>NC_041402.2:89444557-89808307 GCF_900747795.2 Erpetoichthys calabaricus
ATCCATTGGTGGCATGCCAGTGATCCTGTACAGTTCATCATTGTAAATATCTGTCCACTTTCGCCCAGCCAGACTTCTTAGTCATCTTGTGTTGAAAGCATTAGGCTTTGAATACTCATTTTGAGTGCCTGTCCATGTTTCAGCTCCATACAACACTTTTGCAAGCACTGTCGACTTATATATGCTTACTTTGCATTAAAAACTTTGCGTTTTTAAGCTTATGCTTTGTTGATCCCAGACAGATTTCTGTCATTCTTGGAACCTAACAGCACCTAATCCAATACGACGATTGATTTGTTTTATACACTTTACACCTTCTGTAAGTAGACTTCCCAAATACACAAACTCCGACACTCTCTCAACCCTTTCACCTCTTATTTTTTGTTCTTCACCATTTCTTGAGACCATGCTTACATTCTGATAGTGTTTTTTTTTATTCTCTATGGTTAAGCCCCACTCTTAACGATTCTTCTAATTTCGTCATGAATTGGTTCAACATTTCTTCACTTTCCCAGATCAGTACCAAATCGTTAGCATACAAAAGAACGAGTAGTCATTCTACACCTTCTACACATATGAACTCTTCCATCGGGCTTTGAGTAAGCAAGTTTGACTCCATGATTCACATGTTGTAACGTTGTTTCAAAAACACAACCAATGTAAATGTTGAACAAAGCTGGAGACAACAAACATCCTTGCTGTAACCCTGTATGAACTATAAACCATTTTGTTAATGCACTTCTTACTTGAACAGCAGCCGATGTATCTTCATACAGAGACTAGATGAGGTTGCACAGTTTTGTTGATACACCATAGTTTATGAGGATTTTCAAGAGTTTAATCCTTCTTACTGTGTAATATGCTTCTTTTAAATCTACAAAGCACATGTGTACTGGCACCTGTTTTTTCTTTGCCTGTTCCATTAGATGTCTCATGTTAAAGATCTGTTTAATATCACATGTGTGAACACTTTATCGACCACACTTAACAAACATGTCCCTTGGTGGTTATCATTTATGCGTGTCTCCTTTCTTGATTAATTAAACCAAAATATCTGGAATAAATGTTGCAAATGTCTCACATTTAGCCGATGGTGGTTTGAACATCCATTCCACATGATGAGTCAAATGTAAATTTTCTGAACCACCGTTTATTGTTTTGGAGAAGCAGAACCATGTCTCAATTTGGAAGCTGCATTATATTTGTTAAACTTAGCCTTTAGTATTTCATGTAGGATTAATTTAGTCTTTCTGTATTTTGTTCTGTGTTACAGCATGCTCTCCTGATTTTCCAAACTGCTTATGCTTTCCATTCATTACTGCCGAAATTTGTTCCGTATATAAATTCTTCATGGAGATACTGTATTGGCCACAGCCCACAGTATCTCAGTGAAATTATTGACCTTGCTATTTACCTTGCTTGGTACCTTAGAAAAGGTACTAAAGTCAGACTAAATCATACATATAATTTTAGAAAAGGTAGAGGCAGCTGCAACACCTTAATAACAAGTTCCTCTTTAGTCCTAGTAACAAGCGTTATTACATTAAAGAAAAGGTATTTATGCCTCTCCAGGGGTAGCTGAAGAAGAGTTAAGGCATAGAATAACATTCACAACAGCAAATGTTGCAAACCTGCCGAAGAGGTTTTCTAACAAATGTGGTTTGCAAACTATATTATGGCAAAACAGTTTATGTAAATGAAAATATGTTTGTAATCAATGATTCATGTGGCAATGACATAATAATGTTTGCATTTTGTAGCAGTCATTTTTTCAGTTACTGCAGTGAACATGTGAATACATTTTTTACATGTATGTTAAGATAAATCAAATACTTTATTATGATGATATCATTGTTTACCCCAGCTGAAGTTCCCCTTCTCTATCACATAGGAAATTCACTTCCTGCATGGAGGAAAATGTTGTGTTCACATTCAGTAAAAGTAAAAGAATCTGATGTGGTAGCAGTGTCTTGAACATCTGCAAATGTGCTTTCTCTTCTATGAGTTTCTTTTGGTTTGAGAGGAAGTGCCATATCTTCTTCTCTAGGGCATGAAGTTCTTCGTAGTTGCGAATTCTGTTCTGTTCTGTTCTCTTCCCCATCTTGAAATAAAAGTAAAACTAAACAAAGTGGTGTTAAAAAGCCTGATATCCTGTGAAATAAATCTGTTGCACACAAATAAAGTATTAATTAAACAGTGCATTTTCAAATGCATATGTTATGTTGATGATTTCAGGCATAATGAGGCCACTTTAATGTCAATCTTGAAAGGATCCTCCCATGGAGTTCTCATGTCAGTTCTTGGCAAATGATTACCAGGTAGAGGACTGTTGTGCTGACCCTCCTTTGTAAATGTTTTGCTAGAGGACTCCCTGTTTTGTTTAAACTTACGTAGTGAGCACTGGCACACAGCTCAGAGAGAACGTTGATCTACAGTAGACTGCTGGGAATTGGTTTGTTTAAAAAATAAAAATACAGATATTTGTTTCCCACCATTTTAACTTTATTTCAGTTGTGCTTTGAGTATGCAATTTTTAATATCTTCAGTTTTCATTTTTCAGTTGGCTTTAAATTCTGTTTTTAATTCATTTAACAAAATTATTTTTTAGATGTTGTAATTATGGTTTTCATTTAGTTGAACTAATATACAAAGTGAACCCACAACAGAAAACAAATTCTGATTAGGTCAATAAATAGTAGAAATCAATGCTAAACAAAATGTTGGCATTAAATACTTGTGGAAACTATTCTATTTTCATGACATGATGTTATGTTTATTTTTACATGGGTTATTATAATTGCTAACAGGTTATGTACAAAAGATCGAAGCTACTATAGCCATCATCTGATTTGTTTAGCATTTTCTGGTTAGTCCAAAATGGAAAAAATCATTTTCCTGTACTTTACTCATTCTTCTCACATCATCTGCCACCACATTCAGCCACATCTTCCATCTTGGTGCACCTCTTCTTTACCCAATCATCCTTTGCCTTTCACTCTAAACCACCTCAATCTTTTTTCCTTAGAAAACACTTTACCAAACCCATCTCTTAACTTGGCGTTCATCTTTCTGTAATTCATAAAAGTCTGCACATCAACCTGATTATTCCTCATCTCTGTTCTTTGCAGCTCTATGTTCCACTTCCCTTCAATGGTGGAGAGCTTCTTTAAAAAACAAAATGGGAGACAACTCTCAGAATGCTTTCAACGCACCCCTCATGCTCATTATTGCTGCTGTGCCCACACCTCTGTATGTAATCTGTATTTCAAATGATTACATCCTCCAAAACGACTGCATTGCTGATATCTAAATTTACACTTGTTTCATTACTGTTATGGACCTTCCCACACACTTCCTACAAAGAAGGTTCCACTCACTTCCACTCACTGGCTACAGACTACCTTTCACACCACTATATCTTTTATGCATTCACTTCTGATGACCTGCGTGTTATATTGAATTTCTCCCAGCAACACTACTGCACACACCACATGGCTATGCACCAAGCTTTTTATACCTCCTATGCTTTTGCCTCCACCCATCATATTAGTCTTTCCTGCATTTACCTTGAGGCCTTTTACCTCAAAGCTAGCCATGGCTCTTTTTACAAAATTTGGAAATGATACATCAACAGGGAAAGTACATACAACAGCCAGCAATGGATGGCTTTTATTTCAATTTTGTCCTCAATCACTTTCATTACTTGTATCAAAATCTTGATTGATCATCCTTTTTTTTTAAATAGAAATGAGCAAATTTTTTTTTTCTTTCAGTTTTCAGAAATCCTCCTCTGACACACTCAATTGTGTTGCAAAGATCTGCCCAAGACGTTCTACTGCCTATTTTTCTATTGCTTTAACTATCTTCTTTGTATCACTTATGTTTTACACTTTAGAAAACTTAGAGGTAGTTGCTTCAGTTTTCTCACAAAATAAATAATTTTCCCTTTTGTTCTCATCATCCCTTTTGTTCTCATCATTCAACAGCATCCTAGTTTACTACTTCTAGGTACCATTAACCCCTATTATTGTCTATCAAGATGGTGTCTTCAGAATTTTTAAGCAATTCTCACATACATTTTACCAGCCTTTTGCCATCTACTTTGTGATCTTGAACACATTCTTCTTTACTTTATCATTTTGCAGCTCTTGGCTTCTTGCACTTTGCAACTGCTTTTCAAGCAATTCACTTTGCTTCTGTATTGATTGCCATGTTGCCTTCTGCATTTTGTTTCTCCCACTGCTTTCTGTATCTTCTTTTCTCCCCAATTATCTTTTGTGCATCTGCATTCCACCACTGAGATTTGGTTTTAACCATACCTTTCTAATTTCTTCCCACTTGCCATCACTCCTGATGCCTCTAAAGCCTACTCACTCTTGCTAACAATACCTCAACAGATTTAATTTGGACACTTCTTCTGCTTCCAAACCTTTAGCCTTGTTACATGCATCCTGTTACTTTTTTATGCCTCTGTGTTTCATGTCTCTCATCATTGCTCTGTAGATCCTTTAAATTAGCCAAAAATTCAAGTAGGAATAAGCTGACCCAAATATAAGCCGAGGTACCTAATTTTACCTACAAAAACTGGAAAAACTTATTGACTCGAGTATAAGCCTAGGGTGGGAAATGCAGCAGCTATTGGTAAGTTTCAATAATCAAAATAAATACCAATAAAATTACCGTACATTAATTGAGGCATCAGTAGGTTAAAAGTATTTATTTCAAAGAAAAACAGTAAACTAGCTCTGTAAGTAGAGAAGAGGGTCAACAAAAACAATATGGTATCTCGCTCGCTCTCTCTCTCGTGTGCGTGCGTGCGTGTGTGTGTGTATGTGTGTGTCTGTCTCTCTCTTGCTCTCTCTCTCTCACTCGCTGCACAGGGAATGCACAGGGAATGCACAGGGAGAGACTGAACACGTGTGGAAATCATCGGTGCGCATAAACCGAAAGGAAACTGGTTTGTTCGTATACCGAGTGTGTGGTCGTGAACAGATGCAAAAGTTTGGCGAACTTTTTGGTCGTAACCCAATTTGTACATGTTCAGAGACGTTTGTAAACCGAGGTTCCACTCGGTACTGTACACTCCAGCTTTCTGTCGGGTTGGCGGGGGCAGCGGAACCTGACTCGAATATAAGCCGAGTGTGATTTTTTCAGCACATTTTGGGTGCTGAAAAACTTGGCTTATATTCGAGTATATACGGTAAGTAATATAATATTCAAATGCATCTTAAATATTGTGCATGCTACATATACATTTACATTTTGTATGCTTTTATTTTTGTATTATTCATATTCTTGCTTTTTTACCCATGGTGTGCCTGCAATGCATGCCACACTTAATTAAGCCTTAGTTGTTTAAATTAATCCGGTGAAAACTACAACCTTGAAACAAATGTGACACGTAACACTGCCTTTCACAGAAATTAGATTGTTCTCGGGTACAAAAAAGTGACTCCTATCAATACGAAAACACAACTCACCACAAAATATGCAAACCAAAATCACTCAAGATTGCTCAATGATGTAAAAATAAATAAATAAATAAAAGCTGTTGGATAGCAGATTAGGTGTGTAGGACCAGGTCAGATTTGATACTTCTCACTTAGCTTGTTCAGCACATTAAATAATACCACTTGAGGTCTACAAATAAGCACTTTGAGAATGAAATGGCTCTGGACTCCTTCAGCCTTAAGATGTCTGCTGGAAAGGAACATTGTAGAATAGCAAAATGTGACGTTATACTGAAAACGATGTAGTCTGAAACAAAGAGTAATTTTTTTATCAGAAGAATCTTTATATATAATTCACTAAGTCCATGGCAAGCAAGACACACGCAAGACAGAGCCCCGCCCACCAACAATTCACTAAGCAGCCGACCATGGCACGCACAACAGAGCCCTGCCCACCAACTTTAACACTCCTCCCACATCCATTATCTTCACATTGTTTTCCTTTTATTTCTGATCCCGTTCAACAACTATATGGCGACATCGACTTCTCAACCGTGACTCCGGAACAACTCAGTACGCGAGCTATATTAAGCATCACCAACGAAGACTCGCTACACCGTATTGAACAAGTACTGAAACTTATCCCTACCGACGAAGTAACTTCCACCAGGGTTGACTCCATCGTCACAGAAGATCCCGCAGATCAAGTTTCATTCCCCGAAGAGTTTCTTAACAGTCTTACTCCCACTGGCATGCCTCCGCATAAACTCAAAATTAAAATAGGTTCAGTCGTCATGCTTCTCAGAAACCGTCAATGGCAAGCAAGACGCACGCAAGACAGCGCCACGCCCGCCAACTCACAAAGCCCCGCCCACCAACAATAATTCACTAAGCGGCCGTGCGCGCTGATGATTTCCGCACGTGTTCAGTCTCTCCCTGTGCATTCCCTGTGCAGCAAGCGAGAGAGATACACACACACACACACACGAGAGAGAGAGACACACACACACACACGAGAGAGAGAGACACACACACACACACACACACACACACACACAGGTGCACGCGAGAGAGAGAGACACACACACACACACACGAGAGAGAGAGAGAGAGAGAGACACACACACACACACGAGAGAGAGAGAGAGACACACACACACACACACAGGTGCACGTGAGAGAGAGAGAGAGAGAGAGACACACACACACACACGGACAGAGGTGCGCGAGAGACACACACACACACACACACACACGAGAGAGAGAGACACACATACACACGAGAAAGAGAGAGAGACACACACATACACACACGAGAGAGGGGGCTGGACACATAAGGCAGAGAAGGCAGTTAAAGAATACACTGGGCTTGATTTTGTTTTCACTTCTGTTTACAGCGATCGGTTCATAGCGTGCATTGTTGCAATGTTACTTTTCTTGGTGGTTTATTACATTACGGATGTTTCAAATGTTCATTTTTTTCCCTGTGCTTAAAACTCATTAAAAAAGTGTTTCTCAACTGTGACTCCGGAACAACTCAGTACACGAGCTATATTAAGCGTCACCAACGAAGACTCGCTACACCTTAATGAACAAGTACTGAAACTTATCCCTACCAGCGAAGTACCTTTCAGCAGCGTTGCCTTCATTGTCACAGACGATCCCGCAGATCAAGTTTCATTCCCCGAAGAATTTCTTAACAGTCTTACTCCCACTGGCATGCCTCCGCATAAACTCAAAATTAAAATAGGTTCAGTCGTCATGCTTCTCAGACACCTCATGCCAGCAAGAAGTCTCTGTGTTGGCACTAGACTGACTGTTACCAGCATTCACTGCAATGTACTGGAGTGTAAAACTATTGCAGCTCCTACTGCATAAACTGTCCTTATTTCCCGGATATCCCTGACCCCATCAGATTCAAATTTGCCTTTTACTTTTACACGCAGACAATTTCCTGTTAGATTGGCCTTTGCAATGACAATTAATAAGGCAAAGGGACAAACTTTCAAAATGATATGCCTGTATCTGTCAAACCCATTTTTCAGTCATTGACAATTGTATGTTGCTCTCTCCAGAGTTCCATCTTTTCATTCACTCAGTCGTATCCTCAAACTCACCCCATTTGGACAACTGTGTCATTCAGGCAGTGTTCACTCATCAATAAATAATTATGCGGCGTATGCTACGCTGTGAGTTGGCTAGTATAGTATAGAAAGTCTCTTTGTTACAATACCGAATAACACAGGATTTGTAAGAGTTTAATATTGTGTATTTTATACTAATGTGATAATCTGCTAATTAACATGTCTAGTAGGTTGGCTTTCCAAAATTGAGAACCTTGCCAATGAACATTAAAAGTTTAAAGATGAACAAATTGATATACATGTGTATTGTCAGTCCTGCTCATTTCTGTTTAGTATGTGGCATGAAATTATAAAACAGTAAGAAATCAAATATTGAAAATAGCTCAACAGTTAAATCAAAGTCAAAGTGAACTTTATTGTCATCTCAACCATATTCAAGTATACAGATAGAGAAATTGCGAAGCTCAGGGTCCACAGTGTAACAACATGACGTGCAAATAATAAATTAAAAATAGAATTAAAATTTAAAATTAAAACACAGACAAGACAAGACATTGCGTAAAGACAAGACAAAGAAGTAGCAGCAATATTGACGTGTAGTTAGCAATATGAACATTGATTCAATGTATGGTATTTACAATCTAGATACATAAATACAGTAATCCCTCGCTATATCGCGCTTCGCCTTTCGCGGCTTCACTCCATCGCGGATTTTATATGTAAGCATATTTAAATATATATTGCGGATTTTTCGCTGCTTCGCGGGTTTCTGCGGACAATGGGTCTTTTAATTTCTGGTACATGCTTCCTCAGTTGGTTTGCCCAGTTGATTTCATACAAGGGACGCTATTGGCAGATGGCTGAGAAGCTACCCAGCTTACTTTTCTCTGTCTCTTGCGCAGACTTTCTCTGATCCTGACGTAGGGGGATTGAGCAGGGGGCTGTTCGCACACCTAGACGATACGGACGCTCGTCTAAAAATGCTGAAAGATTATCTTCACGTTGCTATCTTGTGCAGCTGCTTCCTGAAACGACATGCTGAACGGTGCTTCGTATACTTAAAAGCACGAAGGGCACGTATTGATTTTTTTAATCTGTCTCTCTCTATCTCTCTCTCTCTCTCTCTCTCTCTCTCTCTCTCTCTCTGCTCCTGACGGAGGGGGTGTGAGCTGCCGCCTTCAACAGCTTTGTGCCGCGGTGCTTCGCATACTTACAAGCCAAACAGCCCTATTGATTTGTTTGCTCCTTTGAAGAGGAAGATATGTTTGCATTCCTTTAATTGTGAGACTGAACTGTCATCTCTGTCTTGTCATGGAGCACAGTTTAAACTTTTGAAAAAGAGACAAATGTTTGTTTGCAGTGTTTTCAATAACGTTCCTGTCTCTCTACAACCTCCTGTGTTTATGCGCAAATCTGTGACCCAAGCATGACAATATAAAAATAACCATATAAACATATGGTTACTACTTCGCGGATTTTCTTATTTCGGGGGTGGCTCTGGAACGCAACCCCCGCGATGGAGGAGGGATTACTGTATAGTCAATAGATATCTATATCTATTATTTATTTATTATATTACATAATACAGAAATTATCAGTGTATGGTAATAGTTGTTTAGGACATGTGTAAACAATGACAGGTCAATGTTTCACAGCAGAAGGATATCAAAGAATGTCAAAGTGCAGTGTGCAAAATACATAAAGGTCAGTATGAGATTTTCAGTTCTTTACTACATGCACACTAGACTCTGCAGGAAAGTGGCTTGCATGTATAAAAGTTCTGTTTTTAGAGGTGGTTGAGGCAGTGTGGAAGATCCCAGGATGCAGCATGGTGTTAAGGAGTCTGACAGCTTGGGCATAAAAACTATCCTGCAGCCTGGCAGATCTGGCTTTGATGCTGCAGTATCTTCTCTTGGATGGCAGAAGTGTGAAAAATCCATGTGAGGGGTGTAAGGGGTCCTGCACAATGCTGCAGGCCTTGCAGACACTGCGTTTGTAAAATATGTCCTGTAGTGAATGGAGAGGCACCCCAATAATGTTCTGTGCTGTCTTCACTATCCTTTGCAGGCGTTTGCGGTCAGATATGTTGCAGTTGCCGTACCAGACAGTGATGCAGTTGGTCAGAACACGCTCAATAGTCACTCTGTAGATGATATATAGAGTGGCACCGAAACAGTTTACTTAAATAAGTAATGTTTAAATGTGGTGATGACATTAACAAATAGGAATTTAAAATAATGGTCACTCCTTTAACCGACACCTTATCGTGGTGGAGGGGTTTGCGTGTCCCAATGATCCTAGGAGCTCTGTTGTCCGGGGCTTTATGCCCCTGGTAGGGTCACCCAAGGCAAACTGGTCCTAGGTGAGGGATGAGACAAAGAGCGGTTCAAACCTCCTATAATGAATGAAAACTTTGGACGGCGTTTTCCCTTGCCCGGACGCAGGTCACCGGGGCCCCCCTCTGGAGCCAGGCCTGGAGGTGGGGCTCGATGGCGAGCGCCTGGTGGCCGGGCCTGCACCCATGGGGCTCGGCTGGGCACAGCCCGAAGAGGCAACGTGGGTCCCCCTTCCCATGTTCTCATCACCTATGAGAGGGGCCAAGGAGGTCGGGTGCAGTGTGAGTTGGGTGGTGGCCGAAGGCGGGGACCTTGGCGGTCCGATCCTCGGCTACAGAAGCTGGCTCTTGTGACGTGGAATGTCACCTATCTGAAGGGGAAGGAGCCTGAGCTAGTGCGTGAGGTTGAGAGGTTCCGGCTAGATATAGTCGGACTCACCTCGACGCACAGCTTGGACTCTGGAACCAATCTCCTTGAGAGGGGCTGGACTCTCTACCACTCTGGAGTTGCCCCCGGTGAGAGGCGCTGAGTGGGTGTGGGTGTCCGCCTTCGGGTGGGGGGACGGGTTCTAATTGTTGTTTGTGCATATGCACTGAACAGCAGTTCGGAGTACCCACCCTTTTTGGAGTCCCTGGAGGGGGTGCTGGAGGGCATACCTTCTGGGGACTCCCTCGTTCTGCTGGGAGACTTCAATGCTCACGTGGGCAATGACAGTGAGACCTGGAAGGGCGTGATTGGGAGGAATGGCCCCCCTGATCTGAACCTGAGCGGTGTTTTGTTATTGGACTTCTGTGCTCGTCACGGATTGTCCATAACGAACACTATGTTCAAGCATAGGGTGTTCATATGTGCACTTGGCACCAGGACACCCTAGGCCTCAGTTCGATGATCGACTTTGTGGTTGTCTCATCGGACTTGCGGCCACATGTCTTGGACACTCGGGTGAAGAGAGGGGCGGAGCGGTCAACTGATCACCACCTGGTGGTGAGTTGGCTTCGATGGTGGGGGAGGATGTCGGTCAGGCCTGGTAGGCCCAAACGTGTTGTGAGGGTCTGCTGGGAACGTCTGGCAGAGCCCCCTGTCTGAAGTAGCTTCAACTCCCACCTCCGGCAGAACTTCGACCATATCCCGAGGGAGGTGGGGGACATTGAGTCCGAATGGGCCATGTTCCGTGCCTCTATTGTTGAGGCAGCTGACCGGAGCTGTGGCCGTAAGGTGGTCGGTACCTGTCGTGGCAGCAATCCCCGAACCCGTTGGTGGACACTGGCGGTGAGGGATGCCGTCAAGCTGAAGAAGGAGTCCTACAGGACCCTTTTGTCCTGTGGGACTCTGGAGGCAGCTGATAGGTACCGGCAGGCCAAGCGGAATGCGACTTTGGTGGTTGCTGAGGCAAAAACTCTGGCGTGGGAGGAGTTTGGGGAGGCCATGGAGAACGACTTTCGGACGGCTTCGAGGAGATTCTGGTCCACCGTCCGGTGTCTCATGAGGGGGAAGCAGTGCAGTGTCAACACTGTATATGGTGGTTTATGTTGCGCTACTGACCTCAACTCAGGACGTTGTGAGTCGGTGGGGAGAGTACTTCGAAGACCTCCTCAATCCCACTAACATGCCTTCCAATGTGGAAGCAGAGCCTGGGGACTCAGAGGTAGGCTCCCCCATCTCTGGGACTGAGGTCACCGAGGTGGTCAAAAAACTCCTTGGTGGCAGGGCCCCGGGGGTGGATGAGATACGGCCGGAGTTCCTCAAGGCTCTGGATGTTGTAGGACTGTCTTGGTTGACACGCCTCTGCAACATCGCATGGACATCAGGGACAGTGCCTCTGGATTGGCAGACTGGGGTGGTGGTCCCCCTCTTTAAAAAAGGGGACCGGAGGGTGTGTTCCAACTACAGAGGGATCACACTCCTCAGCCTCCCTGGAGAAATCTATTCGGGGGTCCTGGAGAGGAGGGTCCGTCGGATAGTTGAGCCTCAGATTCAGGAGGAACAGTGTGGTTTTCGTCCTGGTCGCGGAACAGTGGACCAGCTGTACACCTTTAGCAGGATCCTGGAGGGTGCATGGGAGTTTGCCCAACCTGTGTACATGTGTTTTGTGGACTTGGAAAAGGCATTCGACTGTGTCCCTCAGGGAATCCTGTGGGGGGTACTCCGAGAGTATGGGGTACTGGACCCCCTGATAAGGGCTGTTCGGTCCCTGTACGATCGGTGCCAGAGCTTGGTCCTCATTGCTGGCAGTAAGTCGAACCCGTTTCCAGTGAGAGTTGGACTCTGCCAGGGCTACCCTTTGTCACCGATTCTGTTCATAACTTTTATGGACAGAATTTCTAGGTGCAGCCAGGGCGTTGAGGGGGTCCGGTTTGGTGGACTCAGGATTGGGTCACTGCTTTTTGCAGATGATGTTGTCCTGTTTGCTTCATCAGGCCATGATCTTCAGCTCTCTCTAGATCGGTTCGCAGCCGAGTGTGAAGTGGCTGGGATGGGAATCAGCACCTCCAAATCCGAGACCATGGTCCTCAGCCGGAAAAGGGTGGAGTGCCCTCTCAGGGTTGGTAGCGAGATCCTGCCCCAAGTGGAGGAGTTCAAGTATCTCGGGGTCTTGTTCACGAGTGAGGGAAGAATGGAGCATGAGATCGACAGGCGGATCGGTGCGGCTTCTGCAGTAATGCGGGCTCTGCATTGGTCTGTCGTGGTGAAACGGCGAAGCTCTCAATTTACCAGTCAATCTATGTTCCTACCCTCACCTATGGTCATGAGCTATGGGTAGTGACCAAAAGAACGAGATCGCGAATACGAGCGGCTGAAATGAGTTTCCTCCGCAGGGTGTCTGGGCTTTCCCTTAAAGATAGGGTGAGAACCTCAGTCATCCGGGAAGGGCTCAGAGTAGAGCCGCTGCTCCTCCGCATCGAGAGGAGTCAGATGAGGTGGCTTGGGCATCTGATCAGGATGCCTCCTGGACGCCTCCCTAGTGAGGTGTTCCGGGCACGTCTAACCTGGAGGAGGCCCCGGGGAAGACCCAGGACACGCTGGAGGGACTATGTCTCACGGCTGGCCTGGGAACGCCTTGGGATTCTCCCAGAAGAGCTAGAAGAAGTGGCCAGGGAGAGGGAAGTCTGGGCATCTTTGCTCAAGCTGCTGCCCCCGCGACCCGACCTCGGATAAGTGGAAGTGGAAGAGGATGGATGGTCACTTTGCAGACACTACTAAAATTACTTGTTACAAAAACCTAACTTATAGAATTATAACTTAACTTACAGAATTATTTAATATTCTGTGGCTGCAAAACCATAGTATGTTGATTTTACCAACTCTTCAGGACATATGAGCTGCTATCCCCTGCAATAAGCTTTTAGTTGGTATCGTTTATACTTTACAAAAATTATTAAGCTGCTCAGTGCCAAACATACTTAGTTGAGTCAGTTATCTTGGATTTCAAAAAAAAATTTCCTTACATGTTTATTAGGTCATTTATTTAAATGAATTATATTCATTTTATTTTTGAGGCATCATAGAAAATTCTAAAGATACCTTTCTCACATGTATTTCTGCTCTCTTTGGTAAAAAAAAAAAAAAGATGTTACGATCAATTCATGTCTTTGGCTTAAAATTCCATATAAAAAAATATTAAATGTATAATTAATTGATTAATTGTAAACAAGTCGATAGATTAATCATTTATGAAATAATTTTTAAGGCTGGCTGTAATGATATTGTACATAACCATTTCCTTTATATCACAAAACTCGAGAATCCTCTCATCTTCAACATTCCTTGTGCTGCGGTTAAAATCTCCATGGATTTTCCCATAAACGTCACCACTGAATACAACATGTCCATTCAGGTCAACATCCTGATGATCTCCTTCCCCAGAAGCATCTCAGTCGTCCACCCCATCTAACTGTCCCAAACTTCATTTTTCCATTCGTTGATTCAACCTGTTGGGCATATGCTGAGACCCTGGTCATAAGTTGTTTGCCAACAATCATCCTTGCAACTTACGTCAGCCCATTTTTCTGACACAAATATGCCAACCCCAGCAACACTGCTCCTCAAACTTTAAAGCTTGTATCTTTTTCATTGCTCTCCCTGAGTACAAGGGCAAGTATTGTTCCATCCTGTCTCATGTATGAAGCTCACATGTACTCTCATGTGCTCTATACTTTCACCGCTCCTCCCAATTTTCCTGTCATGTTATAACACAGTGGTTTCCAAACTTTATTTTATCACGGCTCCCTTAAAAATATTTGATCATATGGCGCCTCTCTTCCATTTTATAAAATACTACAAACACAAAAATTTTTAGTACTAAAAAATTTATTAAGATAAACTCTTATACACAAGAAAAAATGAATAACAATATTTTATTATTGTCGCTTAATGAGATGGATGTGCTTGCCTATTAGCGCAAAGTTTATCAAATCTCGGTGTCATTGATGAGATAGCTACACGAAGCTCCTTTTCTATAACCAAACGAGCACGATATTTCGATTTTATTGCAGCTAATGCAGAAAATCCTGTTTCGCATAAATAAGATGTTGCGAACGGCAGCAATACTTTTAAAGCTTTATTTGACAAAATATTATATTCACTCTTAATATCTAGCCAAAATTGAATCAGAGATACATTCTGAAATTTTTGTTTTAAAGAAGTATCACAAGATAGTTCAATCACGTTTTCTTTCTCAATACTTGTTAATTCAAATTCGTCATCTTCTTCGTTGATAAATGGATTCTGTATCCACGCATATTTTGTAAAATCAAGATCATCAAAATAATTCGAAAAATGAATTAACAAACCATCCAAGTGTTCAACAAATAGATTTTTGTTTGCTTCTATATTAACTTGGGCGCATAAATTTAAAAGTGGAAACATGTCGAACCTATTTTTTTCCAAATTTGTCTTCCATATCTCCATTTTTTTAATGAATGCTTTCACTTTATCTTTTTGAATCAATAAATGCATTTGTGGCCCTTGCATCGATTTATTCAAAACACTCAATTTTCCAAAAATTTCCACCAAATAGGTAAGTTTAATAATAAAATTATCATCCCTAAGCATATTTGCATCCTCATTATGATTTTCTTCGAGAAAAATTGCAATTTCTTCTTTGAGTTCAGGTACCCTCTGAATCACTTTTGCACGAGATAGCCAGTGCACTTCACAATAATACAAAAGTGAGGTGTAAGCAGCTTCCATATCTTCACACAGCTTTGCAAATAACCTAACTTTTAATGGACTGTTTTTTATGTAGTTTACAACTTTCGTTACTTTTGTAAAAACGTAGTTAAGTTCCTCACTCATATTTTTTGATATGAGAGCTGCTCTGTGGAGCATGCAGTGCGTCCAGAGAACATCGGGTGTTTTCCTTTTAATTAGTGCTTGAAGGCCAGTTTTGTGTCGTGACATTGACTGTGCACCGTCTGTACAAAGCCCAATGCAATTATTCCACAATATGCCGTTCTCATCAAAAAAATTGTCGATTATATTAAAAATTTCACTGGATGTGGCTTTGCCAGGAATGGGTTTGCAAAATAATATATCTTCAATTATATTATTCTCTTCAACATATCGAACATATGCAATTAAATGTGCATCTTTAGCTACATCGGTTGCTTCATCTACTTGTAAGGCGAATTTTGAAGTGCGCATCTGAGAAACTAATTGATCGCAAAGATCGTCAGATATATCATCGATTCTTCTGCCAACAGTGTTATCAGCAAGCGGTATTTGTCACAACTGTTTTGCATATGATTCGCCAAACATTGTTTTGACCATATCAATAGCTGCTGGCAAAACTAATGTTTCTCCTATTGTGTGTGGTTTTTTACACTTCGCGATTCTGTAAGATACTAAGTACGATGCTAGTAACGCATTTGATGGAATATGAACTATTTTTTTGAACGTTTGCTTTTGTTTAGTGAACTCATCCAATTTTCTTTGAAAAAATTCTTGGGACTTGCCAACGTATTGAGAGTTCATAGTTTCAATGTGGCGTTTTAATTTTCCGGGTCTCATACTATCAGCAGCCAAAACTTTCGAACAAAACAAACACATTGGTTTTTCCACATTATCAGTAATAACACTTGTAAATCCGAACGATAAATAAGACGAATCGTATTTTCTTCTCTTGGGAGTTCTTCCTTCCTGATTCCTACTACTTGTGCCAACATCAGATTCTTCATTATTAGAGGATTTTCTCTTATAACCAGTCAAGAACTTATCCATTTCTCTAAAAATATTAGGATAATTAATTTATTGTTCTTAAAAAAATTAAACTTAATTAAATTACTTACTATTGTGATCAGTGAGTAATTAGGTACGTCAAAATAAAATAAGAAACACAATCTAACACTGCTGAGCTAAACTGAAGTCGATATTGTCTCGATTTTTGGAGAGTTACTGGTCGGCCAAGTTACGTGTCATACCGCTGGTGGTTTATTCTTGCAATGAGTGGATATCGTAGGTAAGAAAGTGAGAAGTCCGACAACGCGTCTGAATATTTACGCAGTAATACGCAGCCAAATCTTTTCGCGTATGCGCATAGACAATACAAGCCCTACGGCCTACGGTGCTGATATATTTCTGAACCGTACTATTTGTTACGGGGTAAGGGTAGCATCAGCAGCATAGTAGTTAATATGTACCTATATGTTACGTATTGTATTAGCTGCACGTGCACTTTTTTTTGTCAATCCTGGCTAATATTCGCGCCTCCCCTTAGACTAGTCCACGCCTCCCTAGGGAGGCGCGCCTCCCAGTTTGGAAAACGCTGTTATAACAAGTTGCAATTGTTATATACTCTCTCTTGTGTTTCTTGCTTATTGCCTCTCCCTAATCTCCCATGTTGATATGTTTAGTTTTCATTTGCAAGGTAAAATGTGGTTAAATTATATATACAATTATATGAGAAAGTTTTTAGGTTAACGGGATTTCAAGATAGGTTTTGTAGAGAATTATTTTAACTGTCATAGACTGCCTTATTTATGTTACCATGTGCACATACCAGATTTATGGACCAGCATTTTCTGTTCATTATCTAACAAATGCGTATGATTTAAAAACAGTACAATAATCTAAATCCAAACATCTATATATCATAAAAATTGAGTTGGTTAGTAACAAGATTTATCAGTGCAGTATACTGAAATTTACAGCATTTCTTTTACAAACGTCTTTAAAGCTGATTTTCTAACAAAACATCTGGCTTTGTAACAACAAATTAGTTTTGTCAATAAGTCACTTGTTACATTTGCATTTGTGTTGAATCAGTACATGTAAGAAACATCAATTGGATTATAACCCTAACTGAAAAGAAACACTTAAAGAAAGTCAAATGGATTGAAAATTTTAATGTCATTCTAGTGAAAGCAGAAACATAAGACCTAGTTTGCAGTATCTCTTAGTTAACAATAACTCCTACAGTATCTTCAATTATTATAAATGCTGCAGGGTAAAAGAAAGTGAATACTGTACTGAGGTTTTATTGTATCCATATTTTTTATCAAATTTGATCTTCTGAGTGTCAGTTCCTATTCACTAACATTGCATCAATTTGATCAGTTCTGTTGTTGTTGTTGTTTGCAGCACAATAGATATCTGCCAAAATCTGCTTTTGTTATCTTGTCAAGAATGCTGTGATCTAAAGTTAAGTGTGACTGCTAGCTGCCTTTTTAGAACATGAGACACAAAATGTTATATAGTATGAATCATGCTAAAGTGTGATTTTTTTTTTTGTTGTTGTTTATATGTGGTAATAATGTGGGGATGTATTTGTCTGATTTCTTTACTTCTTTTATAGATGCAGTAACATTTATATGACCTGTGAAAAAGGACAAAAAAGTGATTCTTTTATTCAATGATAGCATAAGAATAGTGGTATCTTAAGTTTATATATACTTTGTGTCACTTTTATTTTGTACACACACCTAATAGAAAACAAGTCTCTTTTCCTTCAATACAGCCTGGATTTTTTAACATGTATCCGAAAATTATAATGAAACAGCACAGAAAACTGTACATAGCTATCCCTCTAGTGATCCCTGTCTCCTGTTCTGTTCTTAAAAATGCTTGATTTGACTGAGAACTGGGAATTGACTACATTAATCTTAGTTCATGTTCCTGGAATCATTCCAGGAATATTCTGTGATTTTTTTCCCCTCTCTCTCTCTCTCTCTCTCTCTCTCTCTCTCTCTCTCTCTCTCTCTCTCTCTCTGATGGGTACATAGGACAGTGTTCAGCTATCCAGCGGTATTTAAACATTGCCCTACTCATATTCAAGAAGTCGAGCTATACCATCAAGCATGCTTTACATCATTACACTGCCATGATCCATGGACTTAGTGTTTTTGCCATATCCTGGTTCTTCAGTTTGTGTAAATAAAAATAAACCAGTATTTACAAGACAGGCAATGAGTTTTCAGTCCTCCGCTGTTTAATGTTTTATTCCTTAACCCACTGCAACTAAGTAGTCTTGTTTTTTGGAAGTTGGTTAGATTGGTGTTCTGTTAACCATTATAAAGTAATGTGCATTTTGATAACACTGTTGCTCATCTGTTGTTTGACTAACTATTTAACACCTTTATTTTGGGCCAGAAGACTACATGTAAACTCCAGTAAGATTATTGTTCTTGTCCAGAACTATCAAGCATGCCATGTTCAAAGTCACTTACGTTTGTAGTAATCTGTTCTCATTCTGAAACTTGTACACGCAGACTGTTGGTATTTTTGATACCTGTTATCATCATGGGCGGCACGGTGGCGCAGTGGGTAGCGCTGCTGCCTCGCAGTTGGGAGACCTGGGTTCGCTTCCCGGGTCCTCCCTGTGTGGAGTTTGCATGTTCTCCCCGTGTCTGCGTGGGTTTCCTCTGGGCGCTCCAGTTTCCTCCCACAGTCCAAAGACATGCAGGTTAGGTGGATTGGCGATTCTAAATTGGCCCTAGTGTGTGCTTGGTGTGTGGGTGTGTTTGTTTGTGTCCTGCGGTGGGCTGGCACCCTGCCCGGGATTGGTTCCTGCCTTGTGCCCTGTGTTGGCTGGGATTGGCTCCAGCAGACCCCCGTGACCCTGTGTTCGAATTCAGCGGGTTGGAAAATGGATGGATGGATGGATGTTATCATCATTGCCTGCAAAAATGATGATGCCACTCACTGACCAATCAGTTACGTGAGAAAGACGGGTATACATAGTAAAGAGAGTAGGGTATAATTTCAGTAATCGTTCCAATTGTATTATGGTGTTCAAATTTTTAACAACACAACTATTTAATTCTTTATACATTATCACATTAACTTTGTTATATTCTTAATTAATTTTTGTCTGCACTTTTTAGAGTTTGTGATGACATGGCCACTGGCACGTCAAGTAGAACAGGCATCAATCCTGTCCCACCAAAATCAGAGTTGAATTTGAAAGGTAAGCAAATAAATAAGTTAGTTTTCATTTTTTATTTTAAGATGCTTCTCTTTCGTTTGACTAACCACAGTGAAAACTACTAGAAAATCCGTTTAATTTACAAGTTTGTTATATTATTGAACCCTTGACAGAGTAAAATGTTTTTAAAAAGGCTATATGCATTTCAAAAACTGTATTTGTTTGTGTTGGATTGTGGAAAAGATATACATGTTTTTGCAGTTCCAGTTCTTGATAAGACTTTGTCAAGTTAAGTTAATGCCTGCAACCTTAAAAGGCTGTTATTGAGCCTTGTTTGTCAATATTGAAAAGGAACACGTTGGAAATTATTGTCAGTGCTTAAAAATAGTATGCTTTGTATTCAGCTTTTTTCCTGATTTTCAAACATCTTTGGGATGCCCTCCAAAATAGTCTAGTCTTGGCTAGACTAGTTCTAGCCTTGGCCAGTTGAAGTGGTCATCAGGTGGTGCCCTACTTTGTTCAGGTGTTTCAGCTGCAACCACAACACTCTGCAGTTTGTGGATTGGCAGTGGTGGCCTGGTCACTGCTCCTCTCCTCTATCCACTTCTTCTCCCAAACTCTGAACTGTTGTTATGCTGTCCTGGTCATCAGACTCCATGCCAACTGTGGGGAAAGTCCCCAGCAGTTCCCCTCCACTGGAAACAGCCAGCTTTGTCATTCTTTGTTCTTGCAGTTGTTTTCCAGCTGTTGGTATTTGCTGGTCTTCTGTTCTGCTGGTTCCTCACAGCCTTCATTACATGGTATGGTCAGTTCTACTATAATGATTTTATTCCCTTACGTTGACCAAATACCCACATCTTGCCTCAGGGTAGTGAACAATGCAACCTCACGAAACTGGAGCTTCCTTCCCAGGTCAGCTCTTATCTCCCATTCTTTGGCTGACTGAAGCAGAGTGAGTTTATTCAAGTTTCAGTCTGTAGAGTTTCCACCTTCCTTAACAAAGGTAATACTGTGGCATAAGTTTGGTTTGATTTGATGTTTTTTTTTTTCAGTTTTCCTGTTCTAAAATATCTGTGTTGATAGTACCTAATCATGGTGTCATTTGTACCTCACTTGAAACAGTGCTGTCTTACAGCCCAACGGGATGTGTGTCATGGTTCCTTTCCCATTAGAAAGCTTACACAGTGGGTCTTACCTCATCCACCACCTGTGCAAGTTCATTGGTGTAGGAAGGGTGTTGAATACTGTTGGTAACTTGAAAGATATGTAGAATGACTTCAACTTCCACAGTCAGGTTGAAGTAATATTTTTCTTAGGGAGGTCACACCTCGTCCAGGCTCCTTGTGTTCCCAGGTCAACAGCTCTTTCCTGCCTTGATCCTCCAGGTTCCTCCCTTCTGCTTGGACCATAGTTCTTTGCTTGCTTTAGGCTACCTTTTCCCCCTGTAGTAAGTGGGGTGTCCCAAGGCCTTGTCTCCCAGTGCAAAGTATCCCAATGGAATCTCTTTTTTTTTAATGTACATTGCCTGTTGCATTTTAGTATTGGGTGTGAACTTCTGCCCAGCCCTTGTTGTGCTGCTGGCCTTTTTAATGTGATCATCCAAGGAGTCCCATTCAGTTATAATAAGTCTGCGCTTAGCTACTTTTATCTCCTCCACCAGAGAAGACAAGGGGTGCTGTAGCTGGCCAGCTCTTTTGTATAGGCCAATTGATGTGAAGCATGGAGGGATTTCCAGACAGTTACAGAGGTGCTTATTTATCTTTCTTTCCATTCCCTCCACAGATGTTAGAGGCATGTTTTATACCATCAACAGCCATAGAATCTTGGCAGCAGGCATTGTTGATAAAGCCAAGTTTTAAACTTTTCAGGGAAACAATACTTGCTGATCTTCCTTAACCAGTCCTCCGTTTTGTTTTTCGGCGCTGGCAGTGTTGTTTTTGTCTGAGAATGTTCTGTTGTAGCATTTCCCCCAACCACTGTAGCACTGAGAAAACCAAAGCTAGACTAAATATGGAAAGAGGAATCTCTGCAACAGTGTTAACATTTATGGTACACCATCTTTGTAGTTTTTATGTATGCACTAATAAAATGCATTTTTTTTCCAACAGATTGCATTAGAAATGTAATCAATGATGCATAAACTCACATTTTTATGCAATATTTGCATATAAATTTCATTTTACTGATAATGCAAGAAGTCAATTAACAGAAACTTTTACAATGTAACACCATACAATGATTTAAAATCAAGTACATTAACTTAAATTCATTATGTACACAAATGAAATGTAGAGTAAAATGAACAAGAAATTGAATGAAGTGAACAACTTCAATAATATTTAATTTGAAACTAAGCACATTTGTTCAAATGAAGTACACAAGGTACATAGACAGACATATTGGTACTGAGGTGGTTTAATGCCTCTGGGCATATTGATCATTACAGATCTGGGTATGTGTGTTTATTTCTGTCAACCGACACCTAGAAATTTCTTTGAGTGTGCAATTGTGTGTTCACATGTGCTTTTGCATGTGCCTCCATGTGTGAGCGCATGTATATTTAAATAAACTATCTCAAAAACTACTCATGCAAAAAATTTGTAAATCAATAGGCCTGGTCCTATGACTAAATGGAGCAGACTGGAAAAATCTTGGTTACATTAAACAATTTCTACTGCAGTTATTGTTAGACATAAACTGTTTTTGAAGGATATGAAAATAAGTACTGAACCAAACTGGAGCCACAACCTGGAAAACAATATACTTGAAACCTGTAACGAGACAAACATGGTACAACTTGTTTGTCATTTTACATACTGTAGACTTTCACAAACACCTAGAGAGATACCATGCTAAAATCAAATTTTCTCAATGTTTTTAACAACATAGAATCATAATCTGAACTTAGTTTGATAGCGAATTTTTGATCCCCTCACCAAACTACCATTTATATGGAAGTTAAAAAAAAGAAAATCCTAGTACTTGTTTTCAGTGTATTGAGGGTATAGTCCTGTAAACAATTTTGTAAAAGTAAATTTTACTTTCACAGTGGGTACATTTTTATGATCCAGCCAGTTATGTTGAATTCACCATCCCATAATTGTTTCAAGACTCATGGTTAGAAAAATTGTGAAGGAGTATAGACCTTATCTTGGTTTTTTAAATTAATGACTACTTGTCGGGTAGACACCAGTTTGACAGTCCACAAAACTTAAAGTTAGACTGTGTGGTCAGCAATACAGGGGCCTCCCAGACAACTGTCTTTTCTTCATTCTTGTTCATCCTGTATGCTTTGGACTTCAGATAAATTTCTGAGACATGCCACCTGCAGACGTTATCAGACAAGTCTGCAATTATGGAGTGTATAAATGGTCAGAAGGAGGAGGAAAACAGGGACCCGGTGATTAAATTTGTTGACTGGTGCATCTGTAGCTTAGTGTTAGCAAAACTAAGGTAAATGTGTTGATTTCAGGATGAAAAAGGCTGTTCCTCCATTAATCATCTAGGGTGCAGAAATTAAGGTAGCTCAGGTATACAAGTACCTGAGAGCGTAGATGGATAGAAATCTGGATCTGGCTCCTGACACATAAGCAATATACAGATTTGACTGGATTTTTTTTAGGATGGCTCAGGTACTTCAGCATAGGACTAACTTTTCTGCATATGGTATGAGCCCCCTTGTTACATAAATTCCCTCTACATTACCTGTACATCAGCGCATCGTCAGGTCTACTTGTACTTTGTAAATTTGCCTCTGTGAGGGACGGATTGGCATCCCAGTCGGGATTCACCCTTGCCTGGCCAGGATGCCTTGATAAAAGAAGGTCATTGGGGGAGCTGTGATCCTCCTCTTCTTTGCCAGGACATGGTTACAGAAGGATGCTGCAGCAGCAGCTACACCAGGGCTGGCTTCCCTGCAGACGTGGATGGACAGACCGGACAGGCTTGAGAGCCTGGAAAGACAGAACAGTGGGTCACTGCCTGCTATGGGCAGACCATCCCCCATACTTAGGGTGGCAGCATCCTATCTAGCGAGCCCCAGTATGGATGCCTGCATGGCAGCGTGGGAGTTGTGGTTCTATTAGGCCGCCCTTTTTGGTTCTGTGGAGGCTGCCAGGTGTAGCTGTTGAATATTAATGGCACAAGTACCATTGTGATCCTGTCTGACCAGGAAGCATTTCCTGGGGACAATGCATTGTGCACCGGGAGCACTCTCTTCTTAGCCTTAAAAAGAGAGCCCTCCATTTGACCTGGGGAACTGGAGTTGGGAGAGGAGCTAGAAAACATTCGCCTGGGAAGAAAGAGTGTAAGAGAAAAGAAAAGAATTGGAAAGAATCAAATTGTGTAATATTGAGTTACTGTTTGCCAATATAAATAACGCTCGGTTGAATCCTGTCCTTGTGCGTTTGTGCCAGGGGTTTGGGGTGCTGGTGTGTCTCCTAGTGGCCACTTCTCCAATTAAAGTTCATTTGACTCACAGTTTAAGACTATACCCTTTACTCCCCTTGTTAACATACTCAATCCATACTGGATTATATTTTTATTTCCCAGCTTCTCATTCGTTGTATTATGGAAGCCAACAGTATTTCAGACTCTTCTATGGATCATACTGTAAATTCCTGCTGTGTAAGCTCAGCCTTCCATTGTTCTCTTCACATGCCCTTTGCTGGTGTTTCAACAATTTTCTAAATCAAAAGTATTGTTTTGGCCAAACACTTGTTCCTCATCTGAATTAGTTAATTTCTAATAATTGGAGCACAGTAGAGGAGGGGTGGCACAGTGGTAGTCCTGCTGCCACACAGTAAAATCCTCCCTATGTGGAGCCGGCATGGTCTACCCATGTATGCGTGTGTTTCCTCTGGGTGTACCGGTTTCTTCCAAATGTCCGAAGACATACAAGTTAGGTGTATTGCCAATGCTAAATTGGCCATAGTGTGTGTTTGATGTTTGTGTCTGTTCACCCTGCGATGGACATGTGTTCTGTCCAAGGTTTGTTCCTACCATGCGCCCTATGCTAGCAGGGATTGTCTTCAGCACCTCCCCCTGTGACCGTGATCTGGACTAAGAGGGTTAGAAAATGACATGACACAGTAGTGGATCCTACATTTACCTGGCTTGCCATCAAGAGTACTATCTGCAATTTCTCCATTTATATTGCAAGCAATTTTGCATGTTTAAAACAATGAAAAATTGAGTCATTGAACTTGAGTCACATCTTTTTAAAATTATGTGCTCTCAATGATAGGTCTTAATTATGAACCCCTAATTACCTAAACTAGGTTGGACTTGGATTTCCTTCTACAAAGGAAAAACCTGGTATTATGTTTCTGGGACAAAACTTAACAGACTTTTAGCATTTTGACCAGGGATGTGTGAAGCATTTGCTTCAGATTTCAAATATCAGAAATAAATCTGGCTCCTTACTAATAAACATTTCTTTTGGATTTCTCCAGTTTCACTGGCTGAGTGAGAAGGTGTTTTGGAGTTTGTGGGGGAAAAGGTAAATTAAATGATAATGAGGAGATTTCTGCAGAGGTCTTTTCTACTTTTTGGAAGAAGTTACTACAGTATCTCACAAAAGTAAGTACACCCCTCACATTTTTGTAAATATTTTATTATAGCTTTTCATGGGACAACACTGAAAATATGACACTTTGATACAATGTAAAGTAGTCAGTGTACAGCTTGTATAACAGTGTAAATTTGCTGTCCCCTCAGAATAACTCCACACACAGCCATTAATGTATAAACCGCTGGCAACAAAAGTCAGTACATCCCTAAGTGAAAAATGTCCAAATTGTGCCCAGTGTCAATATTTTGTGTGGCCACCATTATTTTTCCAGCACTGCCTTAAGTCTCTTGGGCATGGAGTTCACTAGAGCTTCACAGGTTGCCACTGGAATCCTCTTCCACTCCTCCATGACGACATCACGGAGCTGGTGGATGTTAGAGACCTTGTGCTCCTCCACCTTCCATTTGAGGATGCCCCACAGATGCGCAATAAGGTTTAGGTCTGGAGATATGCTTGACCAGTCCAGCACCTTTACCCTCAGTTTCTTTATGGTCATCTTGGAGGTGTGTTTGGGGTCGTTATCATGTTGGAATACTGCCCTGCGGCCCAGTTTCCGAAGGGCGGAGATCTTGCTCTGCTTCAGTATGTCACAGTACATGTTGGCATTCATGGTTCCCTCAATGAACTGTAGCTCCCCAGTGCCGGCAGCACTCATGCAGCCCCAAACCATGACACTCCTCCCACCATGCCTGACTGTAGGCAAGACACACTTGTCTTTGTACTCCTCACCTGGTTGCCGCCACACACGCTTGACACCATCTGAACCAAATAAGATTATCTTAGTCTTATCAGACCACAAGACATGGTTCCAGTAATCCATGTCCTTTGTATGCGTATCTTCAGCAAACTGTTTGCGGGCTGTATTGTGCATCATCTTTAGAAGAGGCTTTCTTCTGGGACGACAGCCATTCAGACCAATTTGATGCAGTGTGCGGCATATTGTCTGAGCACTGACAGGCTGAACCCCCAGCCCTTCAACCTCTGCAGCAATGCTGGCACCACTCATACGTCTATTTTCAAAAGACAACCTCCGGATATGACTCTGAGCACGTGCACTCACCTTCTTTGGTCAACCATGGTGAGGCCTGTTCTGAGTGGAACCTATCCTGTTAAACCCCTGTATGGTCTTAGCCACTGTGCTACAGCTCAGTTTCAGGGTGTTGGCAATCTTTTTACAGCCTAGGCCATCTTTATGTAGAGCAACAATTCTTTTTTTCAGATCCTCAGAGAGTTCTTTGCCATGAGGTGCCATGTTGAACTTCCAGTGACCAGTATGAGAGAGTGTGAGAGCGATAACTCCAAATTTAACACACCTGCTCCCCATTCACACCTGAGGCCTTGTATCACTAACAAGTCACATGACACCGGGGAGGGAAAATGGCTAATTGGGCACAATTCGATATTTTTCACTTAGGGGTGTACTCACTTTTGTTGCCATCGGTTTAGACATTAATGGCTGTGTGTTGAGTTAGTTTGAGGGAACAGCAAATTTACACTGTTATACAAGCTGTACACTGACTACTTTACATTGTATCAAAGTGTCATATTTTCAGTGTTGTCCCATGAAAAGATATAATAAAATATTTACAAAAATGTGAGGGGTGTACTCACTTTTTTTGAGATGCTGTAAGTACTCCTTTCTCTTTTTTTGTTAAATTCTGCTATTTTCTGCTCTAATATGAATGTATCTATCAATACAGTTTTAATACCCTACTGCCAAAACAGGATAAGAATTCCTGTAAATGCTCCATTTACTGTCAGATATATTTGGTGAATGTTGAGGCCAAGCTACTAACGAAACTGTTTCCATGTCAACTGCAGGTGGTTATGCATGGATTAGTTTATCCACGTCTGACTGGTTTTATTTTAATGACATTTGCAGCAGACAATATTTGTTGTCTTTTTTGTTATTGATACTGCTCACTAATCATCACCTTTCTTCTTAACCTAGCTTACACTACTCTTTCCAATAACTTCATGCTGTGGCTCATCAATTTTACCCCCCTGTAGTTACTACAGCTCTTTCACATCCCTATTATTCTTAAAAATTGGTATTAGTACAATTCTTCTCCACTCCCCAGGCATCCTCTCAGTTTCCAAGATTCCATTAAACAATCTGGTTAAAAACTCCACTGCCATCTCTCCTAAAACACATCCATGCTTCCACAGTTATATCATCTGGACCAACGGTTTTTCCATTCTTCATCCTTTTCATAGCTGTCCTTACTTCCTCCTTGCTAATCCGCTGCACTTCCTGATTCACTATCTCCACATCATCCAACCTTCTCTCTCTCTCTCTCATTCTCTTCATTCATCAGCCTCTCAAAGTACTCTTTCCATCTGCTCAACACACCCTCCTTGCTTGTGAGTACGTTTCCATCTTTATCCTTTATCACCCTAACCTGCTGCACATCTTTCCCAGCTTGGTCCCTCTGTCTAGCCAATTGGTACAGGTCCTTTTCTCCCTCCTTAGTGTCTAGCCTCTCATACAACTCATCATATGCTTTTTCTTTAGCCTTCGCCACCTCTCTCTTCACCTTGCGCCTTATCTCCTTGTACTCTTGTCTACTTTCTGCATGTCCCTGTCCCACTTCTTCACCATCCTCTTCCTCTGTATACTCTCCTGTACTTCCCCATTCCATCACCAGGTTTCCTTTTCCTCCTTCCTCTGTCCAGATGTCGCGCCAAGCATCCTTCTTGCTGTCACTCTTACTACTTCTGCTGCAGTTGCCCAGCTGTCTGGCAACTCTTCACTGCCACCCAGTGCCTGTCTTACCTCCTCCCTAAACTCAACCTTGAAGTCTTCCTTTTTCAACTTCCACCATTTAATCCTTGGCTCTGTCCGCACTCTCTTCCTTTTCTTGATCCCCAACGTCATCCTACTGACCACCATCCTATGCTGCCCAACTACACTTTCCCCTACCACCACTTTGCAGTCTTTAAATCTCCTTCAGATCAACTCTTCTGCATAGGATGTAATCTACCGGTGTGCATCTTGCTCCACTCTTGTACGTCACCCTATGTTCCTCCCTCTTCTTAAAATATGTATTCACCACAGCCATGCTCATTGTTTTTGCAAAATCCACTATCCTCAGACCTGTTTCATTCCTCTCCTTGACACCATACTTACCCATCACCTCCTCATCTCCTCTGTTCCCTTCACCAACATGTCCATTGAAATCCGCTCTAATCACCACTTTCTGTCCTGTGGGTACACTGTTTATTACCTCATCCAACTCACTCCAGAAATCTTCTTTCTCATCCATCGAACACCCACCTTGCGGGGCATATGCACTAACAACATTCATCATCACACCTTCAGTTTCCAGCTTCATAATTATTACTCTGTCTGACACTCTCTTCACCTCCAAAACACTCTTGACATACTTCTCCTTTAGAATAACCCCTACCCCATTTCTCCTCCCATCCACACCATGATAGAACAATTTGAATCCACCTCTGATCCACCTGGTCTTACTCCCCTTCCAGTTAGTCTCTTGTATGCACAATATCAGCCTTCCTTCTCTCCATCATATCGGCAAACTGTCTTCCCTTACCAGTCGTACTGCCAACATTCAAAGTTCCTATCCTCAGTTCCACTCTCTTTACCTTCCTTCTGTCCTTCTGCCTCCGTACATGTCGCTCCCCTCTTCTTCTCCGTTTTCGGCCAACAGTAGCCCAGTTTCTGCCAGCACCCTGTTAGCTAACAGTACTGGTGGTGGCCGTTGTTAGATAGAGAGAGATAGATAGATAGATAGATACTTTATTAATCCCAAGGGGAAATTGTTAACCCAGGCTTCAACCGATCTGGTGTGGTTAAAGCTACTCTGTCATCATAAAATCTTTTAAATCTTACACCTTTAGGATACATAGATGTACTAGACAAGGCTTCCCAATGTGCCCTCTTTTATTTGATCTCTCTCTTGAATCTATACCTATATATCTAGTGTCACACACATTCGAATAGGAGGCAGCTGAAGGGCTTAAAGAATAATGGTAACATCTGCCCAGGGGGTGGCGGGGTACACTAACTCTGTTTCTAAGTCCCCTGCAGACCTTTCCCAGGAAATCCCACCAGGAACCACTGCCTCAACTCGGGACACGTCACTTCCTGTCCCGGCCCTGAGGACGACATCACTTCCCCCATACCTCCTATAAAGCCTCACTACCTTCCTCTGGAATTCAGTTCTGTTTTGGACTCAGTCTTGCAAACTACTCTGGTCTTACAATTCTTTACTTTTGCAGCCAGGAACATATTATATGGGTGGCTGCCCCAAACCTTTCCCATGTCTGAAGTCTCGTCTTGTTACATTAGCTATATAGTGGTTTACTGTACACTGAATTTGACTAAGATCTAATTGTTTTTGTTTTGTTTTTTGTTTTTGTTCTTTATTTCGCCTTATACAATTTCTTGTATTAGGAATTTGTTAGTTTTCGCATACCCCTTGGGGTCAGAGCTCAGGGTCAGCCATTGTACAGCGCCCCTGGAGCAATTACAGGTTAAGGGCCTTGCTCAAGGGCCCAGCAGAGTAGGATCTCTTTTGGCAGTGACGGGGATTCGAACTGGCAACCTTCGGGATACCAGCGCAGATCCTTAGCCTCAGAGCCACCAGTCTGCCCCACATTGTGCATCAATTAAAAATATCTAGTGACAGCTTTAAGCCAATGGTTCTCCAATTAAATTCTAAGGCACAACTGCAATCACATGTTTTCTTTCCAGTCAGTTCCAGCTCAGCACATGTAATGAATATATAACACTATTTAGCTTTTACCTCTCATTAGAACCACAATCAGTGAGGACAGCTTGAAGTTGTACTCTAAGAACTAACAGCAGAAAATCAACCAATCCTAGCATGATTGATACTGAAGCAATAATGGCTTGTTACAACAAAACCTTTCAAAGCAGAGAGTTTATTTTTTTCCCCAAAATAACAAAATCACTAGAGCTGTAGTAAATTTGATTTGCGTCAGTGCTTTTTTTATTTGGATGTAATGCCAAAATATACAGGTAGATGGCAGTAAATGCTTTTACTGCGTTATTTTTGAGGTTTTCATGGAATGTAGGCTAAGGATGATTATATTATATTTAAAGAAACCAGTGAAGATATACTTACTGATTGTCTGAAATGTGTGTGTGTATATATATATATAAATCCGTCTTGACAAGCAACCCTTTCCACCAGGATGCGATTTTTAATTCCAGTATATTTTTAGTTAGAGACCAATTCCTGAATGTTAACAATTTTAATGGTAATTCAATTGTAGTTTTTTTTTTCTTTGGTCAGTAAATTAATTGAGATACTTAACACATGTTTGACTTTACTAAGAATTTTTGACATTTCACATCTTTTTATGTATATATATATATATATATATATATATATATATATAATTTATATGTGTGTGTGTATATATATATATATATATTCACGGCATTCGAAGTCTGTGTCACAATCTGATTGTATGGGTGGTTACCTACCAGGTAACGCTTGTGGTTGGCCAGCAATCTGCTAACATCCGCCACGGTGCCCTCAGTTTGTGAGGAGCAGATCATAGAATGGTTGAAATAGTTTACTGTCAAATAAATGCAAAGAGTACACGACACGTGTTTCGCCCTCATTCTGGGCTCATCAGGCGTACACACTCCACTGCACTCCCTCTCGGGAATCGAACCTCGTATATATATATATATAATACTTGTTTTATTTTCTTGCTTGTAGTGCATCTGTAAATCATTAAATGTTATGATTTGTGCAGAGCTGTTTAACAGTGGTAGGTGAAAAGTGCAGGCTTCAAATGAATGTGACACTTGGAAACACAGCCCTTCACAATAATAGGATTCTCTTCTCTCATATGGAAATAAAACAGTAGTCAATATGGGGCATGGCCCGTACGGTCTCTTTGTAATAGCACATTAGCAGTCTAGGCAAAATTTGCTTATGATTGATCAAAACACTGTAAATGCAGTCTTCTGCTTTTTTATAGCAGTTCTAAACAATAACAAAACACACAGCTGGTGCATTACAGATTTGGATGTATAGGACTGTGATATCATGGGCACCTACACCTGATGGGACATGTTGCAGTTCATGAACGAGATACACAAGTAGCAGTGAGAAAGTCTTTACAGTGTAGAAACATAAACAGTGTTTATTTTAAGCATCGATGAGATTAAAGTCCCACAGTCCATTCCATAAATACGTGTTTAAAATCGTGCCTATAAAATCCTCTGGTCCCCTTAGGAGTCCAATCATTAGTATTATTAAAAGCCTTAATAATATTAATCCACAAAGTTTGTCTTTCCCAATGCCAAAACACCAGAAATACTAAGAAAACTTTTAACAACTTCTGTGCAGCCAGGGCACTATTGCTGTATCACCTCTTCCCATGAATATCTCTGCAACTTCCCTTCCTTTAATTACCACTGCTCCATTGCTGCAGTGTTCCAGATTTGCCACACCTGGAGTTTCTCCTTCCTGCAGCAAGTCTCCACAATTCTTGTCTGGTCTCTGACAGTAAATCAGCAGACTCAAATACTACACCTTTGTGGAACTCACCGAAAGTCATAGGTCTTGCTCCCTGGACAAGTAATCAGCAGAGCAGATACTGCCTGTCCTGCTCTCTCTGGTAAGGTTTGTTTGTGCTTTTTCTGCACTTACCCTTCAATATATAACTGCTTAACCTCAGCTGACATGTGTTAACTACCTACCACTCCGCATCCACTGTAATTAACACATGCTCACATGCAAATGCTTTTCAGTGATGGTTAAGCTGTCCGGAAGTACATTAAAACTAATAAGTAATTTAACCCTTTTAAACTCTTCATGACATGACCTGTCACAGGGACCCATCTTGATACCTTGCAGCACAGTACTCCAGTTGAGTGCTATGGGCCAAAAGAAGGCAGTCAAGTAATAACTTGATTGACAAAACACAGTTTCTTTCTGATATTCCCAACTCTCTTTCCCGTGGTAAAGCTTTTTTTAAGGTCTGCAACAATGTGTTGCTGTTTTAGTAGAAAGTGCACTCAAGCTTTAGGATGTTGTAGGCGCGCATGGTAGCATGTCTGAGCGGCTTCAGGGTGTTGATGAGGAAATTGGCTGATCACACATTCACGTGCTGATGCGGTCAACCCTGCCGGTTTCCTTATTAACGCTCTGGGGATCTCAGTCAGGGCACCTACTCCCACATTTGCATAAAAGAGCCTGAGCAGCAAATACAGGATAACTAGGGATAGAGATCAAACAGGAAGAAAAGAGACAGAGTCCAGAGGTTAAAAAGAAAGGCTTGTGGAGGCGGGATCGAGCTTGTGAGGCAGAGTGGAAGCAAGTGGCCCCAGGTGGTTGTTGAAAGGGGATTGCACTGTTTTTTTTCCCCACTTCTTTTCTTTCTCATCTTTGAGCATATCAAGCATAAGTACATATGGGTATTTGAAAACAGTGATCATTTTTCTTCAGTTTGTGCATTTTGAATTTTTTAAGTCATGCTTGTGGAGTACCTGAATTTATACCTATAGGTATACCTAAAGGTACAAAACAGAAACTATCCCTAACCAGGCAAAAGTTAGTTGAATGGCTCACACAAACATACTCCAGCAACCACTCATATGTAGAAAATTTAATGTCACCATTAAATCTAACATGCATATCTTCAGGATGTGGGAGAAACACTGGAACACGGAGATAAATGCACTGAGCCACTGCAAGAACACTGAAATCTCATACAGATTGCTACTGGCTGGGTTTCAAACCCAAACTTTTGGAGCTATGAAGTAACAGTGCTCCTCACTGTACTACTATGCCAAACACATTTTTGATTAATCTGTTACATTTTATTATGTAAAGAGACTTGTATCAAAATGTAAATTGTTTTATCCATTTTTGATCTGCTTTCTAATGTAAATAGCATTGTTAGTGTGGTGGTGCTAAATAATTTTGCCATGCTTTTGAATTAAATTCATACAATTCATTTTTATGTGAAATTTCTTGATTTCAAAACAGTTTTTTTTTTTTTTTTTTTTGCATTTTAAAATAGCTGCCAAATGCTGCTTCCCAGCATCTTGACCACAGTTTCCTTCAGCTGGCACACACACTGCTGTACTGTCTAATGTTGAGTCATCTTTAAAGCTCTGTTATTGACCTATAAAGATGTTTTCTCCAAAGCCCTGTTGTGCTTCATTTGGAAAATACTAATTTGGCTTTATTTCTGATTCTTTGTGAAACTTTGTTCCTAGGTGTGTTTGTGTGTCTTATCTCTGTCTTCACATTCAAAACAGACTGGCAGGTTTTGTCCTCTGGCTTTTAAGTAGTATCCCTTCATTTGTTATTTTCAATAGCTTTTTCTGTTTACAGTGATCGGTAGTAATTACACAGACTTGGACCACTAACTGTAAAACCCATGGTCAGAACGTGTCAGTTGATCTAATAGTTTAAATTGGTTACACTTTCACCATTGGAGCTTCTCTACAGGCTTTTTTATAACTGTATTTGATCTCCTTTTGTGAGGTAGTTACTGTTAATGCTGGTGTCTGTCATTGTTACATTTTTGTGTGTGTTTGATGCTTTTGATTAACATTTTATTGCTTTGAATTTTAATACAATCAACAGTCAAAGAAGCCCGGACACAGACAGACACTGAGACAGCCAGAAGTCCAAAACACACACATGTTTATTTTCTTCTTTGTTTTACAGCACCACACAATGCTCAAACTCACAATGCTCAGTCCTTCCTTTCTTTTCTGTTCTCTTCTCTTTACTGCTGCCCTCACTCCTCCACTCGCAAGCTCTGTCCTCTTCATCTTGACCCCGGCTCCCTGAGTGGAGTGAGGCGGCCCCTTTTCTAATGTATCCGGATGTGATTCAGGTTCTCCCTGATGACCTTTCTACAGCACTTCCTGGTGTGGTGGAAGTGCTGCATGGGCACCAAGAAGCTCTCCAGGTGTACCTGCTTCCTGGTCCGGCAGCACTTCCTGGTGTGGCTGAAGTGCTGCATACCACGGCTTCTGAACCATCCAGGCGCCCCCTGGTGGTGGCCACGGGTTCCAACAAGCTTGAGCTTCCCATCTCTGTGGTTCCCATGCAGTCCCGGAAGGCAGTCCTCTCCTTGTCCCCTGCTTCACCAGGCCTCCTGGTGGGGCAAGGTCCCCGGCCGTCTATCACACAACATAGTGCCTTATGACATAGACATGCATTCCTGTGGCACATAACTCAATCTATCTATATATATAATTCACTAAAGCAGCCAGCCATGGCAGGCAAGACGCAAGACAGAGCCCCGCCCACCAACAATTCACTACGCACAACACGACAGAGCCCCGACCAACAACTCTAAGACCATGGGATAATCACGACAGAGCCCCGCCCGCCAACTCTAACCCTCCTCCTGCCACACTTGCAAACTGTTTTACATGCTGCATACAGCGATTCCCAAATGCAACAAACATGCTTCTTCTTAGATGGTTCTGCAGGAACGGGAAAAACCTGCTTCATACCATACTAAGAGCATAGTGTATTTGTTGGCTTGCCCGCCTGCCCGTCCGCCTGACTGTTACCAGCATTCACCGCAATGTACTGGAGTGTAAAACTATCACAGCTGCTACCTCACAAACTGTCCTTATTCTCCGGATGTCGGATACACACGCATGCAAGACAGAGCCCCGCTCCTAACTCCTCACCTGTGTCGCTTTCATTTGTGTACAGTCCACATGCACCTGTGCGCCACGTTGACTGTTCATTTTCCAAACACAAACTGTCCTTATGTTGGAGCCTTCACATTGCCCTCACATTGTTTTCCTTTTATTTCTGATCCCGTTCAACAACTATATGGCGACATCGACTTCTCAACTGTCACTCTGGAACAACTCAGCACGCGAGCTATATATTAAGCGTCACCAACAAAGACTCGCTACACCTTAATGAACAAGTGCTGAAACTTATCCCTACCGACGAAGTGACATTCACCAGCGTTGACTCCATCGTCACAGACGATCCTGCAGATCAACTTTTATTCCCTGAAGAATTTCTTAATAGTCTTACTCCCACTGGCATGCCTCTGCATAAACTCAAAATTAAAATTGGTTCAGTCATCATGCTTCTCAGAAACCTCCCGCCAGCAAAAGGTCTCTGTAATGGCACTAGACTTTCTGTTACCAGCATTTACTGCAATGTACTGGAGTGTAAGACTATCGCAGCTGCTACCTCACAAACTGTCCTTATTCCCCGGATATCCCTGACCCCATCAGATTCAAATTTGCCTTTTACTTTTACACGCAGACAGTTTCCTGTTAGATTGGCGTTTACAATGACAATTAATAAGGCACAGGGACAAACTTTCAAAAAGATATGCCTGTATCTGCCAAACCCAGTTTTCAGTCACGGACAATTGTATGTTGCTCTCTCCAGAGTTCCATCTTTTCATTCACTCACAGTTGTATCCTCAAACCCAGTGTGTTCAGTCATCAATAAATAATTTTGCGGCGCATGCTACGCCGCGAGTTGGCTAGTACAATGTAATGCAGGACATGATTTTAGTACTGAGCCTGATTCTGTTCAGATAGAGAGATGAAACCATTAGAAAGCCCACCAGAACAATGTTTACAAAATGAGTCTTGGTGCACCCCTCTAACTTTAAATCATGCATGAAAAGGAAAAAGTGCAGGATGGTAGTTTAGCATGTAAATGTGAGTTGGTGAAGACATTTGTTATGCAAGTGGCTCTAAGGTTGGTTACAGCTGGAAATAAGATGATGATGTTAGAAAAAGGCCAGGACCGCTATCAATGAAGCAATTCAGTGAATGGATCTATCTGTATATTTTTTAGTTTATGTTTACAGTTATCATTGTTAAAGTTTATCTATTAATGGGTTTGCTGTTACACTTTACATTTATTGAAGGGGGAAAATATTCAGTATTTTCATTTATTCCAATCTTAATGCTCTACTTAAAATCAGTGTAAAGGATTTTCAAGTTTGCAAGACCTTTCCAAGGGTGTAAGTGGCATAGGGCAGGCAGATTAGAAAATCTGAGAGAGGAAAGTCCATTGTGGCAATTAGAGTATGTCTGTATATATTACAGAGGGGAACATCCAAGGTACAGTATACCATTCAGGTGAACAATGTGACTGATAAGTAATATATCCATGAGAGAGAGTGATGCCGATGTCAATTGACAAGGGGTCAGAACACTTCCAGACCTGAAGAGTTTGGAACAATGTTGTCTGTCTGAGCATGAAATCTGAGAAGTTTGGAGGGAGGCCAGTTATACTCTTCCAGCTCATTTGACAGCACCACTTGATTCCTGACTGTGAGGAATCTTTGCTGTAGCATTTAGCCCTATGAAAAACTGGCTAGCTTTACATTGTCTGAGAGGCTTGTCCCTTTAATGTCTGCAGTGGATAGGTCCGCAAAGAAAGTTCTATCCTGGTGTCAGTTGTTGTCAGAGAGGACTCATTTCATTCCAGAAGTGATTATGGGGCCTGACTTGTAAGTTGCATAGGGAGTAAGGTTTAAAGCTATGCACTGACTGAACGTGAATGAGTTTTTAGTTGGGAGATTAAATTGCTTGCAGGCTCACTGGCAAAAGAAAGAGAAGAATGTCAAGAGTGTAATGGAAGGAGTGAGGGAGAGAGAGAGTCACAGGTGATGTCAACTTTCCATGCTAGTTCTCATGGATGGCTTTTATTTAGAGAGTTACAGACATCTAGAAGTCTTTTTAGGGGCTTGTTAGTCTTGTTGTTGCTTATTTGCACAAAGTGTCGACATTTATGAGACTCATTTATTAGAGAGCGATATAATGCTTTGTGTGCCAGAGGTGCTTATTATGTGAGTAATATATATATTACTTTTTTTATAAATGTTTTGCTCTCAAAGAAATGCGTACTGTATTTATTTTTTTATTTTTTGGCCAATTTATGTTTGATTTTCACTAAACTGTTCTTCGAATTTAACAGGTGATAATAAACTGTTCATTTCAAAAGTATTCCTTTTTTATCAGTTTTTAAATTACAGTTGAGTATGTACTAAAGCTAACCATGATTTAAGGAATAGATGCGTGTTAGCTAGCTGCTATGAAAGAAGTTATTTTTTTAATTTATATAAACAGATGAAAGGCACAGTTTTGAGTCTTTCACAGAAAACTAGGTTAATGGTTGCCAGGGGAATTTTACACTGAACAGTTCAGAAGCTGTACTTTTATGTCAATCATTGGTACCAGAGGTTTTAACAACTGAAAACCTATTCACATGTATCTTAATTGGACAAAAATTACTGTAGAAACTTGATATTTGAAAAGTTTAAGACCGCAGTAATATCAATGAACAGAGCCGAATCCTGTTTTTGACTCCAAGGTTTGTCAAAGAAGTTTTCAATGGCTAAAGATTCTTCATATGAAACAAATCTGTAAAGAAATCATTAAATCTACAGTTAGTCAGACTATTACTAAGTAAAGATTGGTCTTATTTACTTACATGTAGCGATCAAAGGATTATTTGTTTCAGCAAACACATGTATAATATTTATAATATTTACTCTGTACCAAGCCCTCTGTATTTATTTTCTGGTGAATAAGCGGGATGCATTTATGATGATTATATTTTGCTGTTGAAATAATATATAGTACTGCAACAAGATACTTGAATGTGAGTTTGACTGGAGGTCTTTAGTCTAAATTTTCATCTGTTAATAATAAAGAACATGAAGAATACATAAATTTGAATTTTACCCCAGCTCAGTTGGTGTTAGAGTAATGACAATGTGTAAGTGCCTAAAAACTAATTATAAAAAAACTATATTGTTTACATGGCTGCAACTCCAATTTGCCATTCCTGGATAATGCTTCAAACATTTGTCACCAAATGTTTTCTGTTTCATTACTTGTCATTTAGATGACGTCCTAACTAGACCTGGGTAAAAATATCAGTTTTCTGATTGATTGAATCATTTAAATGAAAAATAACAATTTCAATTCTTAAAGTCTTAAGATCGATTTTGTGAATCAAAGCAAGCGGGCAGTGGCTGGAATTTTCAAAGCAGCATGCAGTACAAAAGTGACCGTGTGCGCAAAGCAGACGACTTGAAGTAGCTCCATAATGCTGCCGTTATCAGTCATGACAGCTGGTTCTTTTTCTTTTATGTTCCATTCGTTTAATATCAATAAGCATCAGCTCTAGATCCTCATTTTAAAATGCTTGCTGTGGGTCTGAGGACACATTTTTGAGACTGATCAATATGACTGCTACAAGAGAGCAGCTGAAGATTATAGAAAGACACGTGTCTTCTCGCAATATCTTTAATTTTGACTTTTTCAAGATTATTTTATATCTCCAATAGGGTAATAAATTTGGCTAACAGTTTAGTTGAAGGGTATCTACATGGAGATTCATAGTAGATAGATAGATAGATAGATAGATAGATAGATAGATAGATAGATAGATAGATAGATAGATAGATAGATAGATAGATAGATAGATAGATAGATAGATAGATAGATAGATACTTTATTAATCCCAATGGGAAATTCACATTCTCCAGCAGCAGCATACTGATACAATAAATAATATTAAATTAAAGAAAGATAATAATGCAGGTGAAAAACAGACAATAACTTTGTATAATGTTAAATGTTAACGTTTACCCCCCCGGGTGGAATTGAAGAGTCGCATAGTTTGGGGGAGGAACGATCTCCTCAATCTGTCAGTGGAGCAGGACAGTGACAGCAGTCTGTCGCTGAAGCTGCTCTTCTGTCTGGAGATGATACTATTTAGTGGATGCAGTGGATTTTCCATAATTGATAGGAGCCTGCTGAGCGCCCTTCGCTCTGCCACAGATGTTAAACTGTCCAGCTCCATGCCAACAATAGAGCCTGCCTTCCTCACCAGTTTGTCCAGGCGTGAGGCGTCTTTCCTCTTAATGCTGCGTATATATATATATATATATATATATATATATATATATATGTACACATATAGGTTATTAAATAACATTTATTATTTAAGAAGCAATATTTAATTATTTTATAATAATATTATTTGCAAGATAATATAGATGTTTTTCTAAAGTAGATGCCATTGCATTGTATTAAAACAAGGAGCCCCCCATAATATGTGTGGACACTAATGTGGTGATACATATGTTAGTTAAATTATGGTGAATTTTGAATTAGTGTAATGCTGTTAATTTTTTTTTTTTTTTAAAGAGCAATGATATTTTGTTCCACACTTTCTAAATACTGATGTTAACTGTTCATTACCAATCAAATATTTCTCTCTATTATATTAAAAAAGTTTTACGTCATGTCCACATTATTCAGCCTTGACCACTCCCCTCCACACCACTTGCCCAGTCATTACTCCTACTGCGCACATCCTCTCTCCATACCATTCCGTGGCAATTTCAGTGGTAACTCACCGTTCAACACAGTCAGTTATAATGGCAGGGCAGAAAAGCAAATTTTATCTTTTCAAGAATGTTGAATCTTAGATCTCGATAGAAAAAGAGCAGAATTGCTGATAATGAACATCGAAAAAAAGAAAATGAACAAGAGCTGCATATAATAAAAATCAAGAACAAAAAATTTTTCAAATTAACGAAAAAGAGAAAAATGTCCCAAACAATATGCAACAACATTTTTAGAATGTAAGTTAGTGGATAAGGTAATTCATAATATTGTTTTTGATGAGGTATTAATATCATTTAATTTTTTTATTTACTTTTTATAATGTTTTATTATGTTTTACATTTTTACTTTTACTTTTTACTACGAGAAAAAATGTAATGATAAGGAGGCTACATTAGATTACTGAAAAATTATTCATCAATGGAAAACAACAATGTTGAGTTTACCCATTCTTGTACATTTAAAGTTTTTTTTTTTTGTAATCAGTTTTTTTAATGTCAAACAAATAGTAAAGCAACCAAAAAGGAGAAGATTTAATATTATAAAAATGTCCTGTACAAGATATTCTGAAATTAAACAATTTGTAAACTAACAAAGTAAAGTGATCCTTCTGCAGCTTTCAAGAAGACATAATAATCTCTTTTTTATATTACTGTTATAAAGATTTGATTACCTACAATGATGAGTGGGGTAATTGTATTCACAAAATCATTGAATGGATGTTTAATTCATATAGGTAAAGTCTGGGGCTTCAAAGTCATTAGCAATGTCTGTTTTGTATTAAGCATTTTTGTTAATCATGTTACAATTAAACAGCCACTGAACAAAGGTTTAGTTAATGCTTCTACGATATGTTTTTGTTGTTTGTCAAGGTAAGACAATGTTGTTCGTCTATCAAATCAAACACCCTGCCCCTTCTAAATTCGTAAAAGTTTGTGAGCAAAGACCAATATATATTAGTTCATAATATATGCTGACACATCAAAAAGCTTAAGGGGCCTAGTTTGTTTGACAATATTGGTACATTTTCAGAGGGAAAATTTTAAAATAAGTAAAATAAGACCCAAGTTTTTGTGGATGGAGTAGGGTTCCTTAACTGAGTAAAATAGGATGTTGAGCGTAAGATATGACAATTTTTCTTGGCAGAGTTTTTTTGTTTGCACAATCTTGATCTTATTTGTGTATGTTAATAGTATCTTAGATAATGAATTGAAGCAATGTAATTAAAATATCCCATCCTCATATTACTTTTTAATCATCTAATTGTGCACTGTTTGAGATATGTTGGTGAAGTTTTTGTATATCGTCATTATCTTCCATCAACACTAAAGAGTATAGTTTCAACCATAGATACTGATGAAAGATTGGAAAAGATGGACGTGTTTCTTTCGTTTAACAAACTTTGTAACTTGCATATAGTAAAGTACTTTGCTACTAGTGTTTGAGTTATACATGTAATTGTTCAGAGGATGCAGATATTGTCAACATAGAGGTCTCTGATGATCTGCATACCAGGTAACCTCAATAAGTTAAAACAGGTTGAGGATGGCAAGAATTATTAATAATCATTTACCAGCAGGCACTCTTTTTTGAGCAAATATTTCACACGAAGTTTTGGTGGTAAATTGACAGTTAATTAGTAAGTACAGAATCAAAGAGAGAGGTATATACAGAACAGTTTGAACACTAATTCCTATCCATGGCTAACCAAGCAAGCACAGTTTTGTTCCTTTCTGTTTCCCTCCATTGATTTAAGTATGTGCAGTATATTCATAACATAGTAGTAAAATTAGAAATTTAATAATGCCATGCCACATTCCCCCTGCTCACTTTTAGCCTTTTGCAAAATTACCTTTTCCTATAAGTGGCCTTTTATGTTCCAAATAAACAAATTAGCAATTTCTTCTAATATTTTTAAGAAGTATTTTTAATATATATTAGGAAATTCTGAAAAAGGTATAGGAACTGAGAAGTTATATTCATTATAATAATAATAACAATCTCACTTTTGCATCAAATTCATTATTTTCTAAATTTCCTTCACATATATTAGGCAGAATTAACTTAGTTTTGTTTAGGTTCCACACCATGATAGTACAGCACCCTGTAGAGTTAATATTATCTCAGTAGCTATGACTTTTTTTGCTATATGATTTAAAATTCCCATTCCACTTGTGATCTTACCATAGCTAGAATGAAAAATTTGTCCCACCCAATCTCTTCTTATTTGAATAACAAAGAATACTATATCTTTGTCATAATTATATTAATTTATTTATTACAATTGTATTTGTCTCCGTTCATTATTAATTTTACATTTATTTTTTTCATTTTTAGTGGTATTTCAGTGACAATTACATATTTGTTTTGTGTGCTTGTTTTTTTGTATTTCTAGGTTTCATGACCCAGTCAAATATTTTAGTAATGTATGTGTGGGTTTTCACAGTGTTTGTATGGTTTCCTCCCTATAACTTGCATGCTAAATTGTTCGATGAACCTAAATTGGCCATATTGAGTGATTATGGATCCATATGAGCATATCTCACCATAGACTGATGTCCCATCCATAGCTGGCTTTTGGCTTGTGCCTGATGCTAGTAGAATAGACTTCAGCTTTCTGAAGTCCTGAAATGGAAGGGAGAGTTTAGAATACAGAAAAATGGTTATCTGTTTTGGCTTCATGTTGTTGTGTCACACTAATATTTGGCATCAGGTAATCTTTTTGACACTAGTGATGCATATCTCTTAGCTAAAAGATAACCCTGGTGGGAAATGCAGGGCAGTAATATATTAGCACAAATAAACCTCTGAATAAAAACTCCTCCGTACACATAACAGTAAGTCATTTTTTTTTACCTAATTCCTCCCTCCTAAGTAATATCATATTTGATTTTGTGATGGTGTAATTCTGTTTAAAAGGCATCTGTGCCCATTTACCTAGCAGCTTTAAATATGTAACCAGTAATTTGCGTTTTTACAAGTCTGATTAATAGTTTTTTTCTTTGCATCATAAAGATATATACGGTATGTTGAATAAACATAATATTAGTTTATGGAATCAATCTGAAATATTTTAATTAGGTTAAGATACACCTTTATCTTATCAGATTTATGCAAATTGTTTGAAACTTTTTATTTACTTTATGAACAAACTATCTGCATGGAACAAATAACTGGAGAATTTGTATAATGTTCATGGATGTTACAAGCTTAAATTTTTCTATAGGTCAAATTTGATTAATTTTTGTTTTGCACATAAATAGCCATAGACAGGACATAAATGAAAGCTAAACTTTGGGAGGTTAAGGATAGAGAGAATGAGAACAAAGGCTCTTGTTTGTCTTATAAATGTAAAGTTTTCCAGTACTCATTACATGAAGCAAAAGTAATTTTGGATTCCTATAGCATACCAATAACAATATGAATACATTAAAAATGGCAATTAAGATATAGAGCACCATTACTTGTTTCAGTTATAGATTAGTTGATTTGTATTGTATTTATTTATGCAATCTTTAAAATTACATAGTATTTTTTTTTACCCCTTCTCAATGTAATTTGATACTTTGCTCACTTCATGTAACTCTTTTCTTTGCTTGTTGTTACTACTTGCAAAGTCAATGGACATTTGCAATGTCGGATAGACTGATTCAAATTAGTAAAAATGTGCTTGGTGATGATGGTGGTTCATATCTGTTACAGTTTGGTGGCCCTGATGCTTAAAAATGCATCATCTTCATAATATTGTTAGGGAAGGTGAGAGTCTGTAAAAAAAGTGATTGTATTGTTCTTTTTTTATAGTAGTAATGTTGTGGTGTATAATTTGGCAGTATTAGCTCTGTGTGGGTAGTTTTTAAAGAGCAAATTTAAATATTCTATAAAATTTTTACAATTCTGTTGGATTTCATTTCTCAACATTACATGACCATATTATAATTAGTCTTATTTTAGTACAAGCTTAAACGTATTGGGAAAAAATATATCTGCTTCCTAAGTGCCAGATCCGTATGACTTTAAATAAGTGACTCAGGAAATCTCATGTACAAATTAAAAATGTCCGATTGACCTTAATGTAATTTAGTTTTCTTTATATTCTCCAATTGTTTTTACTGAAAAATAATATAGCTGTCTGGCATTGCGTCCTTAAAACTTAAACTTTTAGAATACTTATCACTGCAGTTATAGTACATGTACTTGTAAGTTTTTTTGCTTGTTATAATACCCTCTGTTGTAGACTGCAAATGCTGTTTATTTATTTTGCTGTGTCACTCTGAATTCCTCATAAAATCATTACAAAGGGAAAAAATAACAACTGTATTACAAAACGGAGAAGCAAATGCAAATTTTATAATATTTAGTGAATAGTAATTTGCCTTTTTTTTTTTTTTTTTAAAACAGTAGAGAATGTGCAGCTAAACCTAAATCTGCAGACTGAGAACAAAGGCTCCCTTGTGTCAGGCGGAGAGTTGACCGTGTGCCTAGATGGATTGGCTGTTGATCTAGGAAGTTTGCCTAACGGCAATGCAGTAACAGACAGTAAGTACTGGACTATGTGCTCTCATGCTGATATACACTCCGTGTGAGGACTATCAGTTTTCACTTATGCATAGTATCAAAACCTGATTAGTTGTTGTTACAGTTGCAATTTTTTTTTAATTGATGAGAAACAGTACTTAGTTTGGCAGAAATCTGAAATCTATTCAGTGACCTGTGTATAGTAGAGTATCAAATACAATAACATTTACATGCTATTTTTTACAATTTTACAGTACATTTGTTGCAGAAAGCAGCATAGATGTTTCAAGTGTTTGCCTGCCAAAAGTAACTTGAGGGATGATTATAAGTAAGACGTAGTACTAGAGTTCTGTACCGTGTTAGCCATTATGAATGTAGTGAAAAATCAAGCAAAATGACACCTTTTATTGGCTAACTAAAAATATTTCAATATGCAAGCTTTCGAGGCAACTCTGGCACCTTCTTCAGGCCCGAAGAAGGTGCCTGAGTTGCCTCAGAAGCTTGCATATTGGAATCTTTATAGTTTGACAATAAAAGGTGTCATTTTGTTTGACTTTTCGCTAAGTAAGATGTAGGAATTTTATTTAAGTTTAGGCCTAGTATTGAATTAATAATAATACATATTGTAGATAAAATCTTTTGTCAATTTTGTAAATTATTTTGGTGACTCTAAATTGATCTTTTGAGTGGGTATGAGAGTCCTGTAATAGACTGGCACCTCATGCAAGATTAGTTTCCTCCTTGCACCTAGTGCTGCTGAATACGCAAACCATTCCCCACTGAACTGGATAGGCAATAGGAAAACGTATGCATGGGTGGTTATATATATTTTTATAAATAATTTAACATATTAAGTTGAAGCAATTTATTAATTCCTTACACTTATCATGAAAAAAGTTGATATTGTTAGTTATTTTTGTTCAACACCAGTCAGGATCTCCTTACAATTAAATTTTAGGTAAAATTTGGTCCTGACAAAAATTGTTTTGGGTATTTCTGATTGCTTTTTGGATGGTCTCTATGATCTTATGTGAGATTGTTTATTTAACTTGCTTCCTCTTTTGTTTTTTACATTACATTTTATAGATTTGCTTTCCATCTCTTTTGCTTTCTCTCTGTCCTTCAGGATATTATTCCCTTGTTAGGGTCAGTCGTAAGGATTCATTTTCACTAGAACTTCATATTATTTGTAGTCTCTAGTTGTTGTCCTTGTATTTTCAAAGCATTATAAATCTGTTTCTTCCATGTTCTTTTCATGATGTTCTTCTGTTATGTTAAGTTTTTTTGCATACAGTTTTAATCTGTTTTCCACACCTCAGTCTGTTCTTTCTGACTTTATAAATTTTATATTCTACTCCTGCCTCTTTCTTTATTTTGCTCGCTGTATTTCAGACTTGTGTTACTCATCCATCTTACCATTCTCACCTCTGCTTTTTCCAGCAGCTGTTTATGCCTTTTCATTGTCTGTACTTCAGATCTATACAGCATCACAGGACAGTTTATCATTTTTATCCTTTGGACTTTTATTTTAATAGCAATTTCTTGTCACACATTACATGAGACAGTTCCTTTCAATTAAAAAAAAGCTTTAGTCCTTAATATCTCATCCTTTATTTGTGTCTCATTGACATAAGCACTCGGGCAAAAAAAAAAAAAGAGTACTGACAAAAGGATGTGGTGGCAAAAAATAGGCACAGTTTGTGGAATTTACTTTAATGGATGCTTCCAAAAATGAAGAAAAGATTTACCTGAACTTTAAAATGTTATTAGATTTAGGTATTTGGCATGTAATGGTGTGCCTACTGCAACAGTTAATACCAATATATTGATGGATGCTGCATTTAGATTTGTCCCAAGTGATTTTGCATAATATAGTGCTACAAATTTCACAGTACAGTTATTCTTTTATTTACATTCTTTTGTGTTTTCTCTGCATGTATTGTTTTTCCTTGTGTTGCATGTTATTCTTTGCCATATTTTCTTTTTATATTTATATATAATATTGATAAAGAAAATTAATTTCTTTCCGTGGTAAAATCACAATTCATGAGAAGTTTGTATATCTTAATCAATATTCTGTTTATATGCTTACTGCATATGCAGGATTGTGAAGCTGTTTAAAAATTCTTCCAACACTCCTGCTCTAGAACGCTTAAAATAAAACTCCAGCTGAAACTTCAGCATTGTTGTATTTTCAAACCACCACTTTTACAGGAGACATTTTTATTCTGATTGTTTGATAATTATTACCGTGTATAATTGCATTTAAGTTCTCCCGTGAATAAGTCGGGACTTGATTTTACAGTATAATTTCTGGTATTTTTATAATTTCAGTCGTATAAGTCAAATGCGGAAAACTCACACTGGGTGCAAGAGATTATGATATGCTAGTGCCCACCTGAGAGAGTAACCACAGAACACACTGCCGTTTTTTCTATGTACTGTGCCTACGTCACCACACGGTAATACGCAAACTATTCCGAAGTGACGTTTGCACTCTTTTGTGTTTGTTATATCTCACACCCTCATACAACTTATCGTAAGAGCATCCCTTATCTACGATGAGCATTCGATCAAGAGAAAAAATGAAGCTGGTTTTAAATTGAAAGTAGTTGAAGTGACAAAAGAAATTGGTAACTGTGCTACTGCAACAAAATTTGATGTATCTGAGAAACTGGTGTGAGATTGGAGGAAGCAGGAAGATGTTTAAAAAAATGTGTCGTATTTTTGAATGGGCGTACTAGTTGGGGTCTGGTTTTATGATCGATTTTTGTTTTGGGTTTCTAGACCAGACTTATACAGTAAATATATAGTAAAGCAAATCATGGCACACATCCTTGTGTCATTTAGTATGCAGTGAATGAGGGTGCTAGCAAATAAAGTTGTGTGTTAGAGGTGTGGGATCCCACAGGACTCATTGTAAAAGTTGTAAGTATGGGGCTGTTACTCACATGAGAATGAAACAATTGGATGTTAGCTTTGAGAAGTATAAGGTAACAAATTGACAATAATATGCAATAAAACTCAATCAAAAATTTAAGGCTTTAAATATGAACAAAATTACTTTAAAAAGTATTGCTTACATGTTAAAAATCCATTCACAATGCCATTTTATATATTATCTTATTTTTGCTGCATCATGAACAGTGCTTACATGGCTAATGTCTTTCTTGTATTTCCACTTCATTTCAGTTACTTTACCTTTTTACCATGCTGAAGCTTCATGCGACCAAATTCACCAGGCCTATCATGGCGGTTCAGCCATAAACTGCCATATCCATCAGTATTACTATCTTTGTCAACATCTGATGACCAGTTCACATTGTCATCACTATGGCTTGATTCAACTTATAGTTCAGTTTGAGTTTGTTCTAAGACTGGCTTTACATTTTTTTGTGTCCACTGTGTTGTATGTTGAAGGCTCTGCCCCACTTGTGAATATTGATGAGTTACCATGCAATAGCAAAATGCATGAAAATATTCTTGATTTTTATGCAGTATGATGTTAGTTTATCCACTAGATGGCAGCAGAATACTGTCCCTAGTTCTCTTTGGGTTTCACACCATACTGCTTAATCTGAGAGATACTCAGACTTAACCACATTTACATAGAATTCTGAGCCTGAGAGAAAAGCTTAAGTTCAGCACCAGGCATGTTAAAGAATGAAAAATAACAAATTATGTTGAGCTTGTTTGTAAAAACATTTGTCTACTAATTTTGTAGCTGCTTAAGGCTTTGCGCAGCCTGCTTAATACTTAACTGATACGACTGAGAAATACGGCAGATTTGAGATCGGCAAATGAATAATACTTCTAAATTTAATGCATGCAAAAAAAAAACGTATACTTCATTCCCCAAAGCTCCAAATGTAGATGTTTCTGTATAAGGCACACTGTACTATGTCTTTGATGTTTTTGTATTCAGCAAGAACACTGCCTTACTTTATATGATAAAACATCCAATATTTCACCAACAAAGCACTCATATCTCGCATTAATATCTCATTTAATGTACTCTCCCAGTAGTATCACCTTGCATTATGTTCTGTGTGTGAGTATATGTGCAAACTGGTATCGATATTTAGTAGCTGTTAGCCCACAAAATGAATTGTTAGAGGTGAGTTAGCATTAATTGGTAAATAGCAAGTTAAATTTTATTGTGTATATTAAACGTGTCACTGTGATTTTCAGTCCTGGGTATGATGTTAAACTGCATCCGCCCTGCAAACAGTCCTCCAGCTTGCAGGGAAAACTTAGGGGTTGGTGACAGTGTTGGCACTCAACCACAGTAAAAGAATTCACACAGCTCCAAAATGAAGGACAGGACTCCTTTCTGCTCTCTGTGGGAGTAGCTCTGCTGAAGTTACCCATAGTAAAGCTGCTAGCATTATGAAGGGGATGGGGAAAAGCCCTTGGGAACCTTATCCCCGGAAGAGTCGAAACTGCCGGAGAGACAATGGGGTCAGGTCTGTTGGTGATCAGAACTGGTGTGGTGCTGAGACATCGCCCGCTGCACAGCACCACTCGGGTCTCAATTTGAGGTTGCCCCCGAATGAGGCACATTACCTGCATTGTGAGGGAGCATCAGTTATGGCACTACGGCCATGTGGCGCGTTTTCCAGAGGGTGATCCAGCTCGTAAGATCCTCATTGTTGGGGACCTGAGTGGCTGGACCAGGCCAAGGGGTCGCCCACATAACACCTGGCTGCGGCAGATAGAAGGTCATTTCCAGAGGGTGGGACTGGACCACGTGTCTGCCTGGGGGATTGCCAACTGGGATCCCAAGTTGTTTCATTGTGTAGCAACGCACTGTACCAGTGCATGCTCCCCAACTTGACTTGACTTGATCCGGGTAGGCTTGTCTCTCCAGCATGATGATCATCTTCCTCTTCTGTTAGAGGAGCTTTGTAAACTCCTTATTTCAATGGTGGCACTCTCTGAGGTGTGCAAACCTGGGACTGGGCAGATCTCTGTAGGTGTGTACAACTTTTATTGGTCTGGTTGCTCTGATGGCTCAGGGAATAGCTGTTGCTGTGGCGGATCAGCTCCTTCCAATGGTGTCCAATTTCACTCCTTTCAATGAGTGTATTATGAGACTCAGATTAAGGCACTCACTTGGTGCTTTGTCTGTTGACTCGGTGTATGCTCCAACTGCTTTGAGTGATGTCTCTGTGAGGGAGTCATTTTATTTTGCAGCTTTGCTTGTTGGTTGATGGGTGCCCGCGAAGTGACACTCCTCTGGTCATGGGTGATTTGAATGTGGCCACTAACACTGATAGGGCTGGCTATGATCCCCCCATTGGCTTGGTGACCGTGCTGAAAGTGGCTCCATGTTCCTTGACTTTACAAAAAGTCAGGGGCTGTGGATTGCTGTATCCTGGTTCCAGCACCTTGAGCCACATCATTGGACTGGTGGTGTGGTGAAGGAGATTGATCACATCTTCCTGGCCAGACACCGGAGGCTCTTACAAAACTTAAGGGTCTACAGAAGTGCCCAGTTTGTGAATTCTGACAACTTGTTATTGCTACTCTGAAGATCCAGTTTAGTTCTAGTAGTGTACCACCTACTAGGAGAATGAGGCTGGACCTGACCAGACTCCAAGATCAGGCTGTTTTTAATGAGTTTGGCTTCAGTTTGTGTTGGGAACTTACAGACTTGGGTGCGACTGCTGATCTTAATTTGATGTGGGAGACCTTCCATGACAAGACCCTGAAGGTTGCTGAGTGTTGTGTTTGTGTTACCAGTGTGCACAGAAGGAGGTGTTTCACCTCATAGACCTCCCTGGATATCATCCAGAGGAGTTGCAGCACATGGCTTGAGGGTAACTCCGGTTTGTACCGGGAACTCAGAAGGACAGCTGTGAGGGCTCTGAAGACATTTGTTAGAGGGATCTGTGAGTAGGTGACACACCATCTATGGTCTAGTGACACACCATCTGTGGTCTAGTGACTCCTGTCCTGCTTACAGAGGAATCAAAGCATTACATACATCCAAATCTGTTCCTCTGAGAGTTGTAGTTGGGGCAGGTGATAGAATGGTCCTTACGGATGACACTGCATTTGTGACCTGCTGGTCTGGCTATTTTGAGCAGCTGTTTAAAGAGGATCCTCCGGCTAGGACATTGGACATCGCTGGGTCCATGGTTGTTAAGGATGAATCTCCTTATAGCTGTGAACCACCCAGTCTCACTGAGATTGCACAGGTGGTGAACCAGCTAAAGGTAGGGAAAGCTGCAGGGATCTGTGGTATCCAAAGTGGACTTTTCCAGGCTGGTGCTAAGACTGTCGTCCTTGCATTGCAAGCAATTTTGCGAAGTCAATGGAGGCTGTGATCGGGGCTCTTGAGAGACTGAGTATGAGTGTCTGTGCGAGTGTCCTGGATAAAAACCAAGATCCAGGCCTTTAATGACCTCTTGGGCACAGCCATCAGCAGTGTGTCTGTTTGCGGAGACGTTGTCAACCTTGTTGAGAGGTTTACTTACCTCGGCAGTGACATTCATGTCTCTGGTGACTCTCCCCATGAAGTGAATAGATGAACTGGGAGAGCATGCGGGGTCATGAGTTCACAGGAAAGGGGTGTGTGTGTGTGATGCTTCCGATATCTTTGCAAAATGATGAAGGTCCAAGTCTTTAGATTCTTGGTGCTTCCTGTTTTGCTATGTGGTTGCGAGACATGAACACTATCCAGTCACCTGAGGTGAAGACGAAACTCCTTCAGTACTGTGTCTCATCGGAGAATCTTTGGGTACTGTTGGTTTGACTTTGTGTTGAACAAGCGGTTGCTCATGGAGTCCACAATTAGATACATTTCCTGCATTATGAGGGAGCGTCAGTTATGTTATCCATATGGTCAATTCCAGGGAGTGGGACTGGACTGCATGTCTACCTGGGGGGTTGCCAGCCAAGAACCCGTGCTGTTTCATCATGTGGTAGGTGCGGCAACGTGCTGTACCAGTGCATGCTCCCTGATCTGAGTTAAAATGTGTTGTTTTTAGCTTCATGTAATTTTGCTATAGATATTCAGAACTGGAATGTAAAATAGTCTTGGATTCGTGTGTGGGTTGGTACTAAAAAAATCTTTAAAAGTCCTGGATTTTGAAATTAACTGAAGTAACCGGACCCTGGATAAATTAATATAACCTTAAGGGTAGTTGATTTTATCATTTTTAATTGACTAGTGATATCTATTCTTCTGTACTGTATATTTAATATCTATATCTTTAGTAGGTAAAATGTTAAATATTTTTTTTATCTGTGATAGCCAAACAAAACCATTTAATCCTTCGTTTTCATGCTGATTCAGTGGGCTGCAATGGGAACCCACACTGAACAACAGCATACAGTATTGGGAGTGTCCATAAAAAGAATCTCACATTATTTGTGTTGTATTATCCACATGTCATGTGTCCTGTTGTATGCTCCTAATATCCCAAACACATGTATTGTTAATGTTGTTAACGGATCATTTTTGAAAATCACAACAGTGAAGCACAAGCAGATGAGATTGAGGTTGGCAATTCAAGATCTTCTTCTTCCTTTATTCTTTGGTTGTTAAATTTATACTTATGGTGGTGAGCCATACTTCTAGTACAGTACTTGGAGTTTTTTAACAACAGTTAATTAAATTGCACCAGTGGGTTGTCCTTTGGCTTGCTGAAGCATTGGAAATAGGCACACATTTGAGACATACCTTCCTCCAGATAATATATATAATGTATTAATGTTCATTGTGAGGAAATAAGTTTTCAAAAGAGGAGGATGCAAAAGGTCTGATAATGATGAACATATATAAAGCAGCTGTCCCAACTGGAGGGATTTTAAAAATGCTGAAGGCAGCAGGAGGTTCTTGAATTAAATGTCTGATAATCCAGTGCAACATGGTTGTATATAAAGGGAGGATTCCTGAAATTTGCATAGTGGATTGAGAATATTTCTTTTTCAAACAATTGGACTGCATTGTGAGTCATATTGAACAATGAAATGTTTAAAGAATCTGATAAAGGTAAAGAAGCTACATTATGCATTTGCAGATCTAGAGAAGACATTTGACAGAGTAGCACAAGAGGCGGTGAGGTAGGCATTGAGAAAGTTAACTGTGGATAAATGGTTAGTGTCTATGGTGATGTCAATATTTGAAGAAGCACAAATTGGAGTCAAGACAGCAGATGTGCATAGTGAATGTTTTGAGGTAAAGGTGTGGCAACAGACATCTGTTTTGAGTTCTTTGATTTTTTTTGGTAGGGATGGAGCTGGCAACTTGGAGAGGTGCATGAAAGATTGCCATGGGAGCTTTTGAATGCTGATGATCTTGTTTTAATAGCATAAAGTCAAGTGAAGGAGAAGATACTTAATCAAAACAATAGTTTGGATGCAAAAAGTCCTCAAGGTAGAGGAAAGGACAAAGTGATGGCTGGAGGGAAAGGGGTAGGAGGCATGTAAGAGGTATTCAGTAAAGGTGTTGAGAGAAATTCAATACCATGCATAGTTTTTGGTAATTGGATACATAAAAGATATAGTGGTGTGAAAGGTAATCGGGTGTCAGCAAATTCATCCTTTGTAGAAAATGTGTTAGGGAATGCAGTGTGCTGCTTTAGTTTGTACAACCTCAGATACTGGCAATATTTGTTTTAGAGAAGATAGGGAACTTAGTTTTGGTACTTTTGGCACATTTTGAAAACAAAGATGCAGGCACAAGAGTTATAGCGAGGGTAAGAGGTGCAAAAAAAATTTAAGTGAGCTGTTCCTCATTTAGTTTCTCTGACATTGAAGGGCAAAGTTTTTGTAACAACTGCAGCATATATTTCTATAGCTCATTTTCACATGAAGGATGTAGCTCAAGGTGCTTTACAAGATGAAAAAGAAAAAATAACAAGAAAAGAAAAACAAAATAGTAATAGATAAAAATATGAATAAATAAATTACATACCAAGATATTATATAAATTTCTTATTGTTTTTTAGGCTTTGTCCTTGGAGAGTTGATGCAGTGAGTTTCGTCGGCGATTTGTGCACAGTACTTTAACCAGATGGTGGTGTCACAAAAGTCCACCTCAGAAAAAACAGAAATGAAATCAGAGAAAAGTTGTGTGAGGAGGAGTAGTATGTTCAGTGGGAGCGAGGCATGGCTATTGTAAGCGGAACATGAAGCAAAGCTTGAAAGAACAGAGATTAGAATGATCAATTGGAGGTATGGAGGGTCACAGAATGAAAGTAAGACAAATTTAGAATTAAGGGAAAGACCTGGAGTGCAGAAAATGTTGTGCTGAGGAGAAACCAATGAAGGTGGTTTGAAAACAAGTTAGGAAAAGCAGTGGGTGACTGGGTGAAGAGATACACCAGGCCATAGGTAGAGGGGAATGGGCCTAAGAAAAGATGGTTGGATGTGGTGTCAGATGATATGAAAAGAATGTATAAGACTGTGGAGAGTAGAGGGAAACATTTTAGGGGCATCTGACAAATCTGGGTAAGTACGGAAGATGATAATGATAATGATGATGATGACGTTGGTACTGCTTTAAAAACAAAAAATTAAAACTTTTCATACATTTTAAATTTTTGTCAGATGCAATTTCTGGAATATTGTAATTGCTTTTAGTTAAAAAGAACACTAGATCTTAATGAAAGTAACTGATCAGTTACATTTTTTGTGTCATTTTCTGAACAGAAAAGCAAAAATACAGTTGATATTTTTGTGAAAAATGGTATTTGACCAGTAGAATGTCCGTAATATTTTTGTGTTCTTGAATACTAATATTAGAATTTTTTTCTTAAAGCCTCACACAAAAATAGAAACAATGATAGTAGCCAGTCTGAAGACCAAGTTTCTTTGGCCAGCACAACAGGAGTGAGTGAGAGGTAAGACTGTTATATTATATTTTGATCATTAAGCAAAACAGTTATGACAGTTGCATTTTGCACATTTGTAACTTTTTGATATCTAAGCATTTGCTTATTTTTTTTCATTTTCTGAAATAAGAAATTGCTATAGTATATAATCAATATGGCATAATATATGAGGAAAATTAATCTAACACAGAAGATACAGATTCAGTTCTACACAGCAGTCATCAAACCTGTTCTAAGCTTACCTATTACAGTATGGTTTGGATCAGCAATTATACATGACAAAAACAGGACACAACAAATAGTCAGGTCTACCGAAAAGATCACTAGCACCAGTTATGAAGCGAGTAAGGAAAATCGTCACCAACCCCTCAAAACCAGGCCACAACCACTCTGAATTTCTCCCATCTGCCAGGCAATATAGACGTTCTTTACCAAAACAAGCAGATATAAGAGCAGTTTCTTTCCCCAGACCGTCAAGCTCAAAAACGATTATTACAGCTGTCCTTGTTCAGTCTGGGCACCTCCTGACTCAGTATCTTACAATATTATTACATATAGTGCATGCTTAATTCAGTATTTATTACACTATTTCTTGTAGTGCCTTGCACTTTGTATGCATATATTAACTTTCTTTGTCTTGTATTTATTTTAGGTGTGTCTGTCATGTAACTTTACTTGGGGGGGGGGGGAACTCAAATTCCTTGTATATCATACTTGGCCAATAAATGTGATTCAGATTCTGAAAATGCCAAAGGAACACCTTTGCCTTTAACAGCATCCAGTATATTCTACCACAGTTATTTCTCCTGTAAAGATGCTTGTTATCATAATGATGTTTGTTAAAATATTCTGTACATTTTTATATCTTAGTGTAGTCTGATTTTTTTATAGTAGAACTTGCTCAGATAAAACCTCTTTTACACATGTGATGCAGGACACTCTCAGATTAACCATCTCGGGTAACCTAGTAATTTTCGCACGTAAATCTCCCATTCAAGGTAATAAAGTAGGTACCCTAAAACAGTGGTTCAGAATGAATCTGTGCAATGTCTCATTGTCATTTCAAAATATTGACGATATGTGGTATCAGGGCCTATGTGGGGAGAGATGCTTGTGGGATTATAAACAAATTTGCTTCTCTACACACGTACCACAGAAGGTGTCTACACACTTTTGTGGGGAGGGGCATTTTTGTTCAGGACACAGGAGTTATATATACTGTCTCATAGAGACTAGTGCTGTTCCGCACATGTAACCGTATTCTGTAACGTTATTAAGGGGATTCAAAGGTGAGTCATCCCAAGTTTATTTAAATAAGTACAAATCAGAATGTTGTATTGGCACCAAACTATAAAATTAGACCTGCCTCAGCATAAAATGGATCTGAATAACTGTCTACCAACAGGAAACAGTAGAGGTTGCAAATTAGTTGTACTCACTCAAATACATCACCCTCAGTTGTTCTGTTTCTGCCATCTTCTGAACAAAAAAAGGGATTTGACATGTCTCATAGAAGAAATTGTACTTCATTGTGTTTCATCATGGCTTGGCCATAGCACATATTTCACCTTTTTGTAACATATGTGCAGATGACATGTCACAGGAAGTGCGTAACATGGAACGTTGATTGGTATTTTGAATGTGCAGCGTACGATGTACTGTATATGCAGGTTGACAATGGCAATGGCTTTTCAAAAAATGGAAGGCAGTGCTTTGACTTAAAAAATATATGGTGTAATTGTGTTTATTTCATATGTATTATCTTTTGTACACAGTACAATGACATTCCTATTGACCTGTAAGACCAAAGAAGCACCACCATGCTGCAAGTTTACCTATCAAGCACCTGAATCATGCTGCATAGATTATGTAAAGTATAACACCATCAGGATAGGCTCCAGCTGCCCCGCACCTCTGCTCTTGGTAAACGAATTAGAAAAATGGATGGATAACTGGAAAATATTGTAATGCCACTGACAAGTTACATTTTTCTGGGGATCAGTCATCCACAGTTTGCTCTGTCATTCCATCATGTAAATGAGCATCTTCAGGGGACCCTTTAAAGGGGGCAAAACTGCCAAAGTCATGAAAGAATTCCAACTTGAATGGCAATAGCAAGCAATCATTTTAAGGATACTGACTTGCCTAAAAGAGCATTGTAAAGAGCAAGACACTATGGCCACTCTGCGCCTTCAATCACAGCAGCAGTAGAGAGCTACAAATATGTATGAGCTCTTCCAATCCTAACTATATGCGTGACAAGTTAATGAGGGTGCCTTCCCTCAGTTTACAGCCACGGCACACTCCTGCTAAACTAACATATGACAGGAATCTCACATGCCATCTGCTACGAATATAGGTGCCTTACAACTTTCTTTTGAGGTAAGCAAGATTAAAAAAAAAAAAAAAGCTGTTTATCATATATAATATACAATCACTAAAATCAGAGGGAGGTGTGGTTCAGCTCACTGCTTATCTTGCTGCCGGTGAACCTCTCAGCCCCAGGGATATGATTTTCATATACAGTAGCCCTCAGCTGTAGCATATACTGTAGTTTTACCTTGAAAACTCTTTTATTGCCACTATTATAATTGACATTATTGAATGTGTGTGCCCAGGGGTTAATTGCTGTCTCTGTTCTATAGACATCTCTAGACAATTGGACAGTAAGCATTGTATGAAGCAGCATTAATCAAAACAATCCTTAAAGGGCCTTTCAAGAGTCAAAAAACATATCAGACCTTGTGAATTAATAATAAATAATAATAATAACAACAAACAATTTATTGCTGTTTACAAGGCATTTCTATCTTCTTGATGGAAGAAATAAGTGTGAACCATCTGTACAGATCAAAAACAAAAAAGACATGCCCACTGCATTAAGTGCTGCATTTCATTGCCATAAAGACTGGAACTCTTCAAGTGCATTTTTTTTCTTTCTTAACTTTTTGATAATTTTTCGCCATTTGTTGGTTGCAGTTGTGAGACTGCTACCTCTGCAGCTGCACCACAGCTTATCTCACTGCTTGTATTAAGAATTAATCAATTTATGGCTGGCATCACTTCCACAGGTATGTGATAAACAAAAGGCATACGGCTTTTGTGGCCTGTAGTAGCTGGTTTTGGCAATTCTGGAAATTACTAGGGGGCTCCGCCCCCTGCTCGCTTCGCTCGCCAACCCCTGGTGTTGGGGCATGACAAAGAGTGAGATGTATGAATGAGATATAGAATAGTGTGAAGGTGTGGATGATGCATATAGAAAGCAAACAATAAAGTGCTTGGCACAGTGTAATGGTTTATTGGAATATTTCTTTGTACACAACATTAGTAGTAAAGATGGTGTCTTGTCCTTGAATGAGTCTTCCTTGGCATGGAGCATTTATAACTTTAACTTTAAGGTCAGATGAACGTCGAACATGTGAGAAGGCAACATAAAGTTGTCCATGTCCAGAAACGGGTTCAGAGAGGTAGATGCCAACCTTGTCCATGGTTTGTCCTTGTGATTTGTTGATGGTCATGGCAAATGCAGGTTTAATGGGGAACTGTCGGTGTTTCAATGTAAAAGGTAATTCCAGGTCAGAACTTGTAAGGTCAATTCTAGGAATCAGAACAGTATTGTTAGCATGTGATCCTGTAAGAACTGTCGCTTGAATAACATTGTGTGTCATGGTGTTGATGACTAAACGTGTGCCATTGCATAAACCCTGTTTAGTGTTAAGGTTTCTTAATAGCATGATTATTGTTCCGTTTTTAAGGCTAAGATTGTGTTGTGGTAATCCGGCTGGGTTAATAGTGTTCAAATATTCTAAGGGTAAATTAAGATGGTCATTGTCGTCATCAAAGTCAAGTTTGTCAGAGCTTAGAAAGAGCCATGCCTCTCCAGGAAGTAATGAAATGACCTGGTTATTAATGTGATCAACATTAATATTTTTTGGACATAATATAGTCCGTTGTGTTAAAAGGGGTATTTGGTCTAATGAGATTACTGTTCCAAATATCTCCGTAAGTAAGTCGTCGCAGATAAAGGGTTGAGGAATTGTAATAATATCTGGGTGAAGTACATCTGTATTGGTGAGTGTAACATCTCCCAGTTGTAATAAGCAATTGTTATATTCGGGATCTGGATATCGCATGTTTTGTACTAAGTGTATATTTTGAAAGCAATGCCAATTGTCCGCGTAACATTTTTTTGAAGCGCGTTGTAGGTTCCCGACGTGAATTTTTTTTTGTTTTTGATGTGGGTGCGTGTTTGTGGTCCCGTTACTCGAGCCGTCTAGTTTTGTACCCGTGATCGTATCGTTAGGAATATGGATAAGTAATAAGGAGGATCGCACTCACTGTTAATATGCGGACTGTTCGTTTCTTCGTATTATCACCAATCAGGTCTCGCGCCTGTATATGTAGTTTGCTCTCTTGTTGTTTATGTATGACGTCGTCGCGTATTTTAAGGTGGACTGAATAATAGCTGAGCGCATGGCATGTGGAGCAATAGCTAAGCACTGTCTAAAATCTCCTCCTAATAAAAGTACCTTTCCTCCAAAGGGAAAATTATTATTCATCAAAGCAATGCCAATTGTCCGCGTATTTTAAGGTGGACTGAAAAATAGCTGAGCGCATTGCATGTGGAGCAATAGTTAAGCACTGTCTAAAATCTCCTCCTAATAACAGTACCTTTCCTCCAAAGGGAATATTATTTATCAACGTTTGTAGAAGTTTATCAATGGTGTTGAGTAAGTGAGTGGATGCCATTGCAAATTCATCTATAATTAATAGTGTGGCAAGACGGATGTCACGTGCATTGTTACTGTTCATTTTCATAGTGGACACCGATGTTTCTGTGATTGGGACCGGTATATTGCCTTTTGGTGGCCTGATATTTACTCCAGTATATGCAAAAGCAAATGAACTATTGTAGGATCTAATGCAGTTCGTAAAGTTTTTACTTTCAGGTACTTCGTTAGTTAGAAGCTTCTGTAGATATGCAGGATATGAATGTAAAGGAGGCAGTCTAATTTGACCCTTGTGACAACAACGTGTAAATCCATTACTTGTATTGCCAGTTGTTTCTTCAGGGAAGTTAAGTGAATGACAATGATTGCAAATGACATTCATTAATCCCAATGAATTTTCATGAATAGTGGACTTATTATTGAACGCGTTGTCAGCTAACTGGCGCAATCGTTTAGCAGGTGTCTGTCGTTGATGTCCTTGACGTGTATGTTTTGCTTGTGCCGTTTGAGAGGCGCGTCGTTGTATGTGCAGGATTTGGGACGTGCTATTCTGGAGCTGTAATCGATTTGCCTGTGCTGTAGTTTTGAAGCCTTTCTTATTTGAGCTTTGCGTTTTTGGAGCCGAGACATTTTTTCTTGGCGCGTAGCCTCACTTTTTTTTTTATCTCTGTTAGTGGAGGGGGTGTTTGTGTGTGGTGGGTCTGAATCGTCTTTTTTGTGTGCGTACCGTTTCGTGTGCTATGTGGCGCTTGCGTCTGACTCCTTTCTTTTTGGTTTTCTAGGGGCGCGTCGCCTCATTTCTTATTTCAGTTACTGGAGGGGGGCTTTGTGTGTCGTGGGCATCTGAGGGGGGGGGGTGTTGCTTGGCGGCGGTGGTGGGATTGGTGGGGTGCGAGCGGCTTCTTTTTTTTGTGTGCTAGGGGCTTGTTGAATCGTCCTCTTTGTGTGTGTCCCGTCCGTTGCTTGTAGGGGGTGGGGTTGCTTGGAGGTGGGGGTGGGATTTGTGGGGCGCGAGCGGCTTCTTTTTTTTTGTGTGCTAGGGACTTGTGGAATCCTCCTCTTTGTGTGTGTGTGTCCCGTTTCGTGTGCAATGGGTTTCGTGCGGCGCTGTGTGCGTCGCCGGCGTCTGACTCCTTTTTTCTGTGGTCGCGGCGCCTCATTTCTTGGGGCGCCTGCGCAGTACGTCTTTTGCGTCCACGGCCCATGGCCGGATGTCCCTGCGTCCATCCGGTTTACCATTCTCGGTTAGTAATGTGGATTTCCCTACTGTTTTCCTATGATCCTTAACTACAAGTTACGAATGGCCTTAAGTTGGATGGCTGTAAATTGGTGCATGACTGTATTAAATGTAAAAACATCTAACATGAATTGGCTTGATTCCAGTATATATAAAAAAAAGCTGAAATTTCAATACAATTGTATAAACATTTGATATCCACTGTGCATTTAGTATATGATATACTTAAAATAAAATTCCAGGTAACATTAAGTAAAAACATAGCTGAACCCATACAATGTACTGCATTTAATTTTGGGAGACCAAGAGATGAACATCTTTCTAATATAATGTAACTGTGTTAATGGCAGGCAGAGTGCCTGGGATTTATTTTGAGCAAAGAATGGCCAGGAGCTGATATATAAGCAATCATAGATAAAAAATAGTGAGGGTCAAAAAATACCAGAGGCATAAAGAAATTGAGCAATCAGGTTCAAGGGGCAAAACAAGTTGTAAAACATAGAAACAGTCAAAGAAACAAACATAGCACAAGGGTTTACTTGAGCTAGAAAGCAACTAACATGGAAGAGGATAAAAGTGTTTTTGTATCCACAGGAATAATTCACTATGTGAGTGCAGACCTATTTATAGAAACTTCCTGTGATGTCACAAGCACAGCAACCACAGTCACATGATCATAGCAGACAGGGTCACATAAATTCTGGAAAATACAATGGTAATAAAAATTATTTTTTTATTGCACAGAAATATATAAAACAGCCCAACAGATTCAGAATTTGGAAACATAACTCCAGATAACTCAAAAATATACTTGGATACTGCCAACCTATCATCAATGGTTTTACTGGTAATTTAAGTGTGTTATTGTTTGTTATAGTTTTGAATGAAATGAAAGACTGAATGTTGTGTGAATGTAGATTCTTTTGTTCTGACAAAGCCTCATATAATCAGCAAGTCCAAGGCCTATTTTTATAGTGGTACAGAGGTATATATTGTTTAATGTAAAATAAAGCTGTTCCTTTGCTTGCTTCTTTAACATTGTTTCTAGATTATGGCACAATGGCAGGGGGCATCTGACAGATTGAGTTTACCTAGAAGCCATTGCACATCTTCTGTTGTACTGAACTGTCATAATGCTGAAAATAGTATGAACACAATATAGCATTTTCTTCCCCAATTCTTCTGCCTTCATTCTGTCATTGTTTGTTTAGCATAACTTTAGTATTACACCAGCAGCAACCTTTCTGCAATTCCCAGAGCAATGGTTTTCAAACTTTTTTTGGACCAAGTACTACCTTTGACTAGTATAAATTATCAAAGTACTACCTACAATCCACCAATTCATAGAATCAAAGAAAATGTCAGTGATCGACATGAGCGTGCACACCTCCACAAACTAAAATATCTCATTAATCTAATCTTACCCTCACTCTCTTCACTGTTGTAGCTGATCAACATGCCATTTACTTGCCTGATCAAACCAAATGTTTTCATGGTATTTTAAAGCATAGACTTGAAAATTAAGTATTTCTTTATCCCAATATGTTGCTTTAATACAGACATGAACAAATTTGTTGGTACCCCTCTTTGAAAAAGACCCCACAAAAGTAATCGGTACACAATATCATTTATTCCATATTTAACAAAAATCAATCTTTGCTTTAGAGTTTTGATTCAACAAAATATTTCAAATAATAACACAAATGAAAATGGCATGGACAAAAATGATGGGATTCTTAACTTAATAGTTTGTTGTATAACCTTTAGAGGCAATCACTGCAAACAAGCAACTCTTGTAGCTCTCAATGAAGCTTCTGCACCTATCAACAGGTAGTTTCACCCACTCTTCCTGAGCAAACCACTCTAGCTATGTCAGGTTTGATGGTGGCCTTCTCTAGTCTGCAAGTTTTAGTTCTTTCTATAGATGTTCATAATGACTCAAATCAGAACTCATAGAAGACCACCACAGAATAGTACAATGTTTTGTTCTTAGCTGTTCTTGGCTGTTTTTCTTTCAAGAGTGAAGTCCTCCTGGGTCTTCTTCCATTGCACACACTGTTACTTAAAATAAATCAGACGCTGATGGATCTTGACCTTGGATTTCAACTTGTATCTCTTTGGAAGTTGTCCTTGACTTTTTTCCTACCATTCTCATTATCCTTCTGCTCATTCTGCAGTTGATTTTACTGCTATGGCCATGTCCATGGAGGTCAGCTACAGCCCCATGAACGTTAAACTTAATAATATTTGTAGCTATTGTTACATGAACATCAAGCTGCTTGGAGATGGTCTGTAATTTTCTTACTGATCTCCTCGGACAACTCTCTCCTTTGCTTTCTCTGGTCTGGTCTTGTTCAGTGTGGGACACACAATGATACCAAACAGCAGAGTGACTACTTTTCTCTATTTAAATAAACTAAATGACTGATTGTATGATTGGAGACGTGTTATACTAACTAAAGAAAACAGCTAGTGTGAAAAATCACTGTAATCCAATTATTTATGATCTTTTCTGTTTTTCAATGAGCTGTAAGGGTACCAACAAATTTGTCCACATCCACTGACTCACACTCATTCCTTCCATCTATATTACTAAACCACAGTTTAATATATGCACGGGCGGTGGACGCAGGACGCACTGAGGCGCATGCGCCAGAGCGCCTCAGTGCCCCAGAGTCAAACCCAGCGGCTTCCCAGAGTCGGTAGGTGGCGCCCAAACAACAACAACTTGTAAACTAAACTTGCTCTAATCCACTGTGCCAGCAGTCAGTGTGGCGTATTTGAATCACATAACGGTAATTCAGTATTAAAAGTAAGTTGAATTATGATTCCTAACAGTAAACGACTTCTACCTAACGACACGGCCACAGAAAAACAAAAATGAGACCGCATGGATAAGAACAATAAACGAAGGCTCCTACAACGCGCTTCAGAGACACCAGAAGCAAAGAAGTCACGGCTCCAAATTGAAAGAGCTCAACTAACAGAAATACAAAAACGAGCCCCTATGGATACAAACAATGAACGAAGGCGCCCACAACGCACTTCTGAAACAGCAGAGGCAAAGGAGTCACAGCTCCAAAAAGAAAGAGCTCAACGATTAGAAATACAAAAACGAGCCCGTATGGATACGACCTGTAAAATAAACCTGAGGTAAAGCGTGCACGCCAGGTTGTACAGTATATATGCACAGATGCCAGAGGCAACAGGCAAGCTGTACACACTACCACCGCTGCCCAAACGCGACCGCCCACACCACCACATATACCACCTTTGTTTAGTACTGTGCCCCTCCAAGCCTGGGTCTGCCGCTATCGTCACTTCAGCATGTGAATCCGCCGCCGTCAGCAAACGACTTCTAGCTGACGACACAGCCATAGAAAAACAAAAACGAGACTGCATGGATAAAAACAATAAACGAAGGCGCCTACAACGCGCTTGTGAAACACCAGACCCAGATGAGTCACAGCTCCAGAAAGAAACCGCTTCAGTACAAATATGTTTATTTAATTGAATGAAAAATTTCCCAGGACGCACCCACCCTCCAGGATTTTTTATCCCTCCAAATATCGGAGGGAACAGCAAGTGATTGGCATTCTTGCATTTGCAATTCTTTCGAGAATCGCGGGATAACTGGTATATGCTAAATGTAAATGATGAGTTTCAAATGATTTTATGGTTTGAGTATATTATTTCGTAATAATTCTTGGATTATTTGCTATCTATAATCCTTATAACCATTTTGGCATCTTTCTTTCACTGCTTACACTTAACTGTGCTGTTCCCCTTGTTTTAAACTTACATTTTTCGGTTTCATCTGTTTGATTCACCTGGTAGGACATAACATTTGAATGTGATCTCTAGAAAATGTAACCATCATATGACTGAACCTAAATAAATAATTTGTATTGTGCTACAGGTAGCACGTCAGCATATTGGTTAGCACGGTTAGCACCACTGCTTCATGAATCCTGCATCCTGGTTTTGAGTCCTATGCCTGATCATTTTCACATCGATTTTGCATGTTTTTCTTGTGTTTAAGCCAGTTTTCCTCTGGATACTCCCGTCATCTTCCCAAATCACCAAAGATTTATAGACCAGGTTAACTGACAAATTCTTGTTAGTGAATGTGTGTGAGTGGGCCTTGTGATGGACTGGTGTTCTGTCCAGGGCTTTTTCCTGACTTCTGCTTAGTTCCACTGGGATGCGCTTTGGTCACTAAAACCATGAATTGGATTATAGGTTTTTGAGAATGTTATGTTTTGCTTGTGTATTCTGGTATTCTGAAGTCAATGCAAATGAATGCAAAATAATAAGATGATGTTTCATTTTATTATTGTGTTTAAAAAAAAAACACTGTGCCTTTTAAAGTTAAAATTTGTCAGTGCTTTTCAGCGATTTACATTTTAGGCGAATAATACGTAGATAGGCTTTTGTTTCATTCATGTATACTGTTGTGATATTTTCTTATATATAAAATTACCCAGTTCTTACAGGTTGCTTATAATTAGGACAGATTTTCAGTTACATTCAGTTAACAGTTTAAGCAAATGGAAATTACCACTCAAATATGTAGACTAAATCAAATCAAGTAGCAGTTATATCATGTCTGCCTTTTTGGTAGAGAACAAAAATTTTAATGAACTTAATGAATTTTAATGAAGACATTGGAGATTTAAATTATTTTGTTTTTCCCCATATAATTTGAAAAGAATGACACCCATACTTAAATTCTACTTGAATTTTGCCACACTAAACAAGGATACAGTATAAATTTAAAAAAATGCACATATGTTTAAAAAAAAAAAATGAGTAGAGTAAGTGAAATTTTATTTCAAGTCCCCCTTGCATATGAATTTTTTGGACAGCCTATCATTCATTTGATATAGCAATTGTTTAATTCCCATTTTTGTATAATTTTTGAAAAGGTGCAAAAATTAAATTAAGTAATTACTCATTACTACATATCTTCTTCATCATCTATTACTTCAGTGTGAAAGTGGGAAATGCCAGACTGTTTTTTTTTTTCTTTCATGATTGTTATTTAGATGTGAATGACTGTTTTTCCTAAGTTTTGAAAAATATATTTTGTGTATTATTTTTAACTTTTGATTCTTTGTTGGACAACTGCTAGTTTGGTATAACTCTGTAGATGTATTGGGAAGTATGTGCTAGTCAGAATTGTTCTGAGTTCCAATACTTTTATTTTTAAAATCTTCATGGTCCATGGTTTGTGTTTAAAGCCATTTGCGTTGTTTCATTTAATACATGGTTCCTTTTGTTTGTTTTTTTGTTTGTTTAGAAAGGTTTTTTTTTGTCTAAAGGCAACTATTTATACACACACATATACACATACACAAACTAAATGTTTTAAATTGCCTATGGCTTTCTTTAAAAGTTTAAATGTCAAAATTAGCTATTCTTTGAGTGTTTAAAATTTTTACATTTTTGTATTTCTGCACATGTTTTTATATTTTAATTGTATCTTATATGTTTATTTTGAATGCAGTATTCTGTAATGTAATTATTATTTTTAATACACTGTTCACAGTATTTTTGACAAATTAGCTGTTTTGCAAAAAAATTGGGACACTATATAAAATCTAAATAAAAATTAAATTTCATAATTTACAAATCATTTAAAGTTATATTTAAATAAAAATAGAACAAAGACACCATATCAGATGCTCTTTTTATACCCAATTGTGTTACTGACCTGTTGACAATTAACCTTATTAGTTGTGAGATGTTCCACCAGGTGTTTTTTTTTATTATTATTTTTAAGCATTATACAATGTTTCTATTCCTTTATTGCTCCCACACAACATTTTTGAAACGTGTTGTTGGCATCAAATACAAAATGAACATATATTTTTGAAGGAACAATAGACTTTGTCAGTTTCAAAGTTGAATATTGTCTTTGTACAATTCTATTAATCTGTCTATCTTCAATTAAATACAGAATTTACAAGATTTGCAAAGTATTGCTTTCTGTTTTTATTTACATTTTACACAGCATCCCAATTTTTTTGGAAACAGGGTTGTAGTATTTTACAGTGTATTGAGAGTTTCTGCCTGAAATAGTCTGTTATGTTAGATAGTTTCTGCCTAAATGCATCCTGTTACTTTATTTTTCTTTATTATATTTATACCCACTAAAAACAACTTAACTAACGTGTTGTAATACTGCTTATCAGTCTAGAATTACATTAACTTATTACCTAGAGTTTTCCGCCATCTTTCATTGCTTAAAGTAAAGAACCTAACTGACTCATTGCCACTGTGCCCTGTTAGAAAGGCTGAATCAGGAACTGGAAATAATGATGTTTTGTTTTTTGTCTCAGACTGCAGAAAGTAAAAAAATAAACCTATTTTTAGTTGCCGATTGGTTTTAATGTGTAGAAGTTAGCTCTTGACAAATGACATAGCATGGCTCCGAAGAGAAATAGCACAAAGAAATCTCTATTATGCATTCTGTGGAGTGGGTAATAAATTTCACAGTCATCTGTAAAATGATTTTGAACATTGACTTTAACGTCTTGGTGTGATTATGCACAGTAGATTAGCTTTTAGCCCTAACATAGTATTTGAAAGTAAATAGAACAACAAAGAGCAAAAACAGATATTGTATCTGAAGATTTTTCTGAATCAATAAGTCTTAAATATTTTTTGAAATTATGTCATAAACAATATTCCTTCAGAATACTTACAATACAATATAATAGTGCAATGTAATTATAAATTTGTAAGTTATAACCGGTCAATGATACAAACTTACACATGTTTCCAAAACATTATAAAAATATATATATTTTCTGATCAACCACTATTTGCAGATATTAGACAAAGCACATAAGACAAAGGAGCTATGTTATTATATGTCCAGCTTGTACTGAAAATTCTTTCCTTTCTTATAACAGATGAGTAAAACTTTTTTTGGAATGTCAAAATTGTGGTGTATGAAAGGTGTTGGTTTTAAATGATATTTTCTAGCTACAGATGGGTTTGTTTTGATAAGTACAGTAATATTATATATTAATTCTTCTGTCAATATGTAAATTATAAAAAATATTTATTTTCTTTGTTTGTTTTTTGCGTTTTCCACTTCTAAAATATAAAAATAGTAGTCTGTCACTAGCAGCTTCACATGACCAATGGTAATAAATACCCTGCTTATACTGAGTTTCCTTTAAATATTTTTTTGACCAAGGCTCTCAAACAGCATCTTGGATTTGTCTTTTAATAAACAACCAGTATATTAAGCTGTGATTATTTATTTTCTTATTAAGTCCTCTGTTTGTTAGCTTTCTTGTTTCTTTTCTTATCTTGACAAGTCAGAAATCTATCTCAGCATGTGAATGAGTTTTTATAAGGCATTTAGAAAAATTAATATTGTTGCAAGAGCTTTTGGGATAGTAGTCTAATGACAACATTTATTAATTTTAGCTTTCATTGAAATAATTTGCCTTAATATTTGAAATATGCATCCCTGATTGTTTCTAAATAATTTACTTTAAATGTAGATATAAACAGTGAGTCTTAACTTTAATTTGGCTCCACAAATTTAAGCGTGAGTGTGTGCATGGTATGGAATGGAATATATGCAGAAGTGGATTCCACTTTGCACCTCATGCTACTGGGATAAGCTCTGGTCCCACATGACTCTGAATTGGATGAAGTAAATTTTGAAACACTTCAATAATTGGCTTCGCTTTCCCAGAGTTTTAATCTAAACCTCATTGCGTTGCTAAACATGCATAATCCGGTTTCAGGGTCACAGTAACTAGTGCATATCCAGGAAGTTATCTATCACAAGACAGGAACAAACCTGGGATGAAGTGATAGTTTATTGTAATACACACAAATACCAACCACTCACAACAGATTAATTTAGAATTGTTTATTACTTTAACACTCAGAGAAGAAGGCAATTCAAGATCATACTGGGGAAAGTCCATACCAAATATTTCATAAAAAAAAAACTTTTTTCACTTAATAATTAAAGTAAAAACTTCTAGATTCTTCTACAGTGTGACAATGCGGGTTCAGGATCGGTAAGGCGACTGACAGTAGCAGTAGCAGAAGTAGATGGAAGGTCAGCTGCGATGAGAGCATCTCTCGTGTTGAGCAGCCCAGATGGGAGTAGCAGGGGAGCCGCCAGGGTAACCAAGGAGCACCGGGTTTGTCATTTGTTTTTAAAGACTGCTTCCTGTTGAACGTTTTAACCTCGATTTAAAGGATTGTTGTTTTGTGTATTTTAACCTTCACGTTTCGTTTTAAGGATTATTTATTTATTGAACTATGGAAGGAACTGCACAGCACTTTACTTTGAACATTGTTGCACATTGTTTTCGTTGACTGTTTTAATAAAAGCACTTTGCACATTTTATACATCATTCCCTTGCTCAAATGTTATTGCCTCACTGTCTAGCTCATCAGTGACATTACCGACGGTGTTGGGTTCAAGGGCTCCCTAACAGCCGATGGGAGCATGGAGCTGAACCCGCATCGTCAAATTTGGTGGCAGCGGTGGGATGAGTTAGCAGTGAGGACAGAAGAGGAGACAGAGCAGCAAGCGGGATTGGTGCCAGACTTTGTAAAGGACCCACGTACCCGAGCCGGAAGAGGACATTTTTAAAGGACAGAGTTTTTTATGGACATTTATTTATTGCTGGTTTTATTTGTCTTTTAAAGTTCTTATTCTTTTAATGTCCTGTTTTAATGAAGGGGGGCTTGGGTTGGTTTTATTGTGGGATTAATGGTTTTAGTACAATGTAGAGTGGCCGAGCTGTGGACTTGGTCTCCAGTTGCATTGGGTTGGTAGTGGTGTGGAGCCTTCTCATGCAACTGGAGTCTTATGGAGGGTTGAATGTGGAGTTATGGGTCCACAGCTCTTCCAGCAAACGCCAGTTTGTTTTTAAATAAATAATCACCGCGCTCACGGCTTAGGAGGGGGCGTGGTGACTGTAGCGAGCCGCAGGGCGATCTGCAGTGTGGGCGTTTCTCACCTAAGTGCACAGGTGAGAGACTGCCCACATCTGTGATTGTTCCTGTGGCTAATGGGCTGCAGCTGCCATGTCCTCACTGCATATATTAGAGACGCCCGAGGACGGTTAGAGGGGAATAAAGTACAAGAGGAAAAGGAAAGAAAGAAAGACGGAGGTTATGGGAGGAAGAAAGCAGGAAGCAAGAGAAAGAGAGAGAGTGCGCTGGTGCGAGTGAGTGAGCGAGCATGAACAGGCTCGCAGCAGCTGAATAGGCAACCTGGGTGTTAGGCTGACATCCCAGGCGTAGTAGTTGTTGTCGTAAGATGTGCAGCCATCTTACAAAAGTTGTTGCCGGGAATCAGGACTTGGGAACATGGTGTCCACCACGTGAGAGCCTTGGCCATTGGTAGGATTTCCCAGGTCACTGTCAGGGGGAGCCGACCGGAGCCAAGGATCGGAAAGGCGACTGACAGTAGTAGCAGGAGTAGGTAGAAGGCCAGCTGCAGAAAGAGCATCTCTCCTGTTGAGCAGCCCAGATGGGAGTAGCAGGGGAGCCGCCAGGATAACCAAAGAAGCACCGGGCTTGTCATTTGTTTTTAAAAGACTGCTTCCTATTGAACGTTTTAACCTCGTTTTAAAGGATGGTTGTTTTGGGTATTTTAACCTCCACGTTTCATTTAAAGGATTATTTATTTATTTATTTATTGAACATTGCACTGCAGCACTTTATTAGAACACTGTTTTGGATTGTTGTAAATAAAAGCACTTTGCACTTTGTTACACCATACTTAAAAGCCAAACAGCCCTATTGATTTGTTTGCTTTTCTCTATCTCTCTGACAGTCACTGCTCCTGACACGAACTCCTTTGAAGAGGAAGATATGTTTGAATTCTTTTAATTGTGAGACGGAACTGTCATCTCTGTCTTGTCATGGAGCACAGTTTAAACTTTTGAAAAAGAGACAAATGTTTGTTTGCAGTGTTTGAATAACGTTCCTGTCTCTCTACAACCTCCTGTGTTTCTGCGCAAATCTGTGACCCAAGCATGACAATATAAAAATAACCATATAAACATATGGTTTCTACTTCGCGGATTTTCTTATTTCGTGGGTGGCTCTGGAACGCAACCCCCGCGATAGAGGAGGGATTACTGTACTTTCAGATTCACTTAAACTGTAAGAAAGTATGTTTAAATAGATTTGTATATCCTAATTAAAAACAGAAAGTTTCCACTAATTTAAGAATCCGTGATGTGAAAAGCAAGAAATTGGTCTGGAACCAGATTTATGAAGCTCAGACTGGAAAGTCAGATTCAAGTAAGTGTTGTTTGAACACACAAGACCAAAATCTTAATGAACCATTTCTGGAGAGCTATATGGGTCCTTGCTAAAGTATTTAGAAAAGTCTCATTTCATTTTCAAACCTGCTTAAACCAATTTATTGTCATGGGTTGCAAAAGCATATTTCTCAACTGCACTGGACCGAGTTCTGGTCCATCACTTGGCCTACTCAGCCAGGGACCAGTTTTGGAAACACCAGATACCTAACCTGCATATCTTTGGAGATGTGAAAATAAAACTTCAGTACCCAGAGGAAATGTGCAAAATTCTACTCTGCCTATGTTCTGGCATGGCATTCAAATGTAGGACAGTGGATCCATGAGGAAGCAGTACTGCAACCTATGCCACTGTGCAGCCATCTTACAAAAGTAAAGTATATTTTTTGCCTGGTTCTACAAAGTGAAAATAGAAACATGATCTGTAAATAAAAAGAAAGGAATTGTACTTTTATTGCAAATTTGTTAAACAAAATGTACAGACCTACTTAAATACTGTGTCTAGCTTAGCTGTACTGGAGACTGAGATATACTGACGTGCTGACGTCATCCTTGCAAAAGAAAGAGATCTGGCTGAGAGTTTTTGTGTTTTCTGTGGTGTGAGATTTAATTAAAAAAAATACATTTTGCTCCTAAAAGCTTAGGGTTTTGGTTGCAGCTAAGGAGCTATGCAGGAATTTTGAAAGCTTTTTTCCCCCTTTAGAAGGGTTTTTTTGCAGCTGAAGCTTTTGGGAACTCTTGGAAAAGTTACTTGTACTCATTATTTGTATTCAAACAAGTGTCAGCGAGCCAGGGTAGTAAGAAACAGTAGCTGAAATCAGCATCTCTGTAAGTAAATAACCAGCATTGTAGTAAGTAACAGAAACAGTGATTCCTTAGTGGGGGGAAAAAAGTCAGTAGCAGTAAAGAGAGGGGCTTCACTGCATGTAGGCTTGTGGCTAGCATTAAGGTGCCGATTAGGCACAAGCAGTTGTAGGAGCAGGCAGGACAGTAAGAAATTAACTAGCAGTGGATATTCAGTACTGCGGTGGGTTGGCACCCTGCCCAGGATTGTTTCCTGCCTTGTGCCCTGTGTTGGCTGGGATTGGCTCCAGCAGACCCCCGTGACCCTGTGTTCGGATTCAGCGGGTTGGAAAATGGATGGATGGATGGATATTCAGTAAGCAAGTTTTTCTAGATTTAACAGTTCTTAAGAGTCAGGAAAGTTGAACAGTTAAGAAGGTGACATTAATGTGAAGAATTACAAATGGTGCATGTGGAGAGCTGTTAAGTAAGGAATAAGAGGAGCGCAACGTTAGGAGAGCAGACAAAAAAAAGTAAAGTTAACCTCATAGAAAAACAACCAGCAGGCAGTCTAGGGGGAGAATATGACAGGAACTTAAGGGGTCAGAAGGTGTAAAATAACTATCAGTTCTTTAATCTATTTTTTTTCACGTAAATTATTTAAGTTAAATCATTTCATTTTAATTAAAAAAAAAACTTTAAAAAAGCAGTTTTAGTAAATCTAAAGTCAGATTTTAATAAGAGGCCAGTACAATGCAAGACGTATTGGATGTTGGACTTTTAGTGGATGGCTTGGAGAAGCCAGTCTTCTATGAGGGCTACATCTGCAGGCATTGCCAGCTGATCCAGCACCTCGAGCTTAGGGTCGTTGAAATGGAGGAGTAGTTGGCTGGCCTATGTTGTAGTAGAGAATTGATGGACCTGGCCCAGGTGTCCTTGAGAGAGAGAGAGAGTGTGCATCCCTAAGGTGGCGTGGGAGGAGATTCTAGACCAGACAGGTAGATATAGGTTGGTCATAGTCATAAGGTGCAAAGTAAAGGGTGCACACTATACAGAGGCATTAACCCCAGAATTGGAAGTGTCAAACCTTTTTCACATCCTTGTGGAGCTGGACAGTATCTCTGAGGTGGTACACAGAATTCCAGTGGGCCACCTCAAAGCCAATTCCCACAAAGAGAGAGGTAGTGATAGTTGGGCACTCATTTACTAGGAAGATTGAAGTGCAGGTTTGGTCCAGAGACAGAGAGACTTGCATGGTGTGTTGCCTTCTGGCTTGTACAGGTGGGAGACCTCCCTGGAAAGGTTGATAGGCTCTTGGCCAGAGTGGGGTAGATCTAGTGGTCATTGTCCATGTTGGAACATGCGACCCAAATTTAAAGAGTTAGGTGCCAGGCTGAGGAGCAGAACTGACAAGGATGCCTTCTCCAAAGTTCTGTCTGTGCCACACACCAGTCCAGATAAGACTGAGGACATTAGAAGGCTTAACGGGTGGCTCAAGTCTTGGTATGTGTTTTGGAGCAATAGGACTCCTTTTGAAACTCCTTATATAAAAAGGGTGACCAGGTAGATCCAAGCAACTATAGGCCAGTAAGCTTAATGTGTGCATCACAGGTAAATTAATGGAAGGAAATATTAAGGATAAGATTGAGCAATACATAGCAAGGACAGGAGTTTTACTACACAGTCAGTATGGGTTCAGAGAGGGAGGTCATGTTTTAGCAACATGTTGGAATTCTATGAGGAATCAACAAAAGAATATAATCAAAGAGAAGCATATGATATTATTTATGTTGACTTTCAGAAGGCATTGGATAAGGTGCCACATGAGAGGTTGGCCATCAAACTAAAAAGTGGGAGTTGTTGTTTGTAGATGGGTACAAAATTGGCTTAGACACGGAAAGCAGAGGGCTATGGTGTGAGGAACCCAATCAGAATTGGCTGACATTAAGAGTGGTGTTCTACAGGGGTCAGTGCTAGGGCATTGCTATGTTTAATATGTATAAATAATTCAGATAGGAATATAAGTAACAAACTGGTTAAGTTTGCAGATGATACAATGTAGGTGGATTGGCAGATAATCTAGTATCCGTTGTATTATTACAGAGAGATTTGGAAAGGCTTCGAAAGATTTGTGGCAGATAAAATTTAATGTAAGTAAATGTAATGTATTTCATAAAGGAAGTAAAATGTAAAGTTTGAAAACACAGTGTGAGATCTGAAAATTGAAAGTACATCTTATGAGAAGTATTTAGGAGTCGTAGTGAACTTGACACTACCAAGAAGAATGACTAGGCCGATTCCAGAGCTACGGGGGATGGATCATGAGGAAAAATTAAAAGAGTGCCTTTTCAGTTTAAGCAAAAAAAGATTAAGAGAAGACATGATTGAAGTGTTTAAAATTATGAAGGGAATTAGTATAGTGGATTGAGACTGTTGCGTTCAAATGAGCTCAGCAAGAACACAGGGATACAGTTGGAAATTTATTAAGGGTAAATTTTGCACAAACAGTAGGATGTTTTTCTTCACACAGAGAACCATAAACACATGGAATAAGTTGCAAAGTAGTGTTGTAAACAATAGATCTTCAGGGACCTTCAGAACTCGACTTGATGTTATTTTGGAAGAATTAAGTGCATAGAACTGGTGAGTTTTGTTGCTCTAAATGGCCTGTTCTTGTCTAGATTGATCTAATGTTCTAATATAAAATAAATTTTTTTTATGATCAGTTTGTGGAATATTACAATGAAATTGATGTATGAAAGAAAACATTTGGAGATGCAGTACATTGTATGCTAGCATATGTATAATAACAGAGCAAAATAACCTCAGGTGATGTTTACCAAACCATCGTTTTGTCTATATATATATATATATATATATATATATATATATATATATATATATATATATATATATATATAATATAGACACACACACAGTCATATGAAAAAACTTGGGAACCCCTCTTAATTCTTTGAATTTTTGTTTATCATTGGCTGAGCTTTCAAAGTTCATATTTTAATATATGACATGCCTTATGGAAACAGTAGTATTTCAGCAGTGACTTTAAGTTTAGTGGATTAACAGAAAATATACAATATGCATCATAACAAAATTAGACAGGTGCATAAATTTGGGCACCCCAACAGAGATATTACATCAATACTTAGTTGAGCCTCCTTTTGCAAATATAACAGCCTCTAGATGCCTCCTATAGCCTTTGATGAGCTTCTGGATGGAGGTATTTTTGACTATTCTTCCATACAAAATCTCTCCAGTTAAATTTAATGGCTGCCAAGCATGGACAGCCTGCTTCAAATCATCCCATAGATTTTTGATGATATTCAAGTCAGGGGACTATGATGGGCATTCCAGGTGGTTTAAGAATGTTAGGTTATTTATTAAGCAGCAGCAGCTGATTGAGCAAAGAGGAAGTAAAAAAAAACTGTATTTATTTCCCATTGTATCACCGTTTAAGAGGGGATTTCGGAGGAGCGACCGCGTCATTTTGGGGTGCATTCTGCCCCCTCTTCACAACACGAGCAGCAGAGATGCGAAGTGGCTGGTGCGTAGCACATGCTTGTGGGGGTTGATGAGCGAAGCAAGCAGGGGGTAAGCCCCCTAGTATATATGTGCGTGTGGGTGTATGTATATATGTGTATATGTATGTATATTTAATTACACACATTTAATTATTATGTACACTGTATCAATTGCCATGTAGTGTAAAAAAAAATTATTTAACCCACTTATGTAATGTTTCAGTAGTACGTACTTACAAAGACATGAATTAATGTTTCTTTTGAGTATGTTTCTTGAATTTGATTGATGATTTTAAAATGTTTCTGTATAACATATTCAACCTTTATTTTATTATATCATTATTTGGAAAGTGAACTGTAATTTGCACAGTAATTTAAAAATGCCTTATTTATAGCTTCAGTTTCATTAATTCTTTTTTCAAAACTTTTTTCCAATAAAGAGTGGTATGGGGCCAGAATAATTTCTGGTATCAATGAGTGCAGGACAGGAAGCTGCCCTAGGAATAAGTAAGTCCATTTCAGAGCACAAACGCAAACTTTCCTCCATTCACTTATGGTGAGGCAATTTATACAGGAGATGTCAGTTAACATAACCCATTCATTTTGGGGATTTAAGAGTAAACTGAAATACTTGATGAAGATGCACTTAAAGATGGTGAATCTTTCACAGAGAGGGCCATACCTTGGATTTTAAACCCAAGCCTCCTTTTCATTCTATAGCTTGAGGTGAATGTGATGGTTTGGCACCCTGTGCTACTGAGAATAGGAATCATGCAACCCTGAATTGAATTAAGTTGGTTTAAGAATGTTAGGTTATTTATTAAGTAACATAATAATCATATTGTTTGTAACATTTTTTATGTAATAGTTTTGGTAAAAGGTAATTGAACATCATAATTTGGAACTAAATAGGTTGTAATATGGCAGTACTTAATGATAGTATACTGTACGTTTTCATTTTAATACTAATAGGTTGTAGGTTTAATACTAATTATGTTTGTATATTTTGAATATGAATTTCTGTATCAAACCATAAAAATTAGCATAGTGTATAGAACCTGATTGTTTGGTTTCAGTTCTTGACTTTGTTTTATTTTGAGAGGAAAAAATAAATAATTCCTTTCCTGGAGCATTTACAATTTCTTTTCTTTAGAGCAGGGTGTAGTGCTACTACATGGAACGTGAGTCTCAGTAGAGTTTATTTTAAGAATACTGACTGATTAGCTAAAAGTTTCCATTCCTACTATATATAACACTGCCATTTGCTTAAATCCTGGGTGAATGGTGAAGCTGTTAGATGTGACTTAAGTCAGAAAGAAATTTCATAATTAACCTCTTGTGTGACACATTGTTCATATTCTGTTAAGCTGCTGTTTATAACTGTAAACTATAAGTAAGTTAAATGAAAAGAGTGCTGTTTATTTATCCTCATTGTCACTAATTAAATATCATATCTTGAACTCACAGACACTTAACAGAAGATTGCAGAACTGGACCAGTCATTAATGGTGAGGGGTCTGTAGATGAAGAACCGAGTACTGGACATAGACAAAGTCAGAAATCTCCTACCAAGGTCCTTTCTGAACAAAACAATATACCCCTTCAAGGCAAGTACCATATGTTTATGAGGTTTTGAGAATAAAATCAGTAACTGTTCTAGTTCAATGCAAAAATAAATAATTAAATATACTCTAGTTGTAAGCAGCAACAGGCAGTTGTAAAAGTTCTTAAAAACAGGCAATCCTTTGAATTTGGTTACCATATTAAATAAGGGAGAATGTCACTATTGACAAATTTTGCACTTCTTTTTTCCAATTTAAATAACATGCACTTCACATACTTACTTGGGAATTGATTAGACAAACCGAAATTCAGACCATTTATGTAGTTACTTCAAAAGTGTACAAAAAATGGAGGGATTCTTATATAAGGGAGCTAGTCCCCAAACAGTATAGCGTAGAGCCTAGTTATAACCAGAGTTGAGGGTTTTCTGTCCACTTTTAATTTACTGCTTTGCACCAGCAAAAATTGAGAGGGGGCTATGTTTAGGTGGGATTGGAAGAAGAAGTCACACAGTTCTTGTGTAGTAGAGACTGATCTTTGTGCAACTATTAGAAGTAACAGAAATACAGTTGCATGTGTCTTGGCATCCCTGCTACTTCATATGTGTTCTACTGTTCCCCATCTTCTTAGCCATAGTATTTTTCATGTTTTGAATATTTCTTTGTGATTAAATAAACACAACTAATGCTTCATTTTACCCCTGCAGTGCAGTTTTCTACATCCTAGCCCTGTTACCTGGGAATGTAAACATGAATGCTGTAAATCTGGAATGTTTTAACCCAGTAATTTGTAAAGTTCTATATGTGAAAAGGGCTATAGAATTGCAAAACAAACATTTCTTTTTACAGTGTTTCTCAGTATTCTCTTTTAGATGGCTTAAATTACTAAATGGCTTGTGTTAAAACATTTGGTAAAGAGATTAGTCAAAAAAGACTTTTTTTTTTTTTTTTTTTTTTAAACTACAGTTGCTTTAGACTTTCCAAAGACATGTGAGTGACGTTAATTGGAGACTTTATAAGTAATTGTTGATGTATATAAGAATGCTTTTTGTAAGGTAATGCTATCCCGTCCAGGACTGTTTCATGCCTTGTGGCTAATGAACGGGGTGTATTTCAGCCCATGAACTGAAAGACTGAATGTATGTTGATTAAGTTACCATTTACAGATACATGTTTTACATCTGTGCATACATTATAATGGTTGATTTTTTTTTATTTTACAGCATATTATTATTGCTGTTACATTAAAATAAAATTGTAAATATAGTGTGGTTGGCATGCATGTCTTCTGAACCATAGACCAGAGGGCATGTTACCTTATCCAGTTATAGGACACATAATAGTCGTTAAATAAGTCACGTGCACAACCCATATGTGTTGCATTTGTAAACAACAACTACTGTATATAATTAAATATTAATAATATCTGAATGTACACAGTACGACATTCTGTTCCTTAAACTGTTACTCTGTTTTTGCCGTGATAGATCAATTGAGTCCTTTATTTTTCCTCCTTGGAGTTGTAAGATTCATGTTCATCAGCACACTAAAAACTAGTAATTACTCTGCTTGAAATGAAGATAGAGGTTTTTCAGATGTAATGTGTAAGTCCTTTTTCATCTCATTCCTGACTTGTAAATACTTTACAGGCCATTTCAGCACAAGTGTATCTTGTCTTGCTCCTAAAATGCATGAGACATGGTTAAACAGACCCAGTGTAGAGCTAGCACAGTGTTCCAGCACATTTGTATTCCTGTTATTTTCAGGTTTTCTCTGACTTTACAGTTTTTTAAGTACTGTTAAATGGTCTCTTGATCCTGTTGTACTTTTTATTGTTAGAAGAGATTACAATGATACTAACAAATAATATCAAGTCACTTTATATGTGATCCAAACTACAACTAAAGGAGCCAAAGTTTTAATGCATGAAGTTTATTCTGAGCTCTTCAATCTCTAAACAGGAGCCACTGAATTTCACATCACGGCTTCTGTTAAAATTTTACTGTGACATCTCCAGTATGTAATACCTATAATAGCTGAATTTTTTTCTTTACCTTGGACTCAGAGTTTCTTTGCATTTCCTAAACGATTTAGTCTTACTGAGTTTACTTGGTTTTCTTTCTTTCAAGAAACATTTAAGTAGTTTTTCTGCAGGTGCAGTCCTGAAACAAATAGAAAACAACCTATTGAATCTTACTAAACTTAACACTTTGATGCAAAATTTCAACGTGGAACATTGTGTTGTTTTTCTTACTAAACCTGATGCTTCTGAATGCTGGTGTCACTACTTGGAGATGTTCAGTACACAGATAGTAAAGAATGCATTTTGTCCCTATTATTACATTTGTACAATAGAATTATATGTTCCCTATGACACTGTAGACATCTAATAGTACTTTTATGTCATAAGTAACTGTTTATTCTACTTTTTACCAGTTTTGGAGGATTTAGTATTAAATATTTTGGCTTTCTTATTGTATAGTTTTTTTGTATTTTGTTCCTCCCGACAGTATTTACTACCTTGTCTCATAGTTACACACCCTATTATATAATCTTCCCTAATAACAGAGGTCATTTCTATTAGGAAATCATATTAAAATTTATTAAAAAATGCAGTGTCATTTGCATTCTTCTAAATAATAAAATAGTCAAAAAGCATAGCTTATAGCTCAGTGGAGGACAGTAAACTTTTACACTGATTTTTACCCCTGTGTGGAAATTTGAAAACAGCTGCTTCTGGCATTACCTGTATTTAGGAGAAGGTACAATAATATAGGTCATATTTAAGTCAAGTCCATGTTATTGTGTATTGATCACAGGCTATATTGAGAATTCTGGAGCCTATAGTTTAAACTGTCTAATTCTGATCCTTTCAATGGTATTTGTTTAAAACAAAACACAATTCTTTTTTCCTAGTCTTGATTTGTAATATTGATTTTCTGTAATCTGGCAAATGGTGTTTAATATTTCTATATATATTATAGGTTTTTTCAGAATACTATTGCATATTATAAGTTATACTACAGTGTTAAGAGTGATTTTTTTCCATTTAAGTGAATGGTCATTTATTTTTCTTTTGTAAGTGTATAACTTAATTATAAGCAAATATCCTGACTTTTTGTAGCAATTTAAGTATTATTAGTAAAGTCATATTAAAGCAAAAACCCAAACAGACAAATGAATACAGTGTAACAGTGGATTATATCATTTACAAAGCTTCAAACATACTAGTAAGCAAACAAACATGGAAAATATAGCTTTTGATCTACAACATGAATATTTTTTTTCTGATTTAGTAAATGGAGAGTCCAACACTAATTCCATTGAGAATGGCAGAAACAGCCCATCTTGTGGGGTACTTCCATCATCTCCTGCAACGTCACTTTCTAGTCAACCTCAGAATGGAAATGCAACTAGAACGGTCCATCCAGAAGAAACAAACCTTCCTGTCTCAGCTGACTCTACCGAACAGCTAGCAGCAGTAATCAAGAATCTGGATGCCTTACCACAAGGGTAAGAGTATATAGCTCATAATAATTAACAAAAAAAAACTTTTACGAACATTAGCTTTATAGCAGTAACTTCCATTCTACCATGCCAATTTTGCTGTCATAACTGAATGAATAACTGTTTATTACTGATTTAGGAACACTTACATGATTACTTTTTGAAAAAATATAGTATGCATTTTTATTATCAGATATTATTTATCTCTGTCAGATACCAGAACTATACCCATTGTCACCTGGTTATTAGCTGGCTTTTTACTGTATAGACAAGTTGTAAAACGAATGAATGAATAATACAATAGCTATAAAAAGTATTCTCCACCTTTGCCATATTTTAATAGATTTTATTGAGTTTTTTGCCATTCAATCAAAAACAGGAAATAAATGATATTGGATAATTGTTTATTTGAGTCAACATTTTGTGGCAGAAATTTTAGTAATTTGTCTTTAAAATCAAAATCTCTACCATCCTGGTAAATCTGGGCATTACATTATATGCATATTCCTTGCGAATATGCTCAGACAGGCAAAGTGGATGGGGTCTGTTGATGCTTCTTAATCTCATGGTTTGTCTCAACATGCTAGAACACTGATTTTTGTGATTTTAAAGAGCAAGTCCTGTGAGTTATGCAGTTATTGCTAGTGTTGATCGTTGAAGTTTGCCAAAGTGTTTTTCACTATAAATATGCTGTGTTTGCTGAATTATTTCCAGGAAATTTGCAATGCAGTTGGCTTACACAAACGTATTTTCCAAGTGCCCCATGATGATGCTTTGTGAAGCCAGCTTAACATTGCAGAGAGCAACCATGAGGAGAACTTTCACAGATGCTCAGTGTAAAATTGTTGCTGATGTGGCCGCAGCTAGGTCTCAAGCACATGAGCAAAAAAACAACAAAAAAAACGCATCCCTCAAATACACTTAAAAGTCCATTGCACCATTAGCTCAGTTCATCCTTCCCCACTGACTTTAGTGCATTTAATGGAGTTTGGTTAAGTTTGTAAACATTTCTATGATTTCGCAAAGGCCAAAGAATTCACTCATAACTAGTTGTTACATATGAAGAAAAGCACATACTGTAAACACATTATATCATTTTGAAGCATGAACAAAGAAAGTTCAATATATTAAAAAATAAACATATTTTTAGTTATTAAGAGTGGTTTTAAATCCAAATTACAACTGTTTCAGGTTGGTTTTATTCTGGAATGGAAATAGGTAATCACTGCATTTGGATATAAGATGTTTATAAATAGGTCTGTCATATGAAATGACATGTTCACTTCAAGGTACCCCAAGTAACACCATGGACACTGAAAAGAGAAATAAAATGGAAAAAATAGTAGTAAAGAATCTGAATATTTATTTAATTGAAAAGCAATTCAAGAGTGTATTGTGCTAAAATACTAAGACTTCAGTCTTGATTTAAATGCTTGAGTTAAACATCATTATTGCTTTGACTGTCTGTTTTGAGTCATCATCTTTCCAGAACATGAAGATTCTGCTAAGTTCTAATAACAGTGACATTTCTGTACTTTACTACATTCATTTTGCCTCCAGGGAAATTGTATTTAATAAGTGTTGAGCTTTTTTGAACCAGATCTTTCACATTGTCACTTATCTATGGTTCCAATATTTGTTATGCACCCAGGAAGCTGTGATTTTATAAATAGTTTTCTCCCATCATAGGGAAGACATAATACTCATATAAAGAGAAAAAAAAATGATTTGAACAAGTTCCAAACTATACTGTAGTGTTTTAATTGATATATAGTGTCAGATCTCATGTAATGGCAGTCTCAGGTTATGGCTTTTCTGCAAATTCCAACAAGCACATAGAACCTCACAATTTTCCTTTTCATCTGAATTTTAATTCATTTTCATCTGACTTCCATTTTTAATTTATGAATAGAGCAAACTAGTTTTGATACAAATTAGCAGCCCTCATTCAAGTCAAATTGGGGAGCATGCACTGGTACAGTGCGTTGCCGCACCCACTACACAACGAAACAACTCAGGATCCCGGTTTGCAACCCCCCAGGCAGGCATGTGGTCTAGTCCCACCCTCTGGAAATGACCCTCTATCTGCCGCAGCCAGGTGTTACATGGGCGACCCCTTGGCCTGGTCCAGCCACTTGGGTCCCCAACAATGAGGATCTTGCGAACTGGATCACCCTCGGGGAAATCTGGCGCTACCTCACAATGCAGGTAATGTACCTCATTCGGGACTCCATGAGCAATTGCTCAGTCAACACAAAGTCAAACCAACGGTACCCAAGGATTTTCCGGAGAAACTCAGTACCAAAGGAGTCCAGTCTTCGTCTCAGGTTACTGGATAGCGTCCATGTCTCGCAACCATATACTGTAGCAAGACAGGAAGCACCAGGATTGTAAAGACTTGGACCTTCATCCTTTTGCATAGATATCGGGAGCGCCACAAACCCCTTTCCAGCGACCTCATGACACCCCATGCTCTCCCAATCTGTCTACTGACTTCATAGGAAGAGTCACCAGAGACATAAATGTCACTGCCAAGGTAAGTAAACCTCTCAACAAGGTTGACACTCCCTCCGCAAACAGACACACTGCTGATGGCTGTGCCCAAGAGGTCATTAAAGAGCCATCATTAATGATGGGTAATAGTATTACATCCTATCGACTTTGTCACCTTTTTCAGTCATTTCGTGTTTTGTGTGCATGTGTTGCCACATGTAACTGGCCATGAATGCATCCATACAGTCTCGGGGAGTACAGTTGTTAGGAGGATGAGGTGACATTCTCAGTGATCCTATATCAAAGACACCTCACTTTTGTGCCACCATGTCATTTTTTAACTGTATAAAGTATTGTATCATTAGATTTTGAGCAATAAATATATCCGTTCAGTATTAATTTCTAAACCTGCTTATCCAGTGCAGGGTCATGGAGAAACTGAAGCCTGTCCTAGCAAGTACTGGGCACAAGGCAAGAAGAATCTTTGGAGGGGGTACCAGCCCATTGCAGCAATATATACAAATAGGGGGCTTTGCCCTCTGCTCGCTTTGCTCGTCAACCCCCGGGTCCTGGGCTACATGCTAGCCTCTTTGCCACTCGCATATGGGGATGCGGATGTGCAATTTAAACAGATTTTTATTTTCATGAGAATTGTTACATATGCATAATAGAACTATTTTACATTACAGCGAGTAATTAACCATGTTAAAAAATAGTAAAATGTAATAAATTGAAAGTAAATTATGTTTCATGTTGCGTCTGAGTTATTCATTGAGTAATACAATTTTGTTCTGTTTGGCTTTGAAATTAACACGCAAATACTTTTTAAGCTAACACGTTTACTGTAAAACTTTAGTAAAAACAATTTTTTGAATTAAATTTTCATCAGTATCGCATTGAATTTTGATTCTGTGTTTGGACTTTCATCGTGACAACGCAACATATAACTGCCCGTATTGAATTTTATTTCTCTCTATTAAATAAAATGACTTTTTCGAATGTTTGGCTCTGAGATTTGTTAATTGTCTTTGCAAAAGCTATTCTAACTGGAAACTGTTAACGTTTTAATACGAATGGCATATCAAGATCTCCTTTGCTGTCTAATGTTATCCGTGGAAGATTTACTACATTATCTTTCTTGGATACATCCTTCTTTCTACAATAATTCGTGCAGACTGGACGGTGTTAACGGTTGTAGATATTGTAAGTTGATGTTTTCATGTTCCGCCCGATCACCACCAATTGTTCCAGCATAGTCTATTAATATACATTTAACCAATTTGCCATGTAACCGATCAACATTTTTGGCATTAATTCATTTGACTTCATCATTTCTTGGTGCTAGGATTGCCCGTGTACTCATGTTTTCTGTTGATAACCCTTCGTGATGAAATTCTTCAATAAGATTTGGACATAATATGTCTTATTTCAGTGGCAACATAAAGTGAGGAAAATTTTAAAATGTATAAGAGCTGAGAGAGCAGGAACTGTGTCTGACAAAAGCATTCACACGAATGAGAGGTGAGAGTACCGTGTGCATGGTTGAATATGGTTGAGAGGAGGGCGAGACTTGAAAAAATCTCATGGCCAAAGTCTCATTGGACTTGAAAAAATCTCTTCAAAAATGTCTCGTCTCATCTTGTCGCAGGATGTTTATATAATAAAAAGATATGTATAACATGTTAAATGTTACGCACAAAGAGAGTATGATCCTTCAACTATTTGTTCTGAGAGAAAGAGAGAGAATGACAAAGGAGGGAAAAATATTTTAAAATATTATTCTACCATTGGGATTGGTTCCTGCCTTGTGTCCTGTGTTGGCTGGAATTGGCTCCAGCAGACCCCCGTGACCCTGTGTTCGGATTCAGCGGGTTGGAAAATGGATGGATGTATTATTTCATTTTTGGTTTTCTTCAATATCGGGTACAATCAGCTGTGAATGTAAAACATGAAATAAAAACATGTTAGCAGGTTTAGTTTTTCACCATTTTGCAGACTCTAGGCACATTTTTCAAGCTACCAATAAACTGTACCTATAGTTTAGTAGATACTGCAGACTCTGTAACTGCACAAGGTTTGTATAGCTTCATTGTCAAACGACCATTTTAAAGCATAGCTGATTAGTCAACAGCAGCATTCTAGTTAGATATGTAGACCTTGTGTATTTCTCTGTCATTGCATCGTAACGTACATCAGTCCACATGTACAGCAAGAAATTTGGTTTTAGTATGTGAATCTGTAGTAGTTTCTGTGCACCTATGTTGGGTTCAGTCAAAACTTTAGGTAACATGCTATGACTTATTAATAAAAAAATTATTAACAGTTTTTGTTAACAAAAATAACCTTGTTCTGATCCCCTTGTAAATTGTGAATATTTGGATGCAATTAAGGGAGCAAATTTTCTTATTTTGGGCCAGAAGGAAAAAATGAATACTAGAAGTAATAATCAAGAATGTTCACCATTATTCTTTGAGTTTGAGAGAGTCTTTCCTTTATACATACCATACTGTAGTAGTAGGGTGTTATACTGTGTTAGTCATTATGGATGCAATGAGAAGTCCAGCAAAATTACACCTTTTATTGGATAACTAAAAATATTACAATATGCAAGCTCTCACTGTATACGTAACATACTGAAAAAGTGTTGTATAATGTAAGCCATGACTCTTAAAGAGACTGTGTCTGAAATGCTATCAATTCACTCATTAATCCTCAGATCCAAAATGTGTTGTAAAATCATTGAACAATGTCATCAAGTTACTAACAAAATAACAGACGCAATGGAAAACATAGATTTTTTTAATAAATAAATTGTAATGATTCCCAAACTAACATCCTTATTACATTTAACCAGGTTAAGGTCCTTTTAACAATGAGATAACTTAAAAGAAAAAATAACACCCTGACTTTAAAACTAGTTGGATGATGACAGCAACAGGAGTCCCAGAGGATTGAACTTGAAGACCTCAGGAAAAGAAGTTAATTATCCAAGAAATAAAACTGGAAAAACTCCCAAAATGGCACCAATTATATTTTTAACCTGCTTTTTTTTACTTGCTGAAGGTAAATTAAAAGAAAACGTGACTCATAGATAGTGAACTGGCTGTCTAACTGCAGTTGCAGCAGTCCCAAAGGACTGAACCTGAAAAGATCTAGTCTGTTTGGTATATCTACATTGGAGCTGGACAGAAGTAACTGAACAGTTTCAGTATCAGTGCAATTATTTACATGCAGGAGAGGATGTAAGTGTGACATCACTTTTACACATTTAGAATAATAAGGTGTTTTTAACAAGGATTTCTGCAAGCTTTTACTCTTTCTTCATCTAACTCTGCTCTGAAACCACTGTAATGTAAACCCAGAGACATCTTGATCATGTTTTGTATGTTTGTTTGAGTTTCTTATACTTGGTAAGTTGGTGTTAACTCCTAATTTTCTTAAGCTGCAGCTTGACACTGAAATACTACTCTCACTCTTCTGCAGGTGAATGCCTAACCGTAGAAGTCTTTGCACAGTGTGGTGCCTTTTGTCCCGGTCTGTGCTTTTTGAAGTATACATGCTCAATTTACAGCTGAACTGCAGTGGATGCATAATAGCTCAACAAAAACTATAACACATATTAAAGACAAAGAGGTGCCTGTCTTCTCATGTTGGGGCTTATCAACTCATTCTTTTGTCTTTAATTCATATGACCAATTAAATTTCCCCTTCTGGGTTAATAAAGTTTACATTGAGCTTTTAACATTTTAACACCGTGTCTCAGGTGTGAAGAAAATGCTCCTGTTGTTTCACCATTACATTTACTAACAGTACAGAAATTGCGATAGATAGATAGATAGATAGATAGATAGATAGATAGATAGATAGATAGATAGATAGATAGATACTTTATTAATCCCAAGGGAAATTCACATACTCCAGCAGCAGCATATTATTAAAAAATAATATTAAATTAAAGAGTGATAAAAATGCAGATATAACAGACAATAACTTTGTATAATGTAAACATTTACCCCCCCAGTGGAACTGAAGAGTTGCATAGTTTGGGGGAGGAACGATCTCCTCAGTCTGTCAGTGGAGCAGGACAGTGACAGCAGGCTGCTGCTGAAGCTGCTCCTCTGTCTGGAGATGATACTGTTCAGTGGATGTAGTGGATTCTCCATGATTGACAGGAGCCTGCTTGGCGCCCATTGCTCTGCCACGGATGTCAAACTGTCCAGCTCCGTGCCTACAATAGAGCCTGCCTTCCTCACCAGTTTGTCCAGGCGTGAAGTGTCCCTCTTCTTTATGCTGCTTCCCCAGCACACCACCGCGTGGAAGAGGGCACTCGCCACAACCATCTGATAGAACATCTGCAGCAGATGTTGAAGGACGCCAGCCTTCTAAGGAAGTATAGTTGGCTCTGTCCTCTCTTGCGCGGAGCATCAGTATTGGCAGTCCAGTCCAATTTATCATCCAGCTGCACTCCCAGGTATTTATAGGTCTGCACCCTCTGCACAGTGTCACTTCTGATGATCATGGGGTCCATGAGGGGCCTGATCCTCCTAAAATCCACCACCAGCTCCTTGGTTTTGCTGGTGTTCAGTTGTAGGTGACTTGAGTCGCAACCATTTAACAAAGTCCTTGATTAGGTTCCTATACTCCTCCTCCTGCCCACTCCTGATGCAGCCCACAATAGCAGTGTTGTCAGCGAACTTTTGCAGGTGGCAGGACTCCGAGTTGTATTGGAAGTGCAATGTATATAGGCTGAACAGGACCAGAGAAAGTACAGTCCTCTGTGGCTCTCCTGTGTTGCTGACCACAATGTCAGACCTGCAGTTCCCGAGACACACATACTGAGGTCTGTCTGTAAGATAGTCCACGATCCATGCCACCAGGTATGAATCTACTCCCATCTCTGTCAGCTTGTCCCTAAGGAGCAGAGGTTGGATGGTGTTGAAGGCGCTAGAGAACTCCAGAAACAATTCTTACAGCACCACTGCCACTGTCCAAGTGAGAAAGGGATCGGCGTAGCATATAGATGATGGCATCCTCCACTCCCACCTTCTCCTGGTATGCAAACTGCAGAGGGTTGAGGGCGTGGCGGACCTGTGGCCTTAGTTAGTGAAGCAGCAGCCGCAATGTCAATTATCTTAAAAAGGTAATTCTTTAAAGGACAGTTGCAATCTGGAGGACATACAGTGCATCCGAAAAGTATTCACAGCGCATCACTTTTTCCACATTTTGTTATGTTACAGCCTTATTCCAAAATGGATTATATTCATTTTTTTCCTCAGAATTCTACACACAACACCCCATAATGACAACGTGAAAAAAGTTTACTTGAGGTTTTTGCAAATTTATTAATAATAAAAAAGAGAAATCACATGTACATAAGTATTCACAGCCTTTGCTCAATACTTTGTTGATGCACCTTTGGCAGCAATTACAGCCTCAAGTCTTTTTGAATATGATGCCACAAGCTTGGCACACCTATCCTTGGCCAGTTTCGCCCATTCCTCTTTGCAGCACCTCTCAAGCTCCATCAGGTTGGATGGACAGCCATTTTAAGATCTCTCCAGAGATGTTCAATCGGAATCAAGTCTGGGCTCTGGCTGGGCCACTCAAGGACATTCACAGAGTTGTCCTGAAGCCACTCCTTTGATATCTTGGCTGTGTGCTTAGGGTCGTTGTCCTGCTGAAAAGATGAACCATTGTCCCAGTCTGAGGTCAAGAGCGTTCTGGAGCAGGTTTTCATCCAGGATGTCTCTGTACATTGCTGCAGTCATCTGTCCCTTTATTCTGACTAGTCTCCCAGTTCCTGCCGCTGATAAACATCCCCACAGCGTGATGCTGCCACCACCATGCTTCACTGTAGGGATGGTATTGGCCTGGTGATGAGCAGTGTCTGGTTTCCTCCAAACGTGATGCCTGGCATTCACACCAAAAGTTCAATCTTTGTCTCATCAGACCAGAGAATTTTCTTTCTCATGGTCTGAGAGTCCTTCAGGTGCCTTTTGGCAAACTCCAGACGGGCTGCCATGTGCCTTTTACTAAGGAGTGGCTTCCGTCTGGCCACTCTACCATACAGACCTGATTGGTGGATTGTTGCAGAGATGGTTGTCCTTCTGGAAGGTTCTCCTCTCTCCACAGAGGACCTCTGGAGCTCTGACAGAGAGACCATCGCGTTCTTGGTCACCTCCCTGACTAAGGCTCTTCTCCCCCGATCGCTCAGTTTAGATGGCCAGCCAGCTCTAGGAAGAGTCCTGGTGGTTTTGAACTTCTTCCACTTACAGATGATGGAGGCCACTGTGCTCATTGGGACCTTCAAAGCAGCAGAAATTTTTCTGTAACCTTCCCCAGATTTGTGCCTCGAGGCAATCCTGTCCTGGAGGTCTACAGACAATTCCTTTGACTTCATACTTGGTTTGTGCTCTGACATGAACTGTCAACTGTGGGAATTTATATACAGTAGACAGGTGTGTGCCTTTCCAAATCATGTCCAATCAACTGAATTTACCACATGTGGACTCCAATTAAGCTGCAGGAACATCTCAAAGGTGATCAGGGGAAACAGGATGCACCTGAGCTCAATTTTGAGCTTCATGGCAAAGGCTGTGAATACTTATGTACATGTGCTTTCTCAATTTTTTTATTTTTAATAAATTTGCAAAAATCTCAAGTAAACTTTTTCACGTTGTCATTATGGGGTGTTGTGTGTAGGATTCTGAGGAAAAAAATGAATTTAATCCATTTTGGAATAAGGCTGTAACATAACAAAATGTGGAAAAAGTGATACGCTGTATGTTGAGCAGTTCCTTTTGTAATGCTTAAAGCCCATCTTTAGCTATTGAACACATGGTACATTTTGCCAAAATTAATTTATTAAATTCTATCTAATGAGAAATGTTTTTTGACACATGAATAAACTATAAGAAATGCCCAATTTGTGTAACATTTAAAAACACTTTCTTTTAGGAAGATGTACAACACCACTTGTGCCCAAGTAAATGTGTGTTATTTAAAACCTTTTTTATAAGAAGAACAGTTTCTTTATAATCAAATATCAGTAAGTACACAAGCTCATATAACAGAGTATGCAATAAAGTGGTACACACAAATCAATAATATGCATAATAGTTGCTATTTGATGCTTGTGGGCCTAAAATTCACAGTCAAGCAAAAATTGTTATTCGTGTTGTAACTATACACCGTTACTTTATGTAGAATTCACATAATCCATAATGGGTTAATATCTTTTACAAAATTATATGAATTCTTCGTTATTTCGAGCTGGCAGAGATTCTGTAACATAAAACCTTACAGTTACCAAATCATTATGTTTGAAGGGGTGTGGGAATTTATAAGTATATTGCAGTCAAGAAGCTGCCTGTAAAGACTTTGGGAGAGTGCAGGGAACGGTTAGTTATTCACAGTTTAATCTAATTATCTCAGCTTGAAGCAGATCTGTATTTTTAGGGTAAAAGTAATTTTTGGCTAAATTGAAGCTGATATCTATAATATTACATTTTCTGCTTTAATGTATTGATTTTCTGTCCACAAATTCATTCTGGATCTTGCTTAAGACAGAACAGGTCCAGGGATATACTATTGCATGTAGTCTATTTATCAAGCATATCATAACGTTGGTTGCAGAGATGTATGAAATGATGAAACATATGCATTTGGTGTCTTTGCTTTCTAGCCACAACAAGGTAAACGCTACACAATATCCGAATTTGCACAATGTCCCTTCAGTTGCTGAAACTTAAATCTTGCCATCTTACTGATGTTGTTATTTTTTTCTCAGTAGTATGTCTCTTTTTAATGTCTTTTTTTTCACATGTATACCCCTTAAGTTGTCTAATCATGATAGATGCATCCAGAATCAATGAGCGCTCAAGTCCCTTCTATAAAATAAAATAAAACAGTGTAGTATATGTATATAACCTATACAGTACACATTCTTCTGTATATTTTTAAGGCATATCTGGACTACTTCTAATAACCAATACAATGTAAATACTATTTGTAAATAGATGCTAAACAGTTCTGTATTGTTAAGGGAATAATGACAAGAAAAAAAGTCTGTACATCTTCAGTATCAATGCAACAGTAGCACATAGCATACGTTAACAGCAACCTAACATTTTCTTTCTTTCAACACTTATAGATTGCTTTTGTTTAATCATCTGAAAGAGAAATGCCTACAATTAAACACATAAAATTTAAAATGCAAATCCATATAGAAAATGTAATTATTACTAGAATAAATAGAAATGTATTCTTTCTCTCTCTCACACACACTGTGTTAACACTCCGATTGCAGACATTGACACTTTAGAGGATACTCAGTAATACTGTAATGACCCAGATGGTGCTGGAGACAGAGGAATGGCATTACCCTGTTTACTGTGATTGCTAGTAAGTGGCCCCAAAGTGTAGTGTTTGGCATTTTCAGTGCAGCACTGTGTTCTGACATGCTGCTCAGGTCTTTAGTGGCACCACACGCTCCCAGCTGCTTTGTCTCTTTGTAACCTCTGCTGCCTGGATTGACCTTACTACTTGGTCAGAGGCATCCTGCATTTCATACTGTTCCCCCGACTGTTTTTGAGGAAGCCCAAGCTCTGTATCTAAATGTAAGACCTGGCAAATGTTTGGCCAGATGGTTAGTTTCATCCGCGAATGTGGAGTCCACGGATATGAGGGATCTGTGGTGTTCTGCTTAAATGTACCCTATTTTGTACTTCCTAGTATGGGCCCAGTTATGGACTGGCATCCCATCTGAGATGGTTTCTACCTTTTGCTCGATATTACTGGAATAGGCTTTGTGTTCTCACAGCCTTGAATTAGTTTTAGATGGCTTCACAATAGAATATTATGTTATGTTTTTACTATTTTAATAATATCAGTATACTCGATTAGTTGAATGGAGAAAACTGATATTATCGAACATAACAGTTTTTTTTGTTGCAAATTTGTCCTTTAGCTTTTTTTTTTAACACCTCATTCTTAGTATTATGTCCCCCAAAAAATTAGAAAGTTAACATTTTAAAAATAAATGCATGTCGTGCATTTAAAAACCTTGTCGAAATGCTATTTGGGAGAAAAGAGTAGTGTACTTGGAGGTTTGGAAAAAGTTTTAATGGTTTTTACTAACTGTGAATGCTGCATTGTGCCTAGTTTCAAAAGAAATGTGTATAAAGGTATACTTTATGTCAAGGTTTGAGAGAACTTTGTTTACTTTGCCAGGTAGTGAAAGGCCTTACTTTTTCTGGATGACCTATTCTGCCTCAGCTTTACTTTACTTTCGTTGTTTATTTTGGCTAAAATAATATGCTGTTTTTCTGTTCAAAAAATGAAACTACTCTTAAGACTTATTTTGTGCTACTAGCTATAAATGCATGAACAAGTAACTGAAGTAAAAGTTACTTAAAACTGTTCACACAACCCCACCCAAACACAAATGAAAAGAGCACCATTTTAAATGATTTCAAATAATTTAAAACTGCTACTGTCTAACTTTGTACGGAATGATTTTAAAATACAAAAAAAATATAAAAAGTGTTCTTTACCCCTTACTCAATTAGTTAAAGCTCCTGTTGTTAAACTAGTTATATGGTAAATTTTATTTTTTAGACAGATTCCTTTAGTATTAGGGTATTGTATTGTGTTAGTCATTAATGAGAAGTCAAGCAAAATTACACCTTTAATTGGCTAACTGAATAGAATATGCCAAGTTTTAAGGCAGCTAAGCCCCCTCCTTTGATATCTTCCCTGAAGAAGGGACCTTAGCTGCCCCGAAAGCTTACATAGTGTAATCTGTTCAGTTAGCCAATAAAAGGTGTAATTTTGCTTGACTTCTCATTGCAGACAGATTCTTAGAAATGTCCAGCGGTAATGCAGTGAAGTACAGCTATAGAACTATACATTTATTAAAATCTTTCAAAAATATTATTTTTTATTTTCAATTAGTTTTTGAAGTTTTCAATGGTTGATTTTAACGTTTTCTCATACATGCTTGCCAGAGGAGCAAATGTGGCAGCAGTGTCTGCAAAGCAGGAGTAAATTCCAAAATGTAATTTAGGTTTGTAGCAGGTTGCAAACAAGTACACTCCCACTGAGAATCTTTACTGTTCAAATGCTTATATTTACACTTATTTATTTGACTACTTGACTTCTTGTTTAAAGTAACTTACATTTTTTTTTGGGAAAGTTTAAAGTTTATGATCTTATTCACTTAGGCAATACTACCTAATTTAATTCTTGGATACCGGGCCCAGTTTTAAATATATGAAAACATACGTCCTGCTGTGGTGTATCACCTGCTTATCATTTCCAAAGATGACTCTAATTAAATTTTTGTCGTATGTTTGAATTTCTTCTGTTAAATATATACCTTTAAATGAAACAACAAATTCTTTTCCTGTTCAATTTTTTAGCCTGTGGCAATTTATTATGTTGGAAAAAATGTGTGTTTTTTATAATATGATTTTGTAATTCATATGTCCTCAGAAAAATCACTATTAAAATCTTAATTTTTAACTGCTGTTATTTAACTGTATGTACTATGTTTAGCATTTCAGCAAGGTCTTGTACAGCCTGTATTATATTCAATGTTTGTTAAATTCATTTGAAAATTGAAATTAATATCTGTGTGATGATTCAGGTTATTAATTCACATCCTGAATGTGTTTAGTGCTCTAAAAACATTTTATATAAAAAAGAACATTATCATTATTCATTAAATTTATAAAACATAAAATCTGTTATATACCGACCATTCATTAACTTTTCTAATCTCAAGCGTTAAAAGTTCCCAGTCATGAATTTAAAAGTATTTTCACATCTTAGTTTTATTGGGGTTAGATTGTCTAAGTCTTAATTCTGACTATGGTAAGAAGACCAGTGGGATTCGAATTTTGATTCAGAAAAAAAATCCCACCTCATAGGTACAGAGATAATACATGTTTAATATATATGCATGTGAATAATGAATATACCATGAAACATTTTTTACACTAATTTCCAATATGAGTTTTTATGAGATTTATGATGTCAGGAGATTTTAACTGTGTAATAAGCCCTTTTTTGTATAGGTCAGCAGCAGTTCCTGTTTAAAGTGCCTTGATAACTTCATGTTTTATCAAGGAAGACAAGTTGATGGACCCATTGGAAGTTTCTCCACCTATACTGGAAACTGGAAACTGGAAACAGTATTCCTTTTTTTCACTGGTGCATTATAGTTGCTCCTAAATTGATTACCTTGAGACAGTGTTCCATTTTTCTTGCCTGTGAATCATACTTGCTTATAAATTAATTTCTTCTTTGTTGGTAATAATTTGCATTCTCTAAAATATTGCAACTATGAAATATCTACAATGCATTGCTGGAAAGTTATCTTACTGTAACAGAAAGAATCGTTACCCACGCTTTGAAACTCAAGGGAGAAAGTGATCTAATGTTATCTAAAACTAGAAAACAAAATACTTTTTTCTTTTAGGAAATGATCCAAAGCTTTTTCATGATTTGGCAAGAATGCCTGAATGCTGTTCTAGAATATACAAGCTGAGCACTTCTTAAATTCTTTTATGTCTCTATATGCATTACTTGAGTAACTACCCCATATTGGCCACACTTTTTGCCTAGCTCTTTGAATTGGCAGGGGAGAAGTATTAAATTTGACTTACTGCAGTTAAATTTACAGCATATATGTTTAGAATGTAGTATTGATTGTATTTTAACTGAGCTGTGTTGTACTTATTGTAATGTGATTTATAAGCTCACTAAAATTTAAACAAAACATTAATCATATTCCCTTAACTAAAGTACAACAAATGATGCACATTTCTTTTTCTCATAATTTATAAAAAAGACAATTATGCTAATACTGTTTAAATCCCACTGGAAGACAAGCCTCTTTTTAAATGTAATATTTTGCACATAATTATTTAACAGAGCCTGGTTAAAAAAAAAAAAGGAATTTATAGAGTAGCAGATTGCCTGGCTAAAAATATTAAAAGAAAACTCCAGCAAAAGAAAAATGACTGCTTTTACCCTAAGGGGCCTCCTGCTCCTTACAAGAACTTGAAAAGCTTCATTGTTTTAAAGCAGGTTTATATGGTGACAAAAACTTGGTAATGTTAATCCCTGAAGGCAAGATAAGTCTGTGATGTGTCTTGAATTAACAGTATTTGGTGGAAAAGGCCCTTTGTTAGAAAGAGTTAACCCTGAACAGAACAGATGTTGGGCAGTTTAAGTTTTCATGTTTCTGAAAGACACAACAGTGCTTACTTTCGTTTTGAAGTTTGCATTTTAATGGAGAGGGAAGAATTGTCTCTTCTGTCTCTTCTGTTTCCAACGTGCATAGTCTTAACAAATTGTCAAAAATGTGTAAACAGCAACATGCTGTTTTTTCTTGAAACAAAATATTTTCATCTATAGAATAGGATATGTAGCCAATATATAGTCTGCACTTTTAGAGATGATGCAAGGATGAATGTTATCTGTTGAAAGTTGTCTTGTTTTGGTTTGTGTAAAAGCAGAGTATCATTTAGCATTTGAAATTATGTTGAATTTATAGAAGTAACACAGTGCACTTCAGAATGACTTTCTAGTTTGTGCTCGAGTGATAGCAGGTATCAAATGTGGATTCAGACAAATGTTTGCTATGGACTTTTACCTTAACATCACATCAGGAAGGAAAGGGCTGATATAGAATCTTTCAATAATTGGCTACATTTTGCACTGTGCTAAAAATAATGTACAGTAGCTTGTTGGAGTTGTAGCTGAATGTTTATAATTTCATGGCTGTAGGTAATCCCTACAGGGCAGTACACTTGAGGGTAAAGATTTGAGCATTTTTAACAATGTAAAATGTAAATACACTAATTAAAACACTGTTAAATATTTAAAGTTCAATGATGAAAAACCATGAAAGGATGCATTAATATTATGTCATGCTAATTTTTTTTATTATAGAAACCGCAAGAGTATAAGTTTATTAAAAAATGATTTTTTATTACTATTAGTTATAGTATGTAACAATCTTAAATGGTAGTGGTTTATTATATAACAAATTTTGCACTAGTAACCATCTAAACTAGCAGTTGTTATTACTATCCTATAAAATATAAAACAGTTTTTCTTTTTTGCAGAATACATACTCTATTCATCTTTTTTGAACAGAGGCCCATTTACAAATGTTTAACTTGATTTCATTGAAAAAAATGTACTTCGCTTATTTGCAAAGAAATAAACTATTTATTTAGCTTCAGAAAGGCAGGCCTTAAAAGGTGAAGACCCCTTCTAATGTAGGAGTCAGAGGTTGGGTTCTGAGTGAAGTTCTTTGTCCAGAGTCTTGTGAGTAGGTCTGTTTTCAGGGATGAAGACTTCCTGAGGTGCAGTTTGTTAAACCTCAATGTTGTAACACTCTTTGAAAGATTCTTTTTCAGTCAAGGCATCACTTTTTCCTTTCTAGTCTCTTTTTTCTTGGGTAATATAATATTATACTGTTATAACCAAATTTGTGTTTGTTACAAGAATGGTAAAGTTATATTTAACAATAAATCAGTTTATTAATATTAATCAATATCATTAATAAAGTTAAATCATTTTGGTTAGTTATCTTTGTTTCCAAAGATAATTTAATTTATGTTTAATAGGCACCAGATTTAATTAAAACTTTAAAAACTCAGCTTTCCAATTTTATTCATTCAATTATATACTCTTCTGATTCTTGAATTATATGCTCTTCTGATTCATTTTAAACATTTTTACATAAAGACTGATATTACTGCAATCATGCCAGATGATTATAAATACCATACCTACATGAAAATGTATTATAAATACTGTAAATACAAAATAAAATGTTCGACTTTTTGTCCCAGTTTTACATGTACAGATATCTATGCTGTTTATCATGATCTTTCTATTGCAATTCAAAAGAGAAAAAAAGTATGTTTGTCATTATATAGGTGGTACATTTCCAAGTTAATGTTTTAAATTTACCAATATCATATCTGATAATATTTTGTAAACCCTAAAAAGTGCTATACTTGTAAATTTATGACAGATCATTGTAGTCTGTGGTTGTTTTGGATAAATTATAAGATGGTTTTGTGTCATTGCACTAGGCATACATTGTTCTGCGATACCAAGGACTGTAGTGTGATTGACCTCCAAAGCCTCTATAGCCAGTCTCTATTGGCAGATATTGTGCATACCCCCCCCTGCTTCTGGCCCTCATCTACTAGTTATACGTATCTGGCCCTCTTTCTCTCATATCCCTCCCCCATCTGGCCTTTGCAGGAAAATGCAAGTTTCTCAATTTAGAGTAAAAAGTCAGGTGTTTATTTTCAGACTGATATAATCTAATGGAGCTTATGCAGGGGCACATGTCTGGAACTATGCCTAAAATGATTTTCAGTCCATTGCAGAATTTAATGCCACCATCCGAGTGACAGAAATTAACCTAAAACTTGTATCCTTGGGTTAACTCCAGGAAAAGAAGAGACCTCTGAGGAACATTTCTTATAAACACAGGCATGGATTCAAACAGAAATCCTAGGAACTGGGAGGCAACAGCACTCTGCTGAACTAACCTCCCCGCACATGCTTACACACACAAGCACACACTCTTTGGGGTTGTTGTCTTTGAATTTTTGTTAGCCACCTCTCAAGATTAAATTTACTTGAGTAATAAGTATTAAGTGCCACTACGTCCTCTCAGATGATGCATACTGCATAAAGTAGACAGTTATTTAAAATATACACACATATATATGAAATTATAATATGTTTCTTTGCTAGTCATGCAAAAACAGCTGAATGATTTTCATGAAAGTTGCATGCTTCTCCATTCTTGCTCCAAAGCTTTGAAATAATCCCCCTTTATCTATTTGAATGGCAATCAGTTTACTTGTGTTTGGGTGTCTTTTGGAAACATAATCTTTTATGAAATGTTTTGGATAAGCTTAGTTTTTTCCCTGCAGGGTAGTTGCTGTTGCACTGAAAAAGAGTTAAGGATACTGATTTTTGTAGTATTTTAACTTCACGTATAATTAGGTACTTGTTCTAATTCCTTTGTGCTTGTTTTTTATCTTGTTCTCTGATGCTTGCACCTTTAATCTTTTATTTAACTGGCTTTGTAAGTCACTTTGTATAAAGGTGTCTGCTAAATAAATAACATTAATAATATGACGTATCAGAGAAAAGGGTTGTAATGGAGGTGGACTGTCTAAAACCCTGAGACCTAAGTCAGCAGGAGAGCACTGGGGCTGATGGGAGGACACTGTTATCAAGTTCTGTTCTGGCAAAACTGAGATCTTAACTAAGGCAGCTGATACAGCTTTTACTGTCTTGCCAGATTAGAATTTTTGTCTAAGATTACATCTTTTTGTGTCATCATGGATGGTGTTTAGTAATGTTGAATTTCCAAAAGACAGTATTTCCCTGCTTATTTTCATCTGAGAAATGTACAGGTGCAAAAGGGGTGTAAAGTGTTTCTAAACACTTAAGGAGCAATATTCCTTTCTTTCACCTATTAAAATACTTTTAAAGCTCAAACACCCTTTTTAATCATTTTCACAGTTCCAAAATCAAGTGTGTATACAAAGTTTAGCAAAACTGTATGCAAAAGGAAGCTCAGCTGTTTCACCATTATGTTATTTTGTAATGTGATGTCATACATAACCAAAGAACCCAGATTTGGGCTACGAAACAAGGACAGTAGTGGCCTGCTCCATGCTGGTCAAATATGCAGGTAGGAATTTCATTGCATTTTGTGCACATGACAATAACTCTGAAATGAACTGATGACGCTACATTTTTTATTAGAGCAAATGCATATTTTGCAGTTCATATTTTCACAAGCATAGTACCAGTTCTTTCAAACTCACATTGACTCCTACACTCATCATAAAGCTGAACAGCAGAGAAAACACACAACACCTGCGGCAACATGTCATTCACATTTATCACTCATCCATTAATATCTCCAAATACCAGTGCATAATATGATGCTACAAAAATGGATTTTCCCCTTCCATCAGGTTATTTTTAAAACAGGTTACATTTATTTTTAAAACGTGCAATGTGCTCTCTGCACACTTGACGCACATATACATGTCTAATTGAGTTTTTTTAGGAGACATTTCGACTATAGATGGTTCATTGTAAACAGGAGCTTGCTCTCTGTTGGACCAGGTTAACAAGAGCATCTTAGATCTTTTCAGTTCAACCTCACCGCCCCTACTTTGAGTGCCACCTTTCTGAGCCATTGGATTGGTTTATGAGATCCTCAGTGAGTCATCCAGTTTTTTCCACCTATTTTTAAGTAAAATTCACTCATGGTTTCTCCAGATGTATATTATACGTCTGGCATCAGCAAGACTAGCATAGCGGTGCGAAGTGTGATATAGATAAGCCACGATGAAACAGAATGAAATGTGATTTTTAAGGGCATGCCAAGTGACTGTTCAGAATATGATAGAAAAAGAAAGACACATTTTTTCTTAACGGTAGATATTTATTCAAGTCCACTTTATGATGAAGATCTTATTAGATTTTGATGAGATCTGTAGTAATTTTATATGAACGTTGAATAAATCAACCTTGAATCATCTTTTTAACATTATGGAATACCACCAATGGTGCCGTCCTCTGTAATTATTGAACAAGACATCCAGTTTATTTATGTGAGATTAAACATCTATTTGTGAAACCACACTAATCCAGAAAATACAAAGAAGTTGCGTTCACAGGTCTAAGCTAGTAAGGAGTTAATAGCAATTATGGAGTCTGATCATACTACACAAAAAGAATACTAATGAAAAAAGAGAAATTGATAGTTTTTTGAGTGGCAGTATAAATGACAGATGGGACACTTGCATTTCAGCCAACATTGACAAAAGGTTTAAAGTATTGCTTTTTACCTTAACCCATTATAGAAATATGTCCAGGTAATACCCATTACTTCGGCTAGTTATTGCTATTAATACAATATGTGCATGTGTGTGTGTGGTTACATCAGGCTTACATTGTTGAGAAACATTAAGCAGAACACAGCATATGATATTTTTATTTAATAAGAATTAACAATGTAGAATTTGTTATGTGCTGATTTTCACCTGAGGTTAGATTTATTTAAGTTTATGACTGGGTGAGGACTAGAGACTGTTTGTCACATCCTGATATGAAAAAACAAACCTAATCGAATGGTGATTTTTGTATGGGGCAGTGCATAATCACATATATTTATTTACAAACGATCATCTTATCTTATTTTGTCACTCTGCTTTTCCTGGTGAGTGTAATGGTTTCAGCAGGCCAGCCAAGTCAGCCCAGACTTCTCTGTTCCCAGCTACAGGTTCCAGCTGTTCCTGGAGAATTCCCATGCGTTCCCAAGCCTGTTAAGGAATATACTCCCTCCAGTTAATCCTGGATCTGCATATGCAGAGGAGCTGCCTGGGGGACATCCTTAAAACATGCCCAAATGACCTTAACTCTCTCCTCTCTGTCTTGAGGGCTAGTGACTCTGCTCGGAGCCTCTCCTGAATTAATCAGCTTTTTATCGTGTCACAAAGTGTCAGCCCAGCAGCCCTGCCAAAACATCTCATTTTTGCCACTTTTAAATTTAAACTCATTGTTTCAATCATTGCCCATAACTCATTACCATAGGTGAGGAGAGGGGTTTAGGTCAAGTGGTAAAATGTGAGATTTGTAATTAGACCAAGCTCCTGCTTTAACACCATGGACCAGTATATATAGCACCTGCAGAACTGCTGCCAACTGTCCAATCTCTAGCTCCATGGAATTCCAGGGCACACTCATGAACACATCCATGCTTGGACAATTTATAATCAACAGCAAACTTGGCTGGATAATTGCACAAACCCATTGTAAATACATAAATGGCACCATAAGCAATCCAGCTAGGATATGAAGTATAGTGTAGACACTATTAGGTGGCAGTAATGCCCATTTTATTTTAAGGTGCACAGTGCTGCAGTGATTAGTACCAAAGCTTCTCTCTTTTGCTTCCGGAGTCCTGTGCCTGGACATATCACTTCTAAAGCTTGCACATTTCCTCTACATATCTGTTGTTTTTTCTCCAGATAGTCTGGTTATGTGATAATTTAATTCTTGACTGCAAATAGTCCTTGCGTGCATGCATGTGTGCAGTATGCAAAAGGGGACTGTCTCCCACATTGCAACCAGTACATCCATGATTGGCCTTAACCCTTCATGACACTGAATTGGGAGACTAGGGTTTGAGTATATTTTGTTATTTTAGAAAGTTTATTTTTATAGTATTCTTTCTATTCTGTCTTAGAATTACCTAATTTTAACCATTTTGTACTGTCGCGAGATCAGAAATTGGAAATAATAGGTGTTAAGAGTGTAGAATCTAATAATCAAGTGTGCTTAATAGTGAGAAAGTATTACAGAGTAACTATTAGCATTATGTAGTAATATCAAATATACCTTATCCCTCAATTTTAAAACAATCATGATGATCTTAATCAGTGTGTGAATGCATCTTTGGAAAAATGTTGGTGCTTTTTTACAATAACTAAAGTTGGGATTGCATCCAAAACGTTTTTCCTTTTTTCTTTGCTGTTTACAATTTTTCAATTACCTTACATTTTCCTAAATCTAAAACATCATACACAAACACTTAACAAGTTGTATTTTAAGTTATTAATATTTTGGATTTATATTTGTTTTGCAAATAACATTTTGTTAGGAAAACATATATGGGATACAACTTGAATGATAGAAGTTTAGTCAAACCTTCTGCAAATACAGTTTTTAAATTAGAATTTTCACTTTAGCTTAGTATTTAGCAATTGTTTAGTTTGCTTCTTTGAGTTTAGCAATTCATTTTATAGGAGTATGATGCCAGAACCTTGGAGGACTTATATTGAATATAATTTCCTACCCATTTGTTTTTTTTAACAGCAAGCTGTCTGGAAAAAAGGTAATGCGATAATTTTTAGAGCATATTGCTCCTAATTGGTTGCAGATTTAAACCTCTGGAAATATTTTTTACCATATTGTTACAATAAATGCCAGTATTATGTGATACCAAATTAGAACTTCAAAACATGCTTTATTTAGGCTGCTTTGGCAAAGTACATAAGCTGTTTAACTTGATTTTTGTGTTTTGCAAAATTGTTTAGAAATCTGTGGATCGTTGTTTTTGGAGTCCCATGCCTGGACATCTTCTTTATAAAGTTTGCACATTTAATATGTTCATTTTCTTCTTCTTTGCAATTATCTTAACAAAGTGATTTTTGTTGTTCTTTTATTATAGATGGGAACAGAGAGTCCATCCCAATGGACGAGTATACTATGTTGATCATAACACAAGGACCACCACCTGGGAAAGACCTCTACCTCCTGGGTAAATTCAAGTTTTAAATTCCTATGATTTGATTTAAATGATTAATTGTTTAAATATAGCCTACAATTTTCATAATGATGGATAATTACTGGATATGAGGTGAGGTGTGTTATTTTGTAAAATCATTAACTCTCAATATACTTATAGTTAAGAAAAGACTCTTAAAACCCAAATAATCTGTCAACTCTAATTCACCTGAGTGTCCCCAATAATATCACATTAAAATTTGCTCTTATATTTCAACAAGATGTATTCTTAAATTCTTATTATTGAGCATTTAAGCATAATGTTTATGGATTTTTGGCCTTTACAGAACTCCTAAGGGATTTTGAAAATTTCTGCAAGATTTCCTAGGAGGTCAATGTTTGACAGACCTGTGCAACATGATTGCATGTGAAAGCAGGATTTCAGCAGACTATAAAAGAAATGTGCTTTTTTCAGTGTGTTCCATTGGAGTGTAGGCCATATCACTTGATCTGTCTTTTTGGATCAGTTAATGTTGGTGGCTGAGAGATTTGTTAATGAAAGAATAAGGGATCAGGTGAAAGTTAGTGAAATGCACTGTGGTTTGATGTCTGCAAAGGAAGCAACACATATGATTGTTGTTGTCAGGCAAATACGGGAAAATCATCTGGCAAAGGGAAAGAAGAATTTACGTGAGAGTTTTAGGGTTCATTCTCATGGCAAGATGAAGAACTTGGTAATACAGAAAGAACAGAGTACAAGCATTGCATCTTTGGATGGGAAATTTTGTCTAAAGTATACCCAAGGCAAAGTACAACTTGAAACACACTGCAATGCTAAGTCATATGCCTATCTTAAAACTCTCTCAGATAGAACTAAATTTAAACATTCTACCAGTGGAATTTGTAGTACTACCACTGCTTTTAATATCCTCTGCAGTATGACACTATTAGCATGTAGACATATTTTGTTCAGCTGTAAGAATTCATAACCCTGCTATTGACCTTGCACTCAGTGTTTGCTGGCATAGGTTCCAGTTTCCCCATGACCCTGCTTTGGATAAGTAGGTTTAGAAAATGGATGGATGGAAGAATCTCAGTTCCCCTTATATAACTTGTTGGAAAAGCCATGTACTATATTCTCAGAACTGGGGGAAAAATTTTAATTCTTCCTAAGGAGATCTATTCAAAACTATTACAATGCATGGCACGAATTCATTAATATAATTATAAAATAAGCTTAATTTTCTTACTTTACTTGATATTTAATATATATACAGTGTATATATTGTAAAAGGCGCTATATAGCGCCCGACCCGGCACAGACTCAGGCAGAGGCACGTACTTAAATAAAAGCTTCTTTATTTTATCTTCAGCCGTGGGGCACGCCTTCCCCGTGTCCCACAGGCCCAACACAGTCCCAAAAGCACTTTAATATATAGCACAACAAACCACACTTCTTCTCTCCACCTCAGCACCACCACCACTCCTCCTCAGGCTTCGTTCTCCTTCCTCCCAACTCTGGCTCTCTCGAGTGGTGGTGGCTGGCCTTTTTATACCCCACCCGGATGTAGTCCAGGTGCTTGGTCACCTGGGCCTAATTGCACTTCTGGGTGGGGCTGAGGAATTGACCAGCCGGGCTGGTAAGTCCACGCAGCTCCCCCTGGCGGCCATCCAAGCCCCCAACCAGGCTCTGGAGGACTCCATGTCCCATGGAGCCTTGCGCCAGGTTGGGGAATCATCGTCCACCAGGGAGGCTGCCACCAAGCGTCCCGGGGGAGGTACTGAGCTGCCCATGCGGGCTCCCCCAGAATGGATGCAGTAGGGGCATCCCTGCCGGGCATGGGACCCGGCTGTCCTTCACATGGCCCCTCCCTCAGATGAGGCTTCCGGGGCTCATCGGCCTGCCCCGTGAGGGCCGGTCCTCTCCAGGATAGGGAGTCGGCATTCTTGGCTTCGTTCCTGCGGCCTGTGAAAATATAATCAACAGGTCTGGGGATGCTGCCCCGACGTCCTTGCCACTCGGACGTCCTCCCTGGACAACACCTCCAGACGTGGCCACTGCGGCCGCAGTTATAGCACGTCCGACCCCCTCCAGTTCGACCCTTGCGGGCGTGGAAGCAGGCAGGAAACTCCTGCCCCATAGCCCGCTCTGAGGAGGGCTTGCGACGGTTCCGCCCCTCTGCAGCGTAGCCCTCCTGCTGCGTTAAACCAACGGGCTCACGCTGCACCATGTTAGGAGTCCCCGACCTCTTTGTCCGGGTCCTCCTCTTTCTTTGGGGTGCACTGGCGGTCTGAGTCCCCTTATGGGAAGAAGGGAGACCCCGTGCCGTCTGCACCCCTTTAGACGGCCGTAAGACAGGCGCGGGCAGTCGGGGCGGAGTTGTTTGGCAGCTGATATTCACCAACTGCCTCCCCGCCTGCTCTTCTGCCACGCCGTCTGTCATCACAGCAACGTCTTGTGTTGAGGACGGAGCGACCTGGCAAGCAGTACTAATCATCACTGCTGCCGCTGCGCACCGCCCTCCTTCCTGTTCGAGGCGTCACCTACCTGCGTCCTGCAGGCTGGAGGGTGACGACCCACCTGTCCGAAGCCAATCAAACAGTGCTCCGCACGGGCCGCCGAGCTTCTTCTCCAGCCCCTCCTTTGACTCCTGCAGGACCTGAAAGATTTTAAACAAAGACTGCAGGGCGAGGACAACGGATTGTACCTCCCCTGTAGCCCAGGAAAAGTTAATAGTTTCGGTCGGCGGTGGACTCGGGCTCCCCTTGTCCCCTTCCACCGACCGCGAGCCATCAAGGCCCTGCGGCATCTCCGCAGGCCCGTTCGGGTAAGCTAGAGGCTCGGGGAGAAGGTCCGTCGGCCCCGCCTGCAGCCTTTCCTCGGCGGGCAACTGACACACGCCCTCCCCCACTTCACCTGTTTCCGAAAGGAGCTCCTGCTCCTTGAGCGGCGACACCACGCTGGGAAGCTCGTCCGGGCTCTCCTCCCCCAGCCGATCCATCAGGGCGAAGAGAAGACACGGCTCTGCCTCGGTCACTGCTGAGCGGACTCCACCATCCCTCCATGGACAGATATCGTCCGGCCGCCACCGGCTGCTTTGCGGCTCGTCACCTAGGAGGCAGGCTGACGCGAATGCGGGATACCCTTCCCGCAGCCCCTTCCCCTTTCGGCCCGTCACCTACCTCCGGCTGCAACCCGGTGTGCTGGAGGGCATGGCAGTGTCTGGCGGCTGTCTTCTGTGACCGCCCGGCTTTCTTCTTCCCCATTGTGAGCGGTGCCTTTAGAAGCTCTCAGTAGCGCTCCCGCTGTGCTGCACGTGCCGGCTTGCGGCCGCTGCCGCGTGTGCGCGCTTCGCCCCTCTCCGGCGCTGTGCTGGCTTGCCATTCCCGGCTCCCGCTGCGTGTGTGCGCTTCGTTGCGCTGTGCTGTCCTCTCTGGGCCGTGCCTGCTTGCTTGTAGCTGCGACGGGAGCGCGCTCTCCGTGCAGCTAAGTCGAGCACGTGCCTCGCGCTGTTGAAGGTTGCTATGCCGGGTCTCTGCACAAAATTAATTGCAGGTTCTGGTCCAAATGGACGGACCGGGATCCTGCCTACTACGCCACTTGTAAAAGGCGCTATATAGCGCCCGACCCGGCACAGACTCAGGCAGAGGCACGTACTTAAATAAAAGCTTCTTTATTTTATCTTCAGCCGTGGGGCACGCCTTCCCCGTGTCCCACAGGCCCAACACAGTCCCAAAAGCACTTTAATATATACAGTGGAACCTCGAGATACGATCACCTCTGTATACGAGAAATTCAAAATACGAGGAAAGTATGAGTGAAAAATTCAGATCTAAATACGAGCATTGGTTCGCGTAACGAGCCACGAGCCAGGCTGTGGGTATAGCTCGCGGCTTAGCGAGGGGGCGTGGTAGCAGTTGCGAGCCGCGATCTGCGGTGTCTGCGTTTCTCACTTAAGTGCACAGGTGGGAAACTGCCCACATCCATGATTGTTCCTGTGGCTGATGGGCTGCAGCTGCCATGTCCTCCCCGCATATATAGAGAAGCGCGAGCCGGTTAAGGGGGAGAAAAAGTAAAAGAAAAGAGAGAGAGAGAGTGCGCGAGCGCAGGCGGGCAGGGTGAGTGAGTGACTGCAGGCTCGCGTGTAGCTGAACAGTGAGCTGAACAGGCGAGCCAAACAGCTGAAGCAGGACGGTGTAGAGAAGGTCAGCTGCATTAAGAGTGTCTCGCCTGTTGCAGAGCCCGCAGGTGAGACGCTAACAGAGAAGAAGCACCGGGGATTGTCATCTGTTTTTTAAAGACGGCATCCTTTTGACGTTTTAACCTCGTGTTAAAGGATTGTTATTCTTGTGTATTTTAAACCTCCACTTCACAACTGTTTTAAGGATTATTTATTTAAAGATTTATTGAATACTCTACTGCACTTTGGACACCTGTTTTGATTCTTTTAATAATCAGTTATATTATTTACCAGTGTTATTTATTAAAGGTAGACTACAGTATATATAATTTATCAGTGTTATTTGTTAGGAAAATTGATTTTTATGTTAATATATTTGGGGTGCAGAACGGATTAACTGGATTTCCATTATTTTCAATGGGGAAGTTTGTTCTAGATACGAGAAATTCGCTATACAAGCTCAGTGCTGGAACGAATTAAACTCGTATCTAGAGGTTCCACTGTATATATATATCGTCCACCAGGGAGGCTGCCACCAAGCGTCCCGGGGGAGGTACTGAGCTGCCCATGCTGGCTCCCCCGGAATGGATGCAGTAGGGGCGTCCCTGCCGGGCATGGGACCCGGCTGTCCTTCACAATATATATATATATATATATATATATAATATGGGCAGCACGGTGGCACAGTCCCTAGTGTGTGCTTGGTGTGTGGGTGTCTGAGTGTGTGTGTGTGTGTGCACGCACACCCTGCGGTGGGCTGGAGCCCTGCTCGGGGTTTGTCTCCTGCCTTGCACCCTGTGTTGGCTGGGATTAGCTCCAGCAGACCCCCGTGACCCTGTAGTTAGGATATAGCGGGTTGGATAATGGATGGATATATATGATATATACAGATAAAGACATATATGTATATATATATATATAACTATTTAAGATGCGGCTCTCTATTCATATTGCTCTTTTTTTCCCATTAAGGAGCTAGTTGCATACTTTACTTTGTTAGTGTATTTTGTTGTAAAATATTTTTTGAGTAAAGGTGGTGGGGATCCAAGGTGTGGAGTCAGACCACATCCAACTTCTTTCCAGTCTCACTGCATGGGGCAGAGTCAAACTAAAAATACATGGGGTGCCTCCCATATTCCTGGCAATTGCTTATTTTATTCTTTTTCTCCTGTTAGACTATTTCATACAGAAGGTCTGAACTGCATGATGGAAAAAAAATATTTTGCACACCATATAATTATGTATAGTTAATTATTTAGTATGCACCACATAGTACATGTAAAGGTGTTTTTTCCCATCAGATGTTTGAGCACTGAATTTTAACAGGTAGAGTTGAATCTGATATGACTCCTACCCCCATTTCACCAGCCGCACTTTTGGTTTAGCAGTGAGGACTTGCTTGGTTATGTGGGAAAGATAAATTAGACTTTTGGGTGTATTGTACAAATAACTCCATGCTTTCTAGACAGTTGGCTCCATAATTCTCTTCTGTGTTGCATAATACTAATAGTTAACTTTCCTTTTGCTGAACTATTAGCCTAATGAATACTGCATAAACAGATTAATTGGCTAGGGCCTGAACTTCAGCATGGGATTGCTGGAATCATGTCAATAATTTTTAAAACTCCTACATAGTTTAATTTAATAAAGCAAGCAAATTCTGTTGCTCTTCTAAGGTAAAAAACACCTTTATTGTGGCCATTTTTATCCCATTGCAGAACTGGTTTAGAAATAGAAATGTGTGATTTCTGCATGCCTTGAAAGCACAATGATCTAACCAATAAGCTGTGACTTGCAGGCATTTAACTTGTAGTATCATGCACTTGAATGAGAGAATTGGAAAGGATAACAAGATCAAATTCACATTCAACCCCAAAATGTAATGGATAGGACTGCAGTTATCCATCCAGCAATCTATCCATTTTCCAACTGGCATAGCTGTTCTGTTTAGAGTTGTGGGGAGCAAGTGCCAGTTTTAGCGTCACAGGGTGTTAGGAAGTAAAAATCAAGTTTTAAACTGTATGGCAATCTGTGTAGCTGTGAGTAGTCTACAGTTTAATTACAAAGTAAAATTAATTAAGCTAGTGTTCTAAAAATTCATATTGGCCTGACATAAATGTGACTTAGCTGTTATTTTAAATACAAGGCAACCTAGTCATGCAGCAAGTAATACACTAACAGGTGTTCATAATCGTAATGCAGTTAGTAGAGCTTGTAAAACAGCATATTTCATTGCTAAAAAAACAACAACTTTTTTGTACTCACTGTAATGTTCATAAGTATAACTGAAATGTGTTAAACATAATGAGGTGATGTACACTGGATCCAGAACTAATCATAACATTTTCTGAGGTGTCTAAGTGGTTGGAGACTCCGCATGTTTGAGGAAAATAAAATCAATGCCGGCTGCCTAAACTTTTTGTCTGTTTAAACTAAAGTAATTTTGATTATTTTCAGACTTATTTGAAAAAGAACATCCTTTTCCTATGGTGTTAAAGTTATGACTATTCTTTACTTATAAGACACTTTTATCTAAGGAACTTAACAATCAACACTGAACAAAATTTAACATACAGTACACGAAGTGTAATACTTTATATAGGTACTTCCATGTATACATGAAAAAATCGGACTCAAAGAAACATTAGAGCTGCGTTACAATGAATAAGGTTAGTATGACTGCTGAGATCCAGGTCTAGCAGAGGGAGAAAGTCTAATCAATCAGGTTACTTTGTAAATAGGTGTGTTTTCAATGGATGCCTGAACATGAATATATTTAGAGTATTTATGATAGTTATGTGAATCATATTCCACAGCTTAGGATTCAGAACTGAAATGCACCATCAAATATTAGCTTTTTAAGTGAGAGGGTACATCAGTCTGAAACAGAAAAAGACTTTGTGAAGGCTAGTAAGAACAGAACAGAGACTGTAAATATTAAGAAAACAGAGACATGCAGGTTAAAATTTTGGGATTTGAATCTCTCCAGTGGAAGATCAAAGAAAACAAGTGTGTATAAAATTAGTAAGAGCAAATACCATCTAAGCAGCTGCATTGGATGTGTAGAGGTTTATATTTGCAGAAGTCTAGTCTGACAGAAAAAAAACTTGAATGTTGAGTTGCATAGGTGGTTAACAAAAGCTGAATCCTGTGAATATTGCAAAGCAAGGAAACAACAGGAATAGGTCACTAAAGATATTTGTTGACATTCTGATGTTGGGAAGGTGACATTGTCAAGGATGATGCTTCCTGAAAGATCCATGGATGGAGAGGTAGAAGGCAAGAACAAGATATCAGACTTGGAGAGATTAACTTTAGGATGTTAGTTCAACCTTGATGGGATGCCAGTGAGGCAGTAGGAGTTATGGCTTGATATTAGCAGGTAAAAGAAGAAAACTGAAAAAATAGCCATCAGTTGTTAGAAACATCATGAGAAGAAATAAGGGTGCTTAAGGAACGTATACAGTGAATTCAGAAAGTATTCAGACCCCTTCAGTTTCTGCACACTTTATTGTGTTATCCATCTAAAATTAAATCTACAAATTGACCATTTTTGTTGTCTGCATAATGCAGTGGTGATGGACCGGTTGACAGATGAGATTAGGCAGGTGTCTTCATGGATTATGACATTTGCAGATGACATTGTAATCTGTGGTGAGAGAGTAGGGAGCAGGTTGAGGAGACCCTAGAGTGGTGGAGATATGCCTTAGAGAGGAGAGGAATGAAGGTCAGTAGGAACAAGACACAATACTTGTATGTATTAGAGGGAGGTAAGAGGAATGGTGAGGATGCAGGGAGCAGAGCTGGTGAAGGTGGATGAATTTAAATACTTGGGGTCAATAGTACAGAGTAACAAGTAGTGTAGAATAGAGGTGAAAAAGAGTGTTCAGGCCAGTTGGAGTGGGTAGAGAAGAGTGTCAGGAGTGATTTGTGACAGATGGGTATCAGCAAGAGTGAAAAAGAAGGTTTACAGGACTGTAGTGAGACCAGATATTTTATATAGGTTGGAGATGGCGGCACTGACCAAAAACAGGAGACAGAGCTGGAGGTGACAGAGTTAAGGTTGTTAAGATTTGCATTGGGTGTGACCAGGATGGAAAGGATTAGAAATGGGTATATTAGAGGGTCAGCTCAGGTTGAACGGTTTGGAGACAGTCAGAGAGGTGAGATTGCTTTAGGTTGGACATGTACAGAGTAGAGATGTTGGGTATTTAGAGATAAGGATGCTAAGGATACACTTTCCATGTAAAAGGAAAAGAGGAAGGCCGAAGGGAAGGTTTATGGATGTGGTGAGAGAGGATATGCAGGTGGTGGGTGTAACAGAGCAAGATGCAGAGGACAGGAAGATATGGAAATGGGAGCAGCCAAAAGAAGAAGAAGAAATTGGCTATTTTTGCCTATCATTCTACACTGCAAAAGCCATAATGACAAAGTGAAAACGTTTTCAGAAAGGTTTGCAAATTTATTAGAAATCAAAAATGAAATCTCTCTGTATATATTTAATTCAGTACTTTGTTAACACCCCTTTGGCAGCAATTATAGCTTTGAATCTTATTGGTTTAGCCCCTACAAGTTTTTCAGACCTGGATTTGGCCAGTTTATACTTATACTTCCAGGCAGGTCCTCTCAAGTTCTGTAAACTTCTAAACTCTATGTAAACATTTCGTGTATATATGTGTTTGTGTGTATATATAATATATATATATATATATATATATATATATATTGCTAGTGATTAGTCCCTTCAGCTGTTTCCCATGCGCACGTGTGTGACAAGCTCCCCCCCCGCCCCCTCCCCCCTTAGCCCAGACCCATCGGGTCGGGCGGACCTGTCTGAGAGGTCGTGGACTCAAGAGAGAGCATCAGCATTGGCATGGAGAGAACCCTTACGGTGAACAAACAAAAACTTATACAGTTGGAGGTCAAGAAACTACCTAGTGACCCGTGGATTTGATTCTTTGTGAAGGGCCATCCACTGGAGAGGTGCATGGTCTATCACCAGAGTAAATTCATGGCCCAAGAGCTAGTATCTCAACTGCCGCATACCTGGTCTCCCGATTAAGCAGTTTCCGGCTCAGGTACATGACGGGGTGTTCATCACCATCATTGCTTTGGCTCATCACGGCCCCCAGGCCTGTGTCCGAAGCGTCTGTCTGGAGTATGAAAGGAAGTGAAAAGTTGGGTGCTTTCAATATGGGTGCTGACGTAAGGGCTTGCTTTATTCTAATTAAAGGTCTTCCCACTAATTTCGCCCATCCGGTCTGGGGAGACTTTCATTCCCTGGATGAATTAATAACACAAGTAAGAACAACTAAGCCAGCCTCATAATCTGAGAGCAGAACGGTCCTCTAGTGGACTCCGTAGGGATTATGTCCCACTGTCACGAGAATGAGTCGGAGACATCATAAAGAGTTTGGGCAGCCACCCGTATAATATTTTCTCGGCTGCAAAGTTGCTTTTTTTTAGTAGCACGATGTGCTTAGGATGGAGTCCAGAACAGAACTGCCTGTACTGGAGCAAGATGGCAGTTTTAAAGGCCTGGAAGGGAATAAAAACTACTTTATGATACGTGATTCATTTTCTCCCTTTGTGGATCTCCAGCTGTAAATATGCAAACCGTATCACAGACCTTCTCTTCCATATATATGTATAATATATAATATATATATATATATATATATATATATATATATATAAAAGGCTTGGGAAAGTTAACATGTAACAAGTTCATTTTTGTGATTAGTTTGGACAGTTTAACACATTAAAAAATGCTGTCGCATCCAGGGCAGGCAACAAGGCTATTGCCTCATACTGGTGTTAATTTTCTTGATTTATACATACCAGCATACAGTAGATGCAGAGTAGTGTGAGTTGGAGGAAAGGGGGTGGGGGCAGTCCTGATGCAATGCTAGGGAGAAGTCACAAAGATAAAAATTGCGCTCTTTTTATTTTTCATTTATATTTCCGTAAGAAAATTAAATCAATGTCATACCACCTAAGTGTAAAATAACTTATCTTTGAGTGGCACTAAAACCAAAATAAATCTCTAGTACCTCTGTATTTAACTCACCAGTCTGTCAGGTAGCTTGCAGTGCTGACTGCCCTAATATAATGATAAAATTCTGTGAAATGGAAGTGTAATGATTATCCCTACCCATTATTCCAGTTTGCGTAATCTTCACAAATTTATGTAAAGAACGCAAGTAATGCATAATGTCAGTTTTTTTTTGGATTCTATTGATTTTATTAAAATCAAATAAGTCAAGTTTTACAAAACTAGGTTCGATATCAGTATTTAATCAAGTTAGCTGCTATGGACAACCTTTATTTTTGTAGTGGCACACTTTTTGTAACCCAAAAAATCCCAAGGCATACCACGATTCTACCAACTATAAAAACATCAAATGTCATACACATGCTAAACTTTCCATAGGGTCTTGACTACCGGAGACACCAACAAAAAAAATCAGTTTGCAGACACAGCACTTAGTGAGCACTTGTATGCCCACTGTCCCTTGGCTGTGTGAGAGATGCTGGCGAACACGCACCCTGGCAGCTGGACCCCCAACACGTCTTCTGGCTGCTATAGTGCACTCTAAATGCTGTGTCTGCAAAGCAGCAATCAGAGAGCTGAATTTATATCAGCTTCTCTGGGTAGTCCTGTCCTTCTCAGATAGGTCTTTACCACACGTGGAGTGTGTTTCTCTCAGGTCAGGGCCCCAGGGCACTACACCATTATTTCCAGTTGAAAAACTCTTGTGTAGAGTATAATTATCAAGTTGTTGATGATGTTGATCAATTGAGGATGATACTTGAGCAGTTTTAACACAATTTTAATGTATGTTCATTTAGAAGACGCTTATACTTTTAATTAAATCAGTCTTTAGCAGTGCATTCAAAATTTATAGTCGTTTCAATCGTTTATTTTCACTTTAACACGTCTGTGTTTTATATACTATGCCAATTTGAGAATTAAGTTATTTTTTTATTTTTGTCGGTGCTTATAATACAACAACCTTGTTTTATTATTGCCTTCTTTTCACCTTAACTTTTAGGAAGGCATTCAGTTTCAGATTGTACTTGCTCAAGTAGTTTATTGTTAAAAGTTCAGATTAAAGATCATTGTTTAAGTTTAAGCTGTACCATTAATTTTTTTTACTTCATTTGTGTTGATTCTCCATTATTTTTGTGATTCAGTATATTTACTTCATGATTTAAGTACTTATTTTATGATTACATGTTTTTATGTGAGATGCGATTAATTACAATCAATGATGTGATTAAATAATTTTTTTAATCATTTCCCAGCCCTAATATTTCAATTTATGTATGTATATATGCATGAGTGTAGCACAGTAATATGTAATTAAATAGAAAGAGAAACAGAAAATAACTTATCAGAAAAGTAGGACTTCAGCCAGTCCAGACAAGAACGTGCAATTCCAATTTTCAGACATATAATCTGAAATGATTTACAGTATCAAGAGGTGAAGAAAGATCGAGAAGGAAAGAAAAGAGTAGAAAGAACAGCAGCATGAACAGAAATAAAAGAATTGGTTACTCAAAGTGGTCTTAGTGGAATGCTCTGTTGTCTGAGAAAAAGGAGGAAAATTCTATGTGATCTGTATTCCAGAGTCTTTAGCAGGGTTGGACAAATAAGACAGGGCTGTAATTGTCAATGGTAGGTTAGGTGCAAAGTAGCTTCTTGAGAATGAGGATTGTTTGAGCCTTCCTAAAGAAGAGATGCATGGAATCTGAGAGGGAACTGGACTGCAGGAGAGGTACAGGAATGTGATTCAGGGAACAGATAATTAATCTGTGGCTACAGAACAGGACAGAAATTTTAGTGAGCACAGGAATTATAAACGAGAGAGGAAATGAGTGTGTGGAAATTAGATTGAATTGATGATCAACTGTGAGAGTTGGAGAGAAAAATAATTTAAAAAGTAGTCTGTAAGTCCAATAATATGAATGAAGTAAAAGAGCATCAGGAGAGGAAAAGCAAATCTACAGTTAAATTGCAAAAAGAAACCACCCATGTACAGAGGCCTGTGGACTTTTAGAAAATCTACATAAATCTACTTAGAGTCAGCTGGTGCTGGTATTGTCAACTTAGATGGGGCAATTGAAGTTCCACTAAGAATTAAGAAGTCAAGAGCAAGATGAAAAGTACGAAGACTACTTTGTTGGGAATAGATTTACACTTTTACAGTTCTCAAGAAGTCAGAAACCTACAGTATAGAGAAACAGAGAGAGCAATCAAGTTAGAAAAAGTGGACATCTGGTAGAAGGGCATGGTAAGCATGAAGAAATAACAAGAATGTAATGAGCAGAAGGAGTTAACAGTCATTATAGTCATGCATGTTGCTCTAATACTGACTTGATAGAGGATGCAAAGAAATAAGAAAAAATCTCAGAAAAAGACAGCTATATGCTACTACCATTTAGTAGTTTATCAGTTCTGCCGGGCAGCACCTTTTGAGACAGATAAGCATTTTGGATATTGCCGGAATGGGTCACCAATAGTATTCTTGCTTTGATGTCAAAAGTAGGTTGAAAAACTGACAGTAATACTAGCATAAATCCGTAGACTTCTAAGCTTCCTGTCTGTATTAATTACACATGCAGTGGTCACCAGTGAGAAATTGCTCAGGTTGTTGCATAAAATGCTGAATTAGATAATTTTTTGCACAGATAAATGAAGAGTACATTTAATCGAGGGCTCACGTCTGCTTATTTTCTGAATGAAAGTTTATCTAGAGACACTTTCCATTGAAAGCACATAGCTTGGGCATTCCAGCTATACTAAAATCATACATAGGAATTATCATTTCAGCAATAGATATTCAGATATGTGTACTTAAATTAATGGCACATTTAATACATGGTGTTTATAAACGCCTAATGTTCAATGTTAATGAGTGTTTTTAGTGTAAATTGTAACATAAAAGCATAACTTTGCTATTTGCTCATGAAATTTCTACAAATTATACAAGTGACGAATGAAAAAAAAAAATGCTTTAAAGAAAATTATTCTTTCAACTTGGCCTTGGTTTGACTTATAAAGGTCAGTAATAAATCCCATGAAAACAGAGAACAGATCACACATAATAAAATTCAGTAATGCTAGAAAGTAATCCATTATTTAATTGTGGTGTTGGAAGACTAGTAATCTAAATTCATTTTCTCCTAATCTTTTATTTGGTTAACTAAATTTTAATTTTTCTTTTTATTATGACATATGTTCAAACATATTGATAAAAAACACAAAACTGATATTTCTTGTTTTTAAAGCATCAGTTAAAATAATTTTTACCAGCACATTTGTTCATTTTAACATTGAAGGATATTTTATTCTTAAATTAACTGATAAGTAATTTCTCAATTATTATTTACTTATGAAATACTGTACCATGTTGATTTTTAAAATATTTGTACAGTTCTGTATTTAAATATTAACTTAAAGTTTTGTGTTGATGGATTGATTGAGCAATAGACTAGCCATGTTTATTTTATTTAACTAGAGACATAAATATTTCTTTTAGGTACAATGTTTAAGGAAGACTGAAGAATCTGTCCGAGTTGTAATTAACAATTGAGATTCTTAATAAGTGATTTGTTTGTTTTTTTTGAAAAGAGTAGAAGCTGCTAATAAACTGTTCTTATATCAACTAATATTGGACCAGTTTACCAAAATTTGTTTTTAATGCTTATCTCTTTGTGCATTATTGTCTAAAGCCTATTATTATTTGTTGACATAGTATTTAGTGCTACTCACTTATACCTCTAATGACCTCTATTTAACGTTGAGCTGCTGTCTTTTTATAAGACACTCAAGTTAGATCAGTTCATTCCAAATTGTGGCAGCATTAACAATCAATACAATGAGTGTGGTCTGTGTCAAGTTGGCATCCTCCACATGCTTGTTTTCTGCATTATACCCAGTGATGCTGGAATAATCTTCAGCTCTTCATAACTCTCTAAAAAGTCCAAAATTTGTTTTTAGAATCTAATTAATAAATGTGTTTCCTAAATTGAACATTCTGAAGCATTTCCAACTTGTTTGATCTTTCAGAATTCCTGAGTGAATACTTCATAATAAATCTTTCCTTGCTCGTTAAGTGGGTAGGGGAAGAATTATTTTATCTGAATAAGATGTACAATAGTATGTATTATTGATATGTAATGAATGCATTTCAATGAAACCTTGAAGTAAATAGAACAATTATAAAAAAAATGTACGGCAGCATGGTGGCGCAGTGGGTAGCGCTGCTGCCTTGCAGTAAGGAGACCTGGGTTCGCTTCCCGGGTCCTCCCTGCGTGGAGTTTGCATGTTCTCCCCGTGTCTGCGTGGGTTTCCTCCGGGCGCTCTGGTTTCCTTCCGCGGTCCAAAGACAACGCAGGTTAGGTGGATTGGCGATTCAAAATTGTCCCTAGTGTGTGCTTGGTGTGTTTGTGTGTGTGTGTGTGTGTGTGTGTGTGTGTGTCCTGTGGTGGGCTGGCGCCCTGCCCGGGGTTTGTTTCCTGCCTTGCGCCCTGTGTTGGCTGGGATTGGCTCCAGCAGACCCCCGTGACCCTGTAGTTAGGATATAGCAGGTTGGATAATGGATGGATGGATAAAAAAATGTATTAAAAAAAGCAATAGCATAAATTTGTGAATGGATACTGTTATTTAATAATAAATTAAGGAAATTTAAAATATGGTTACATTTATGAATAACATGTAAATTATGATGTATTTAAAAAATATATAAGCAGCTTCTTCTTGTTTCTTTTTATTTTCAAAGTTGGGAAAAACGTGTTGACCAGCGTGGCAGGTTTTACTATGTGGATCACAATACAAGGACTACCACTTGGCAGAGACCAACAGCTGAATCAGTACAAAATTATGAGCAGTGGCAGTCTCAAAGGAACCAACTCCAGGGAGCGATGCAGCAATTCAGCCAAAGATTCCTTTACCAGGTATGGCAGCAAGGTTCAATGTATGGTAATGGCAAAGATGTCTTATGCTTATTTGTACCATATCTAAAAAATGGTAATCTATATATTGAAAAAACTACAATGCAAAAACATCACTGATGTGGGCAACCAATTTATTTATTTTTGTATGCATGCATGTATTTATTTGTTTACTACAGTTAATATTAGCTTTTAATAGCTGTTATTAAAATCTATCCCAATATGAGAAAAGTTAAGAACAAGTCAAGTCAAGCTGGGGAGCATGCACTGGTACAGTGCGTTGCCGCATCCACTACACAACGAAACAACTCGGGATCCCAGTTTGCAACCCCGCAGGCAGACACGCGGTCCAGTCCCACCCTCTGGTAATGACTCCAAGTCAGCCAAGTGTTACGTGGGTGACTCCTTGGTCTGGTCCAGGCACTCAGGTCCCCAACAATGAGGATCCTACGAGCCGGATCACCCTCGGGGAAATGCACCACATGGTCGCAGTGCCGTAACTGACACTCCCTCACAATGCCGGTAATGTGCCTCATCCGGGACTCCATGAGCAACCGCTCATTCGACACAAAGTCAAACCAATGGTACCCAAGGATTTTCCGGAGAGACACAGTACCAAAGGAGTCCAGTCTTCGTCTCAGGTCACTGGATAGCATCCATGTCTCGCAACCATGTAACAAGACAGGAAGCACCAGGACTCTAAAGACTTGGACCTTCGTCCTTTTGCTTAGATATCGGGAGCGCCACACACCCTTTCCAGCGACCTCATGACCCCCCATGCTGTCCCAATCCGTCTACTGACTTCCTAGGAAGAGTCACCAGAGACATGAATGTCACTGCCAAGGTAAGTAAACCTCTCAACAAGGTCAACACTCTCTCCGCAAACAGACACACTGCAGATGGCTTTGCCCAAGAGGTCATTAAAGGCCTGGATCTTTGTTTTTATCCAGGACACTTGCAAGCCCAGACACTCAGACTCCTTGTTCAGTCTCTTGAGCGCCCCGAGCAGAGCATCCATTGATTCCGCGAAGATCACAGCATCGTCAGCAAAGTCAAGATCCATGAGCCTTTCTTCACCAACAGATGCCCCACAGCCGCTGGACCCCTCGACCTTGCCCAACACCCAGTCCATACAAGCATTGAACAGAATAGGAGCAAGAACACACCCCTGACGAACCCCAGAATCAACTGGGAAAAACGCAGAGGTCCTGCCTCCACTCTCCACAGCACTCACAGTACCAGTGTACAGGCTGGCCATGATATCCAGCAACCTTGAGGGTATCCCACAAATCCTCAGGATGTCCCACAGGGCAGCTCGATTAACTGAGTCGAACGCTTTTTGAAAATTGACAAAGGCTGCAAAGAAATTCTGCCGATATTCGCGTTTGCGCTCCATGAGAACTCTCAGTGCCAGGATGCGGTCAATGGTAGACTGCTTAGGAGTAAAACCAGACTGTTCTGGTAGGTGAGCAAGTGATCATGGATCCTATTGATGACAACCCTAGCAAGGACCTTACCCGGCACCAAGAGCAGTGTTATCCCCCTCTAGTTGCTGTAATCCAGGCGATCACCCTTCCCTTTCCAGATAGGGACGACAAGTCCCATTTTCCAGTCAGTTGGGATGATGCCAGTCTCCCAAATGGAAGAAAAAATTGTTTGCAATGCCAGGAGGACAGCCTTACCACCAGCCTGGAGAAGTTCACCCCGGATACCACAGATACCTGCAGCCTTTCCCCCCCTCAGCTGGTTCACCACCTGTGCAATCTCAGTGAGATTGGGTGGTTCACAGCTAATTGGATGATTTGCCTCAAGAACCATGGACCCAGAGATAGCCAAAGTCCTAGCCGGAGGATCAGCTCTGAACAACTGCTCAAAGTAGCCAGCCCAGCGGGTCACAACTGCAGTGTCATCCGTAAGGACAGTTCCATCAGCTACCCTGACTGCGGCTCTCCAAGGAACAGATTCAGATGTGCGTAATGCTTCGATTCCTCTGTAAGCAGGACGTGAGTCGCTAGACCACAGATGGTGTGTCACTTGCTCACAGATTCCTCTAACAAACATATTATATTATATTAACAACAAAAAATTTAATTTATCACTTAACTCTACTTGATATTCTTGATTTAAAGTAAACACATAACAGATATGGATATACAATAAACTTTTAGTTAAGCTTGCTTGGCAGCATTGAATTAACTTTAATGCCTTAAGTTCTTTTCTTAGTTTCTTAAACATACCAATAAGCAACAGCAGCCAAACCTTACCTGTATCAATCAGTTAATGTGGATCCATATGCAGAAAGGACAAAGGGAGAGCTTTTCCTTACATTGAATAACCTTTTTAATGTATTAGCTAATTGAAACTTGTCATTTATATTTTTCTTGACATGTAGGCATTTGTAAATTTTCTGTTTCATAGTTGTTTAAAATCATTTTTTTAATATTCAACAGTAACATGTTACATGGTTTTATAGTATTAAATCAATTGTTTTTTATTTGTAGATAGTAAATAAGGTTTTTTGTGCTTATTCGTTACTATGAATACAACAACACATTTTTTAAGGCAGTGGTTCTTTATATTATTACAGTATATTGTATTCTTTCTTTCACAGCAATACAAAACATTTAGTTTTTTTTATGGGTTTGAAAGATCAAAACATATTTATTTTTACAACTTGATTTAATATACTGGCAATGACCCATGAATTTAATATGTTTATATATGCACAAGTTATAAGGCAAGTGTTATTCATCACTGACACATAGGCCATCATTTTGCACTTGGATGGGACAGTTTTTGTGCATGTACTCCTAACCCAGTAACAACATGGCATAATGTCTGGGGTCAAAGTTTATTTTGCTTACCAAAAGCAGTTAGACTGTAGTAAAATGTGTGCTTCTCATTGTATCGTGAGTTACTTTTCCATTGTTGCACTTGAATAACAATGTTTCATTTTTTTCACACATATTGATGCATTATTTATGATGCACATATTGAAATTTATTTACAGTATGATGCAAAATATTTGCACCATAGACATGGTAGTGGGGTGATGGTGATATAATGCATATAATGCCAATTAAGCATACATGAAATTTAATCACCCCTAACTGACTGCATATACCCAAACATGACACAAAACTTCTCTGTGCACAAATTACAAAAAATTGACAATAATTGTTTTGTGTTTCTTAATAATTGTACATGTTATGTAAGTAGAGATGTGCTCCATAAGATAAACATTATTCAATTATAAAATGTATTTGAATTTTGTAAGGTTCCAAAAGGAAACAGCACCAACAGTGTGTAAATAAAAATGGGGATATGATAAATGTATTGCACGATAAGTATACTGACAGATTTAATATGATACTAAGATAAAGTATTGTATTAGTTGTACTTTAGCATAGGATAGCAGTGACTATGAGAAGAATGTCAATGTTACCGTGTTACAGAAAAGAAAACTGAAGAATTATCTTTCATTAAGTAGTCTGAAAAACAAAAGTTGTGGGATGTTGCAAAGGAGGAATACTGAAAATATCATCATCTTTTAGAAATGGGTAATTGCTTGTCACATACCAAATGAAATTACAGTAGGTTAAACTATAATTTGTACAATTTTTGTAGTCAGTGTAGCAAAAATAGCTATTGTGTAATTATAGTTATGTTTAGAAATCCCAATTTAGGTAAAATATGAATTACAGTGTTCATGATAAAGCAATAAAAGGTTAACAAATATAGGCTTCATATAATGACAATAAGAGAAAAAATATGGTTAAAACCATTATTACCCAAATACCCATATTTTGTTTTAATTGGTACATTTAAGCATGTTTAGGAATCCTGGAGTTAGAAAAATGTGGTTATACCACTAATTTGTTTTTATTTTAGCTTACCTGTCGTGGGTGGTGATTCTACCAAACATAAATGTTATCTTTGTACAGCAGTATAATATTTTTGTACATGTTTCCAAAATGATGAAAGAGAACTATAGGCAACTGTAACAAAATGAGTACCATTCAAAGTACAAGGAAGTATAAATCTATTATATTGGACCATGTGTTATAAGAAAGTCATTAAGGAAGGAAGTGCTGTGATATATTAAATAGTTTCGGATCAGAAAAGAAACAGGGAAAAGATATTGTTAAAATTGAAGCATGTTTTGGTTGTGAGTCAGTGTGTGTAATGTATTTAATTACAATAGAGAATGAATATACTTAAGGTGTGGGTGTCATAAAAATAAGATTTGAGATTAGCAAATCTATATAGTTCAGCTCTAATATAAGTCAGCTGAATGTTTTCAAAGAGCATCATATGAAAATTGCATCAGTGATCCATTTGAATCATAGCAAACCACAGTAACAGGGTTATTTCTTTCCACCATATTGGTTCTGTTCAAAGTAAATAATCAATTTACTGTCCTGTTCATAGGAGAGTCTAAGAATCCAGACTTTAAAAGACCCAGGTAAGATATCTTGTGGATTACAAAATTAATAATTTTGTTAAACAAAAAGAAAGTCTTTAATAGGTCCAGGATAGTAACTTTGGGCAAATTTCCAATTAACTGAAGTTAGTATCAGCAAAATAAAGTTATTCTACTGTCTACTTCTGGACCACAATTCTAGGTCTTCGGTGCTTGGGTTGGCAACCAGGAAGTCAGCTTCTTCTAATCCTGATATACCAGGCTTGGGCACCCATTGATATCATCAGCTTATTGTACTTGTCTGCTGGAGGTTGACAAAATTTGAATTGGAAGTGGTTAATTCAGCCAGCAGTAGAATCTGAAATGGTTAATTACATTTTAATTTCAAGCTGCCACTTTTGACAGATTTACCTAATACCCATGGGCCTAGTGTATACGTGTCTACACATATTTAAATTAAGAAGAACCATGCTACATAAATAGCCTTTTTCAGCTCAATTTTGTACTGACTCAAAGCAAGACAGTAAGGGTTTTTGAAGATGAGGATCATGAGATGAAATGTAGTTAGGGAGCAAATCAAAATCAGAACCAAAATTCAAACAAATCAGTCACCAAGTTTAAATCACTAGCCAAAAATCATGATACCAAAAATAAAGCAGATTTTTTAAAACCAAGAGGTTAATTATCACCAAAAGATTGCAACTGAATGAGATCTAGAATGAGAAAATGGACACCTTTGCTGACCTTTAAATCTTTCGCATTAATGTCAGTTGACAAGACCTCAACAAACACACCACTCATCCATCACTTATGATTTTCATGCCTGTAGCCCCTGGTAACCAAGTCTTGGCAACTGGAATCATGAAATGTCTCTAATATAAAACAAGATGACATAATGGCATAACTATACATTTTTTACTTTTTCAAAATGTCTTGTGGGAAGAAATAAATGTTGTTTTCAAATTACTTCTGTTAAAAAAACCTAAATAGGTGTATAATTAAAACGGTTCAGGGTAACCTATGAAAAATTAATCAAAACTGTTGACCAGAACACAGACAATATTGAAACATTAAAACAAATATAAGGTTTTCTTGTCTTGAACTGTTTGGGGTAGCCATTTGTACACCCAATGCATAGGAGCTAAGCCCAGTGATAAGATCTGGTTCACTCCCAAATAGCAAACATTTAAGTGACACTGCCATGTAACTTCTCCTTTCTTAAACCTCAAACATCCGTCTATTTGTGAAATGCATTCTCTTTTGGGAATAGTCTTTACAAGAGGGCTGACCATATTGTATTATTTACAACACAGCTCTTAATATTCTGCCCTGCTTCATTTTTGCTTATTCATTTTCAGCTATTGTTGAGGCTTGCCATGAATATTACAATTACCTGATTAGTTTATTTCATTACTTTTATTGATTCCTGTCCTTTAAAATTGTAGGTGGGACAAAGTCCGTGTGTCGTCTAAATTATACTCAGCCATGCCTAAATGTTCTACCCTTTTAAATAAGAATCTGTCTGCCAGGTCTAAAACACTTCCACTGTCCTAGCTGTTGCATTAATTTTGGTCCAATCTGCCTTCTAAAATGCCAAATATCTTCAGCCAACAAGCATTCAAATTGTTCATTGGAGTTTCAGTGGTCACTTTATTATTCTTTTTTATTTGTAAAAGAAACCTAGTGATTAGACTCATGTCATAAAGCATCATCAGTTTTATTATTATTGTAATGTGTATCAAGATCATCTTGATCACAAGCAGTTAAAACATTATGTGCTTCGTAATTTAGGAATTTAAACTATGTTTACAGTTTACTAATTTTACCATTTTTTAAATTTTCTATCAAATTTTAATTTTACAATTTTTTTATTTCATTTTTTCTTAATCTGATTCTTTTTCAGGAACATACACAGCTGACCTTTGGTTCATTATCGTTTTTCTTTTTATCTTATTTGCCTTGCCTTTTATCTGATTTCTCCTATTCTAAATTTCTATATCATGGCGGAGTTAGGAACCACGGTGTTTTTCATTCAGTTTGTGATGACATTCTCTGGAATTTAATAAAAATGTATTTTTGTACTTCGTGTGATCATAGTTGACTTGTCAATTTTCCAAGTACCACCAGTCAATTACAAAATTCAGGCTATAATCATGCTGCTTCTTTCATCGTAACTACTTCACTGTCTGTGGTCATTTTCTGGCTAATAAGGTAGCTATCAAAAAGCTGTAACATTACACACTTGTGTCAAGATTATTATTTTACCTAGACCAAATGTTATCAAGTTCAGCTCTGTAGTACCCCTATGGGTGCATGTTTTCATTCAAACCAGTTCCAGAAATCATTTTTCCTTCTAATTAATATAATTGTGTAACTAGTCTTTTTCCTCTTAATTTGCATTCTTCAAACTGTGATACAATTGTACAGTACTTGTATGTCATAAAAATTCAGAAATGTGTTTTTTTTCTATAGACTTGTATGTTTAAGTTTCTTTTTCCATGTCCTTTTTAATTCACTTTTGTGTGGAGTTTGCCTGGATAATTGTATCCAAATTCTGACAGTTACTTACAAGCAGTATAGCCATAGGTGCAAATTAAAATAAATGCCAAAGGAGATCAGTAGCTTTAATCACATTCACTGTGTTTTAAATAGTAAGAAATGTCTTAAATAAGCCAAATTTAAAAGCAAAATCCTCAAAAGTGAGAAAAAAATTACCTTGGCATCACACACACATACTTACTATTTTTAAATAAAAGTTTAGCAAACCAGTTTTGTAATTTCTGGATTAACATAAAGAAGAAGTTGAGAAATAACTTGCTTAATGAAGGCAGAGGTCCAGTTAGCAGCAGACGTTGGTGCTATGGACACCTATATTTATAGGACTACTAATGACTACAGACCAGACTACAGTGGCACTTACGTCTCACATCATGAAGACCTTTGAAAGACTGGTCCTAAGCTCTCTTGTGGTAGACCATCTGGACCTACTGCAGTTTGCCTACTTGGCAAAGGTTGGAGTGAGAGGGAGATATAATTGTTTATCAGCTCTTGAACGCTTATTCTCATCTGAACAAAGTTTTTAGCACTGTGAGGATTATTTGTTTTGATTTCTCCAGTGTCTTCAGTACCATCCAGCTATCCATGTTAAGGGGTAAGCTCTGAGATATGCAGGTGGATGAGCCTATGGTGTCCTGGATAATAGACTGTCTGTTGGGCAGACTGCAGTTTGTGAGGCTCAAGGACTATGTTTCTAATACAGATGTGAGCAACACTGGAGCACCACAAGGAACAGTCCTGTCTCCTTTTCTCATTACTCTGTACATCTCGGACTATAAAAACAACACAGGGTCATGTCACTTGCAGAAATTCTTAGATGACTCTGAACTTATGATGTATATTGATAAAGGGGATGAGACAGAGTATTGGAGTCAGATGGAAAAGTTTGTTTCTTGATGCAAAAACAATTTTCTGCATCTTAACATCAGCAAAATCAAGGAACTGGTTATTGATTTTTGCCACACCAAAGAGCCCCTGTCCAGTCACTATTCAAGGAGTGGATTTAGAGCTGCCTCATTCCTACCAAAATTTGTGAGTCCACATTAATGACAAGTTGGACTGGTCTCGGAACACTGAGGAACTATATAAGAAAAGACAGAGCAGGCTCTTTTTATTTAGGAGACTGCGTTCCTTTAATTTGGGAAATTACATCCTTCACATCTTCTATAACTCGGTGATGGCCAGTGTGATTTTTCTATGCTATTATATACTGGGCTGGTAACATCACTTCAAGAGATGCCCACCAAATTAACAAGCCAATTAAAAGGGCAGGCTCAGTTATGTGACACACTCTGGGCCCCCTGGAGGTCATAGGTAAGCAGAGAATTAAAAAAAACAAAACAACAATGCTGCAAATCCTCAGCATGACACATTTACCCTTAGTGCTTTTAGCCAACAACTTTTTCAGCAGAAGTGTGTCAAGAAGCACCATTACAGAGCTGTAGCAGCCATACACAAAACTGTCATGCTTGTGTACTGTAAGATCCTTGCAAGCAGTATGATGTCTTGACCAGATCAATACTCCAGCCTTCTCTGCTGCATTTAAAAAAATAAAGTTAAAAAAAAATTATACTGATCTCTGTGGCTAGCGGCACACTGCATGGCCGCTCAACATGCATAATTAGCAATGTGTTAAGGTATATAAAAATAAGCATCTTCTTGGAAGAAAAAAAATACAAAACACCAGTAAGGAAACTGGAAACAAAAAAGGTGTTCTTGCTGAACCTGGAGCCGCAACTTCAAACAATGAAATGAGCCAGTCCCTTGCAGCCATTTCATGGCATGGCTAATGGTGTGCCCCAAGACTCCACAGATCTTGCTCATCAATATTGGTTAGGGCTGAGCTGATGGTCGATGCTATTGTCCATCATTGATTGGCTGGGCACATCACCGATGTAAATAATCATCCTTGATTCGCTCCAAATATTTCAACAAATTTCCACAAAATTTGGGGAATTGGATAGCTTGCTGCTTGTGCTTATCAACACATTTACAACACAAAAGACGCAGATGGAGAGGTCCGAATGGATTTAAGGTAGGGCCGGGATTACAGGTTTTTCATAGGCTTTGGTAATTCTAGTGTTAAAGGCCAGGGAGCAACATTCTCCAGTTTTGGCCTGAATAGGCTCTTTCTCTAGACACTGGAGGTCAACTGTGGTAAACTCATTACCAAGAACTTGTGAGTATTAGGGAAAAAAAAACTGCAGAATTATGCAGGCAAAAATTAGCATCAGAGAGGACTGGATTTGTTTTCTCAGTCTTTTAAGAGTCAGGAGGGGATGTATTTGCACTTTGTTTTACCAATATAAATTCAGGCAAGAATAGCAGAAGCACATTTTGGTTAATTTCCCTTTAGATAGAAATCATCAGACAGGGGTATAGAGATTGAAGTTATTCATTTATTTTATGGTACCAATATTAATAGTCTTAGACACTGTTGGATATGAAGGTTAAACTTTTATCAAATATGGACTGGTATGTGTGTTAATAGTATGAGTAGTATTGAAGTGTTAACATCAAGTCTCACATTCATCTGTAATTTTGAATATAAAAAATCAACAAGGGTTGTAGAAAGGATTGGTTGGACAATTATTTCTTTACAGTTATGGCAGGCCTAAAACAGTTTATTTTGTGACCTCTAAGATAATTTCTGAAAGGCATGGGTACTGTATTAGAGAATTGAGAAAACAGATGGAAATTAGATTAATTCTGGGTAAAATACACACACAAGGTATTATAATTATAGTTTGTTTAATTTGCAGTATGGCCAGTTATCAAACTTATAATGCCAGGTGATTTCAAGTATATATTGAACACTGCTTTGGATTGCTTATCTTCAACTGCAATCACATTATTGAAAACTGATGGAAACACTTAAAGCATATCTGAAGGAGCAAATAATCTGTTACATTTCACACAGAAATAAAGTGTAGAGCCGAATTGCAACAGAATTTATTTTTTTCAAATCTCTAAACTTTGTCTGGATCCAAAGGCAGGTTCTGCCACGCCTGGTTTTACAAAAAAAAGACTTCAGTAGCGGCACTCAGTTAATTGACCACAAAATAAATTGAACAAATACTACATAGATCTCATCACTCTTACTATGACCATTTAAAAAAAAATGCTAACAAAATGCTAGCCCATAAAATATATTAGAAAGAAATTCATATTTATGTGACTGAATTCAACACTCCATTTGTAAATAAAGTTAACACACAGAGAATTAAGTCAGTTTTTTAAGGAATACTGTGACATACTTTACTCATCGGAATGTAATAAAATGATGTGGTAATTCAATATTTTTTATAAAATTTAAATATCATAGCTACAGGCATTGCATAAAGACAAGCCAGAAAAACCTGTAATGCTCCTTGGGATTTTGAATGCCTTTACATCTCTACAAAGTGAAAATCTGCAGGCTCACATAACTGTCCAGCAAAACTTTGGTAAAAAAGACTCTTTCTATTAAATTAGGGCTAATAATGTTAGCTATGTTTATTGAAGCCAGAGGGGTAAATTCCTACCTAAAGCTTCATGCCATGTATCAATTTCTGTACTTATTATGAGAAATACAAAAATGTTTAAAATTAGCATTTTATAGGACAGTGGGTATCAGTCTTTTTACCCATAAAATCACCTTTTGAAATTGAATCAAATTAAACATCTACCATCATAACTGGACCTGGGATATCCAGAACAGGTATGCACTTAGATTATTCATACTTTACTTGTAGCTACAAGCACATAACATGTTACTGTATACCTGTACTTACTGTATGTTGTGCTGCAAAGTGCTGAAAATCGTAGCATTAATGGTCAGTGAGATGCCTTATACCTGCATATTGTCTGAAAGTACTTTTTAGTTTAGTGTTGAAGGCAGCAATGAAGATCCTTATTAAGTGCATTTCTGTGGTCTGTGTTTAGTGAGCTGTATACTCATGTACCATATCCAGTATATTTAATTATTCAGTTTTATTGCTTAATTTTATTTTTATTATTTTTTTTATCTTGTTTTCATTATTTTGCTGTCTCTGACTGTGAAAAAATATTCCCTAGGCTCTGCCAAAAGAAATTCTGATAAAGATTTTTACCTAGCAATTTTTAGTAGAACTGAGGATGGAGTTGGGTGTAGAGGCTTCTAAATTAGGTACTGATTGGTTTATTTTTCCAAAATAATGCCATATAGTTATTAATAAAATTATTACCACATATTGGCATTTGAGACCCCATAACCGCTGAACCCCCAGAATTCTGGGGACATTCTGGAGCACCTTAGCTGCTGACCAAACTTGGAACTTTTGAACTACAGCCCTTTGAAACCTTTCACATCCAAACTTCTGCAGTACAATAACAGTCAGAGCACTGAGAACACCTTAGTTAATGGTTGGATCCTGCTTTTATTGTGGATATTCTATTAGGGAGTTTTTGAAAAGATAGCATCATTTCCTTTCTAATAAAAGAGCTTATATTGGTACTTCGTATCAGCTTACAGTGTTCATTAGGTAGACAGCATTGGTATCGGTGTCAAAAATGCTATAGTAGCATCTCTAAAAGAAAGGTTTCTTTATGCAGATGACATGGTGCTTTATTGTACTGATTCATACTTGTCACTTCCATATGTACTAAATGAATAGCAAAATTAGTCTTTAAGATTGATTGAATAAGAATATATTATCACTTATGAATTGACTTGCTTAATTATTATTAACAAAATAAAACTGAAATTAACTATCAACTTTAGAGAATATATTCAACAAAACATTTTGTTCATGTCTTCATCTCACATTAGCTAAGTAATTAGCATTATGAAAATGAATAACTTCCCAAAATGTCTATCTCTGTTAGTGCATTTGAACAGATATGAACAGATCATTTACAAAAGACACAATTGTAACTTTGCTAATTTGAAATATAGAGAGTAAGCAAAAATCTTTGCAGAGAGAAGGCAGATTGGGACATGGTAGTTAAGTTCTTCTGCTGGGTTGCAAATGTATGTAATATAAGACCATGCAAGGAACCAGACAGAAATTAACTTGTGCCAACTTAATTAGCCATGATGAGGAAATTCTGTACTAATTATTCCTGCTATGCTTTGCCCTTTGAACCATGTGTGACATTTACCATTAATTGCAGTCAACTAAGCAGAAATCCAGTGATTCAGCATTCAATTAAAAATGGAACCTACTGTATGTAGTAGACACTTAAGTGCTCAGATATTGCTGTCCAAGATCATTAAGATTATATTTCTACCAAGCCCAAAAGTGTAAAAAAGCATTAATATTTGGCATACAGTTTGTGCTGGGACCATTAGAGATATGTGTGTTGATAATATACTTTCCTTCTTTGAGCACATATGACTCAAATATAACCATATTTTGAATGTGCAAGTAGGAGGCCTTGTTAAAAGAAACCTTACCTCATTCTTTACTATAAGTGGTTCTTTCTAGCTCTGATAAAAGATATAGATAGTATCTTCTGTCATAATCTGTGTTGTATTTTAATTTTTTTAAAGTTGTACCTTGATGTTTGAAAAAATAACTAACATATTGTTTTAGACATTTATTAAGGGAGTCAAAGAACACGATCAGTAAATTTATTTTTTGCTTATACATTTTTAGTAATGTTTATGGTTAAATATGTTTTTCAGTAGTGCCATTTTGTGTGTGATACGAGTGTCATCTTTTTGTGCCTTCTGTATGGTCATGTTGCCAAGCAGCCGGAAGTATTTGGCACATTGCATCACCAGGTCAAGGGTATAAAGATCAGTGTTTTGCACTTCCTGGTTTGTTCAAGTTTGTGGAGACAACAAAAAGGGACTATCATTCTTATTAGTGTTTCAATCTGACATTTGGCAACAAATATTTTATTTATTGACCACAACTTTCTTCTTTTGTTTTGTCTCTGGTTACGTGTTATTATTTTGATTATTGACTCCTCCACTACATTCTTCGAGTTATAATTTTAGTTTCATGTCCTGGGCTTTTATATTAAAGTATTCTCTTTTTGGTATCTACCTTTGCCTATTCAGTACATCTCCAGATTACAGTAATGCGCTTCGACTTACGTGGCTTCACTCTATCGCGGATTTTATATGTAAGCATATTTAAATATATATCGCAGATTTTTCGCTGGTTCCTGGGTTTCAGTGGACAATGGGTCTTTTAATTTCTGGTACATGCTTCCTCAGTTGGTTTCCTCAGTTGATTTCATACAAGGGACGCTATTGACAGATGGCTGAGAAGCTACCCAATCAGAACACGTATTACGTATTAAATAAAACTCCTCAAATATGTTGTGAGCACGGGGGCTGTTCGCACCCCTAGAGGATACGACTGCTCCTCAAAAAACGCTGAAAGATTACCTTCACATTGCTCCCTTCCTTGCTGGGCTTACTTGTGGCTGCTTTGTCAAGCGATATGCTTCCTGCACAGTGCTTCGCATACTTAAAAGATCAAACAGCACCTATTGATTTTTGATAGTTTACTTCTCTCTCTCTCTCTCTCTCTCTTGCTCTGACATTCTCTGCTCCTGACGGAGGGGGTGTGAGCAGGGGGGCTGTTCGCACCCCTAGACGATGCAGACGCTCGTCTAAAAATGCTGAAAGATTACCTTCACATTGCTCCCTTCCTTGCTGGGCTTCCTTGCAGCTGCTTTGTCAAGTGACATGCTTCCCGCACGGTGCTTCGCATACTTTAAAGCTCGAACGGCACCTATTGGTTTTTGATTGTTTGCTTTTCTCTCTCTCTCTCTCTGACATTCTCTGCTCCTGATGCGCACTCCTTTGAAGAGGAAGATATGTTTGCATTATTTTAATTGTGAGATGGAACTGTCATCTCTGTCTTGTCATGGAGTACGTTTAAACTTTTGAAAAAGAGATAAATGATTATTTGCAGTGTTTGAATAAAGTTCCTGTCTCACTACAACTTCCTGTGTTTCTGTGCAAATCTTTGACCCAAGCATGACAATATAAAAATAACCATATAAACTTATGGTTTCTACTTCGCAGATTTTCACCTTTCGCGGGGGGTTCTGGAACTCAACCCCCGTGATCGAGGAGGGATTACTGTATACTAATGTTTTCAGAAAAGTCCATTTCTAGATAATCTTAAGACTTGGAACAGAACCTGTTAGATTTTCAGATAATGAATGGAAGCCAATGCTCAATAAAATACACATTTCCTCAGAAGTGTAGAATGTATAATAATTATATAAATAATAATAAGGTTGATTTAATTAAAAAAAAAAATTAGATTAAGCATTCACATAGGGGGAAAATGTGTTTCTTTTTGTTTGTTTCTCCTTTTGGCTCACCTCTCTAATTTGTTGTATGAGTTCTGCAAATTTTATCTGCTTGATTGTATACTATGTTAGTTTTTTGAAATAAAATTAATAAAAAAGAGCATCCAAAGAACTGTAAGCAATGTCGCCATGATATGAAAGAGAGTGAAAATGAAATTAATGGGAAAGTAGTAAGAAATGTTTGATATCTAATAAAAACATCAATGATTATTTCATATTTGCAACCCAACAACTAAGCGTTTTGGAACTGTGTTCCCGAAGAGTTAGAAGTACAACTCTTCAGATGACACAGGTCCCTCTATGTCTGGTGTAAAGATAATATTGTGTCGTACTATAAGTTCATCATACCTACAGTACAAAATGGGGGTGGTAATGAAATGGTGTGGAGATGCCTTTCTGCTAGAAGACTGGCCATTATTGAAGGAAACATGAACTCTGCACTTTACCAGAATATTCTTCATGAAAATGTCTGGTCATCAGTCCATCACCTGAAGCTGAAGTGTGATGGGATTATGCAGCAGGACAGTGACCAAAACGCAAAAGCAAGTCTACAACTGAATAGCTCAGAAGAACCAAAATTGAAGTTTGGGACAGGAAGAAAGATGCTGTGGCAGAAGCTGAAACAAGCAATTCATGCTTGCAAGCCTGTAAACAGTGTGCCTGAATTAAAGCAGTTCTTCAAAGAAGTACGGACTAAAAATTCACATCGACAATGTGAAAAATTGATATATTATTGGAAGCATTTATGTGTGATTTTTTCCACTAAAGGTGCTGCAATCAACTATTGAAACAATTGAGAAATTACTTTTTTCATACAGTTAATAGGAGCATTTGGATACCTTTTTTCCTTAACACAAATCAATATAATCATAAAAAAACCTTTAATGTAGCCATGATGGTTAATTTTATAAAGTTAATAGTCATACATTTTGGTGGACATTTTTGAAAATAACAAAAACACAACTTGCTTTTCCAGAAACAAAGCACTACAATAAAGAGAAGCATAGCTTGTGAACACAACACATTTTATAAAGCTTGTTCAGAAATTGTGTGAATGCAGTTTCCTATAATAAGCCAGATATTACAAGAACGTTGCTGTTCTCCTAGTTAACAAATGGCTGCCATATAACGTGATTCATACTTGTTAAAACATGCAACTAAGCATTCCCGAGAAGACTGGTGTTAACTATTATGAGGCTATGATGCTAAATAGTGTATTACCAGATTTTGGTACAAAGATATATGTAGTACCACTATTAGTTATTTACTTTGTACCAAAGTTCCAGGAAATTATAATCTGTATTATTCTTTGCTTCTTTATCATATCAGTTTTCACCAGTGTTTTACTGAAAATGGACACAGTGTGTTTTTAGTATATTGATCAAAGAAGCATTTTTGAAAATGATGTGCTTGTGCTTTATAAGTTTTAGAGTTGTGTAATTTCAAGTTCTGGTGGGTGCTGTTTTCTATGTTGCACTTCTAAAACAACAATAGGAACTCGAGAATGTTTGTTTTAATATGAATTATTACAGTGAAATGTTTCAGTTGTGAATTTGCTGGGTTTAGCATTTCAAACTCCTTAGTTAAATAAATGTTTATTGAATTAGCTGTGATAATTACTCTGCTGTGACCAAACACACTGGTTGCTATACCAAGAAAACTGAATGGACCTGTTGGCCACTGCCTGTTACTGCAGGTGTATTCTGGGGCAATGCACAAAGTGAATGTTTTTCTTCTTGCTTTTTTATGTTTGAGAATGTCCACTTCAGTATCTATGTCACCAATTAATGCAGAACTTTCACCAACAAATATAATAATACAACAGTAGAAAAAAGGTTGATAACAGCTAGTGTTAATGATTGGTATGATCTTAGTTTAGTGAAATAAACTAAGGGGGTGAGGTAGGATACCTCAAATTAAACTAACTGAAGCTCAAACAAACTCATTAAGACATCTGTAGTTTGCATACATCCAGCAGTCCTCACTCAAACAACTGGATGCCCTACAATCCTGTGCAGGGAGCCTGTTATTTTACTTTATTACTGGCGCCCTGTCCAGGGATACTTCTATATCTTCTGTCCAGTGAGGCCTCTCTCTTGTTTTTGTATACTTAATTGAGATTTGTTTGCTTATTTGTTTGGTTATTGATTTTTAAATACACCCATCTGTTTAAGTACAGGACAAAGATTCACAGTGCTAAAAGCCTGTTCTGACAGCATTGAGTGGAAAGAGAATTAATTCCCTATGTGATAACCCCCTTATTGCCATGCATAGCACTACTTTTATTGACATAAAGGTCACAAGTGGAAATGTAACTTTTTTTTTTTTAAACAAGCATCGAACTTGAGTACTCCATAGTAGCACTAATACACATCCATTTAGATTAGGTTAGATAATCTTTATTAATTCCACTGAGAAATTCAGATGGATACAGCAGTAGAAACATGAAAAAACAAGGATACAGACCCACAGGACATGTAATACAGCCAATCACTCAATCAAGCAATTAGTAAATAACTAAAAAATAAACTCAACGAGTACATCGGATGGAATCATTGAATTGCTTGATTGCAGTAGGCAGAAAAGACTAACAGAGGCACTTCTTAGCACACCGTGGTGGAATGAGCCTGTGGCTAAAAGTGCTCCAAGAGAGCTCCTCCTGTTAGGGATGGAGGAGATTTTTCATGATGGCCTCCAATTTTGTTACCTTCCTCATTTGTACAGCTACGTCCAGGAATTTCCCTGTGATGAGCAGAGCTTTCCTGATAAGTTTGTTCAGGCATTGTGCTTCTTTTGAGCTCAGGTTGCTTCCCCAGGAGACTGCAGCACAGAAGACCACATTGGCTAGCCCTCCCGAATAGTGACTGATGTTGAGTTGCTGGTTGATGTCCCTGCACCATAAGACAATGTCTTCTACAATGTTCCTGTATTCTAACTCTTCTCTACTATTAATGCAGCCTATGATGGACGAGTCATCTGAAAAGTTTGATTGATGGCAAGTGCTTCTATTGTGCTGGAAGTCCATTTTGTAGAGGGTTAACGGGAAGGGAGATAGGACAGTCCCCTGAGGTGCTTCAGTATTGCACACCACCATTTCTGACACCATCCCTCAGACTCACAAACTGATGTCTGTTGGTCAGGTAGTCCATGATCCAGGAGATTATGGGAGCATTAATATTCAAAGTGAGTCCTTCCTCTTATTTTCAGTTAGCTATGTTAGCCATAAAAAAAGTTTTTAAAAAAAAGAATTAAGCACAGGTGTTATTTATTTCTGCTCAGTTACATGATAAGTGGTATTAAATCAGTACTTTTTCTAACTTCAAGTGTTCATACTTCTGTTCAGTGTACATTATTAAGAAAAGAATAAAACATATACCTGTGGTGGGCTGGTGCCCTGTCCAGGGTTTGTTTCCTGCCTTGCACCCTATGTTGGCTAGAATTGGCTCCAGCAGACCCCCGTGACCCTGTAGTTAGGATGTAGCGGGTTGGATAATAGATGGATGGATAAAACATATAGTAACTTTATATTAAGTGTAGAATATAAATTTTGCATCATCAGTACAAGCATAATTATCTTACTAAAAGTTTAAATATTTCAACTTTTGTATTTGTATTAAAAGACTGTAGCATAAAATATTAAGGAAAAGGATGGAATATTGTTGTGCATATTTTCTGTACCAAATACTGTTTTTTTTTTTTTTTTTGCTTTGATTTTGTAACGTACCCTTGAGTGTCTTGAAAGGCACAATTAAATAAAATGAATTTCTGCTATTTTAATTTATCACTACCAAAGTTTACTTTCAATTATCTCTGTGATGATGTAAGCCTGAAAAATGCACATCATGTTCACAAGATGCAGTTTAATAACACATTAGGATAAATACAAGTTTAAACAGTGCACATTTAAAATTCTAAAACTGGAATGTCTTAACTCCTTATCCATTTACAGTTGAAAGGATCGATACACAATTTCAAGCTTTCACTGCTCCACCTGGTGGTTATACAAGTTAGTGCAATCACATTAGTGAAAATGTCTGAAATACTGTATTGCTATCACCTGAAATATGTTGCATTCCTCAAGCATTTTGAATGGCCATATCTGTAAATGGGTTTGGGGGTGTGTAAGTGGGCAGTAAGATGAACTCGTGCCCCATCCAGATTGATTTTCTTACCTTGTATGCAATATTGACAATATAGCCTCAGGCTCACACAGAAACCCTAAATTTGATTAAGCAGGTTTGAGAATGTTTTGTTGAGAACATTATCACTGTGAGCAATAATATTGCATATGTTAATACATATTTCGTTGAATGTTTTTATAATCAGACAACTTTTTTGAATCTGCATTTTATTTGTTTGTGGCCTTATTACATTGTAATTGTTACAGTATTTGCATTTCAGATTTGTGTGTAATTTTTTTGAAGAGTAGCAGATTACTATTTCAACTTTCATTATCCTTTCAGACAATTAATTATACATAAACTGTTATAGTGGTTTAGTGTTTCAGTCTATTCTTTAAAATATGATTTTTCATTTCAAGAAGTTTAATCATGAGCATATGCTTTTAGAAATAATACAGTCATGTTATGACTATAGGACATTTTATTAGTTTGTTTGTCTCTTTCCATGCACGGCATCTTCCATTTTGCTTTGCACTAAACAATAGACTATTGTTTTTCCTCATTTATCTGTCATTTATGCTTTAGCCAGGTCAGCTGTTACTAGAATAGAGGCATCCATCCATTTGGTGATATCATTTGATTCAATTTAGAGTTGTTGGGTGTCAAAGATTGTCATTGTACACAAATCTAGCTCTGAACAAGGTGACATTTCATGTCAAGCATGTATTCATATCTAGCCGGTTTAGCATTACTAGTTAATCTAACGCATGGAATATAGTCTTTGGAATATGGAAGAAAAAAAAAACAGAATTCTCACTTAGTCAGTAACTGGGCAAGGGAACACACATCCAGACTCCTGGAGATGCAGTATAAAATTACAGCACACAACACTATTCCACCAGTGCATTTAAGTAAAATGTGTTTTAATTTTTTTGTAAAGCACTTTGAATGACATTGCTTCCTCAAGAAGCCAGAATCATAGGTTTGCTTCTTAAGTTCAGATATTGTCTACGCTGAGTTTGCATTTTTTGTTTATGTCTCCATGGATTTTCCTGTGGGCACTCCTCTTTTCCTCTCAAATCCCAGGATATGCTGGCGAGGGTAATTGGAAAATCTAAATTAGATAATGGTGGATGAATGTGTGAGTTGGCCCTGTGATGGACTTGTGTACTGTTCGTGGCTGTTTCCTGCTTTGGCCCAGTGCTGTACGAATAGTTTCTGCCCCACTGCAATATTGAATTGAATGAAGCAGTTTTAAAATTTGTATGTTATGATGTCATTTTGCAAATTTCTAACACTTTGGTAAACAGAATTATAATTACTTGTAAATATAAAAGTATCAAAAGTGTTTTACCTGAACATTGTACCTCTTTCTACTATCTACCCTGGATGCTGCTTTAGTTATTATATTGTATCCACGATTGTTATACCAGTATTAAAACAGCTTTCTGCATAGTACTGCTTAGTGGTTTTGTGTACTCTTTGGTGGAAGAATTGACCAAACAAAACTAATTTTACCTCTGACCATAAATTGTGACTAATGTTTAAATGTGTTTATGCTTTTCTTTTCAGTCTTTTGCTTACCAACATTCACTAACACATGTTTCTTTATTCATAATTGGTATTGTTCTTTCTGTAAGGTCTATTTTGTATTTTTTTTTCTTCATGGTTTCATAGTTTTTCTACAGTATACAGCTATATTTGAGCTAATGCTTTATCATGTTAATTAAAAATGCTACCATATAACTTGTCAACTGACACTGTTTGAAAATGTATTCATGATAAACTCAAACATTTTATAAACTACACAAAATTGATTATCTGTTGTACAACAGAAAATTAAATGGGTTCAGACAAATTGAACTGAACATTTCACATGTACACACGTTTATACCAAAACAGCCTTAGCACTGTTGGTTAGCAAACTGGGTGCCTTCTTGTACATAATGGGGTTTAGCACCATTATAACATGCGACTTAAATGCTATTAACCAGCAGAGAACACTGACTGTCACATCTACCTACATTCATCAAACATCCCCATGGCATTTTTCCTTGACAGCTACATTTTTATTAAATAGTTACAGTACCTCCATACTGATTTTAAAGATGTTTTATTTTAACTGTTTACAAGCTGCAAGTTATGTTGTGCTACATACATATTCTTCATAGCTTGATCTTAGTTCAAATGTTGAAAGCTGGCAGTGGTAGTAACTTGCTTTCAAAACACTGAACTCAGACACAACAAAAATTGTCATTACACCCTTGCTTATTAGGGCAAAGATCTGTCGTCATTGTGAAGTTATCTTAAATCAACATTTCAAGTTTGTAATTGTACTTAATGGTACCATTACAAGATTAATGAAATTGAAGTATACTGTAGTTGGCAAATAAGTAAAATTAATGAAGAAATCAGAGGTAATTATTATTAATTAAATAAGATACTGTAATTAAAAATAATTATAAAATTAAACAGTAAAAATGATGTTAGCAATGGTTTATAGATATATCAAAAACAGGTGATAATTAGTTTCAGTGTTTAATGTTGTTACCTCCTTAATCCAGGAAGGTAACACAATTCAAGAAGGGAAAGAGAGTATTAAGGCAGGGCTTAAGGAGAGGAAGAAAATGTTTAGTCAAGTGCAAGAAGATTTAAAAAGAAATTATGGAGAAAGCAAAAATAAAAAGGAGAGAGCATAAAGTCAGATGCAAGAATTCATGCTTTATGTCATTTAAATGCAGTTTAATTACATTTTAAAATTAGTATGTATGAAGTTTGTGAATGTACAGCTATTTTAGATAGTAACATTTTTAATTTCTTTATAAACATGAACGTGTGTCCTTTGAGTTGGTATAGTACCCTTGTGTTTTCATAAAGTCATGAACAAAAAGGTATGAAGTATAGAAAAATTACAAATGAGATCAAAATACCAAAATATAGATGGATTGATGAGTTGTTACGCTAAGAAGTAAACTAATTAAAGAAAACAATACATTGGTACATAATAGTTGCATAAAGAATTAGACAATTTTTCTGAGGTGTTCAGACCTTTCTAGTTATGCTAAGCTCACGTTTTGGAATTTTTGCGTATTTTTTGCATCTGTTAGTCTTTGGAATCTGCTTTTACTTTTGCTGCATCATGGAAAGCTTAGACCTCAAGGCACAATCTAGGGCCAGTCTTATACACTCAATTCACAAAACCACATTTACGAGATTGTTCTAATTTATAGCTTCTAAGTAATTTAAAATTAAGATTTTGGGATGAGAAGCAAAATGTAATATTAGTAACACTAAAAAAAAAAAACACTTGTTGATATGGTATAAACATGCTAAGTCCACACTGAGAGTGACTAGGCAAGAAGTTGAGCACAAGTCCCTAGGACTGTGAGGCAGCAACATTAACCATTGCGCTATCTTGCTGCTCCATTCTTTATCTTGATTATTTTGCATATGTGGTATTTCAACATAAAGATTAATCATGAATATTTCAAAAAGCATGAAAGCACACAAATTGACTATTCAAATATCATTTTGCTAAACAGAGTCATTTTTTTAATGCCAAGCAGAATAAACACATTGAATTACTCATAAAATTGGTCAAGCGTCCACATACTATGAACAAAAAAAAAAATTGTGACTTTATCCAGTTCAATATGTATAAGGGGAGAACCGCATGTACGCTGACGCTGACTTCCACAACTATCTGAATAAAGGTGCTTTTGTCAGAATGAATAAAAACATTCATAGAGGTGGGGGACTGGGGAGGGGGTATTATGGGTGGAGGAGAACTGTTTGGGGGAGGGGGTGGTTAGTAGTCTGTCTGGGACCTGGCATGAATGTTTCTTTGGTCTGAATTTACATAGCACACTTCTGCTTACTTTAACAGTACATTCTGAAAGAGGAGGGGGAGTTTTTTATAGGGCAGGGGAGGTACACTATTCAGCCAGGAAGTCTGGGCGTGCCTTGTGCCTTGGAACAGACTCTTTTAATGTAATGTGTAGGTTTTGGAGAGAGTTTGAGACGCTGCATTAGACTAATAGTATTCACTCGAGCCAACAGTTGGAGTGCAGACGGATAGGTATAGTCTGGAATTTTTTTCTGCACTTAACATAGTGTATTTTTTTTCTTTTGCTGCTTAAACCTACTTGTATTGCCATGTCTAGTCACTGTTCTCAGAATGTTTTTCTATTTTTATGATAGTAAAGGTTTTAAGGAATGCAAGCTTGTTTGAGATCAGTTGCCAAAAGAATTTCTCAAGGTCTAGTGAATTTTGTAGATAAAGTGAGAAGTGAAAAAGCATCTTGAATAGCAGAGAAAGAATTTTGAATAACTGTGAGTATTTTTGATTTCGTTTTCTTAGTCGTCTGGAGTCTCTAGCGACAGTGATCCACTTGGCCCCCTACCTCAAGGCTGGGGTAAGTAACAGTTACCTTTGGTTCCAATTAGTTGATCAAAGTTTATCTTAAAAACATACTATTAAATGATGAGGTTTTCAAAATAAACAGTGTACTTAACAAATTGTTTTGAACCTTCATGGTTTTAGATCCAGTTTTAATTAAAATGGGGTTGAAATAGATTTTAACACTAATGGAACATATATATTTGTTTCAAAAGTATAACAAACATGTACAGTATATTTTGTATAAAAGAATTTACATACAGCATATCTCAGGGAAAGTATACACAATTAAAAACACAGATTATCAGAACTGTGGATGCTAAGTATCAATACTTTCTTATTATATAGTGCACATTTATGTTTTTATAAAGACAAATTACTCATGTTGAATATTACTTGCTTTAGTAGCACAGGTGTATATAATGGCAACATTATGTAGCACATTAATATATTAGGTACATGCTACATTTCATAGAAGCATAATAAATTCTGGTTCTTCCAGAATATATATTCTTTGTTTAATTAGTCCTAAGGAACTCATCTTTGTTTATAATACGTATGCATTATTTTGAAGGTTACATTATAGAAAAATGTAGACCTATAGATCTTATTTTAAAATCAGACATGAGTAGGTAAATTTTGTTAAGAATTTTAAGTGGAGTTTTATTTGATAAAAGTGTGGAATGTTATCTTTTTTTCACTGTCTGTTTATTTGGAGAAAATTGCCCAAAAAATAAAATATTATCATTCTACTAGGGCATCTTTTCCACTTCATATGAGCGACCAAAAGCGAATCAAAATAGAAATGATAATAAAACTATTATTTGTATTTTATTAGACTGTAGTTTCCGTTTCAGACTAAGAAATAAAATTGTTAGGTTTAGCACTAGTTTATGTAATATTATTTGAAATACTTGCATCATATAACAGATTTTTGTAGCTTTTTAGGGTTTTATGCCCAAGTAATACTTACTATGTATTTAACTAACCATGTAGTTTTTAAATATTTAAACTAAATTTTCTAGCTTAGACGTATTTTTATCCTTCAGTAACCCATAGGAATTTTTTTTAAACTTGGAACCAATGGTCATATTCTTCTGATTATATAATGGTGTTTATTTGTGGCAAACAATTTTCTTTTTCTTCAAAAGTAAAAGAGCTTAGAAACACAAAACCAGAATTGGAATAGACTTGCTAGTTGATGTCAAGGTTTTCCTTTTACTTCCTCATTATCTACTACTTTATTTAATACGATAAAACTTTTATCTTTGTGGGTTTAAAAATGGAAACTACGCGTCACTGTAATCATTGCTATGTCTGCTGGAGTTGACTTCAGTGAAAGCTCACTATGTTACTATGCCTTCATAGATACCTATTTTAATGCACTTGGTTTGTTAAATTATTTTATTCAAGAACTCCTACTGGTTCTTATGATGTACATTCTTAGATAGGTAAAATCAATGAATTTAGGACTACTTTGTCTAGTCTTAGTCCTTTCTGCTTGTTTTTCTCTTAGATTCCCATAATTTTTCAAATCAATGTGTGCAAAATTGAAGATTTTTTGAAACAAGTATATTTAATCAAGTGAACTCTTTGTTTTTTGAAAGTGAAAAAATACATAAAAGGAAAATATACTAACTTTAAAACCTCTTAAGGCTTGAACAGTAAATGAATACAGGATAATCGACTATATTTTTGTGTTTTACTGATCAGGTATCACTACTTATTTGACTTGAATTTCTATTTTAGAAAGTAATACTCAGCTGGATTTCTGATGCTGGGAATTTGTACTTCTTACATTCACCCATTTGCTTTTTTCAGTATAGCTGGCAGATTAAAGTACTGTATATGTTTCTTTTAATTTTACTTTTTTGGGTTTTCACAAAGAAAATAAATAATATAAATTTATTTTGTTTTCTCAAAGAAATATTTATAAAGAAATATTTACCTTGTTCTTAATATTTTTATATAGGTAAAACTGCCATAATTTATTACAGTTTTTTTACTTAGAAAATCTTGGCTGGCCAGGAAGATAATACATCTTTTCTTGTTATAGTCTTCATGAATCATTTAAGTTTCTAAACATTGACATGCTTATTATAGTCAGGTTTAAACTTAAATCCAATAATCAAAAGACTTTCATTCTAATTTTTTAGGTAGTTTTTGATCATGCTAGTATAGTAAACATTGTTCTCATGTTAAAAATGCATTAACTCTTATTCAGTTCTTGACTAGGGTGCTGTAAATGGGAATTTAACATTCTTCAGTTGCATTTGTGTGGCTTTCTTTCATTGATTCCAAATATATCTTACTCTTGCACAGTATATTAAAATAAATTTACTAGTTATTCTAAAGTAGATCAATTTTGTGGGTGTATCAAAAAGTTCTGCAGTGATCTAGCATCCCGACCAATTTGCTTTTCCTACCTTCAAATGGTTGTTAGTGAAATATGCCGGAATTTGCCATGGCACATAAAAATGTAGACTTTTGACAAATCTAACCACAAAATTTGATTACTGATTGTACCTTAACATAACTATCTTGTATGTGGCTGGTAGCACTGCTGCTTCACAAATCCAGTGCTATGGGTTTCTGTCCCATACCTAGACATTCTCTGTATGGAGCATTCATGTTCGCCCAGTGTATTCATAGACTTTCATTCAGGCACTTCAATTTTCCAAGCGCATTCCCTAAAGACGTGCAAGTTAGGCTAATTGGCATGTCCAGATATGCTCTGTGTATCTGTGTGTGGGCGTGTAAGTATGCCCAATGATGGAAATGCTCCCTTTTCAGAGCTCTTTCCCATCTTGAGGTCAGTGCTACTGGGATAGGCTCTGGGCCTCTGCAACACCCTAAATTTTATTGAAAGGGTTAGAGAACGATATGATACATATATATTTTACAGTAGTAGTAGTATATGCTTTGTAGTAATGGTTTTGTCATTACTGTTAGCACTGTGGAAAAATTTGATTATACTAAACGGTTTCTAAAATATTTGTGGTTACTGGATTGTTCAGTCATTTAAGGGCTGTTTGTCAAGTCAGTAAGTACTACAGTCTTTTGTACTGGGTGTATTGTTTACTGATAATATAAACATTATTTTGAATTGTTGGTGCATTTGTTTTAAAGGAGCAAAAGGAAATCAACTTGCACTGCTTTGAATATATCATGAAAGAATCTGTTATCCTAAATATCAATTAATTTATCGTTTTTGACTTCCTTAATGTTGTTGTTAGCCATTATTTTAGTTGTATCTGTAAAAATATATATTATTTGTAACTGAAAACTTTTAAGTGATATAGTTTATTTTTTAATAATATGTAAAAAAGAAAAATTACAGAACCGGTTATTTATCTAGGTATGTATGTGTTAAAATAGATGATTTTTTCTTTCTTTTAAGAAAAACGACAGGATAATGGAAGAGTGTACTTTGTTAACCATAACACACATACAACCCAATGGGAAGACCCCAGAACCCAAGGGTAAGATCTAAACAAAAACATTATAGATATAATATGTTGTTATACAAGCACGAAGCTATTTTTATGTATTATTTTAACTATGTTTATGCAAGAATGAACATTTTTGTTGTACTAGAATAATCAAACAATAATGTTTAATCTTAAATTTTAAATTGTAAAATGATGCTCCTGGCAGTAGTTAATATATATAAATATTTTCAAGTAATACTCTGAATTGTTTGCAAACTGTAAAGGTAGTTAAAAATTGGCTTTAAAAGTAAAATGAAATATATTCCATAAGAAGAAGTTATCTAAAAAACATAATTATATATTTGTGAAAATGTCTGGTTTCATGATTTATCATTGGTAATAGGATATAATTTCATTTGTCCGTGCTCAAGTCATGTTAAAGTAAATGCATAATAGAAAGCAGTAAAACTACTATGTGATACAAATTAATTTTCAGTTGTTGGCTTATTTTTAAAATTACATTGTAGTATTGTTATCTTTCTTCTGCAGGATGATTCAGGAGCCACCACTCCCTCCTGGATGGGAAATGAAATACACAAATGAAGGTGTTAGGTACTTTGTTGACCATAATACCCGGACCACCACCTTTAAAGATCCAAGACCTGGATTTGATTCAGGGTACATAGAAATTGTGTGTGTGTGTGTGTGTGTGTGTGTGTGTGTGTGTGTTTTTGTTTGTTTTTTTTGGAGAGTGAGTAAGTTTAGATGCCATATTTATTGCATTTTATATTTTTAATGCTGACATATTGTTTGTTAATAGGTATTCAGTTGTGTATAGACAGCATATGTCTATATTGCTGTAATTAGATAGATAGATAGATAGATAGATAGATAGATAGATAGATAGATAGATAGATAGATAGATAGATAGATAGATAGATAGATAGATTTCTATAGAAATTGCAGTTCAGCAAGCCTTACAGAATAATTTTGTGAGAAATTATTTTTCTACTTTGTTATGTATGAAGCTGTAACTTCTTATTTCTACTCTGGTGGTAAATTCAAGCTTCAGTCCAGTAGTAAAACAAACCATGCCTTTATGTGTTCATTTAAGCTGTTATTTGTACAAGCAGCATAACCACAGTAGTTGCTGACTATCATTTTTTCTGCCACAAAGACAGCTTCATCACACTTCTGTTGAACTACCTCTGTTAGTTTATGGAAATTGCCATCTCGGTATATTTGGTGGTATGAGTAAGTGAATAAAAAGGTCTTTCATTAAATGTGTGTCTGATGCTTTCCCTTTCAAAACCTGGACCCTTTTTTCATCACTTTCCACTAATTTTTTATGTAACTAAGAGTGTTTAGTTTTTCTGAATTGAGTCATTCATGGCTTTAGCGCAAAGAGGAGAAATAGCATTTTTTCTCAGTTTGGCCTCTTTTGAACCTATACCTCCTTTGTATTTACTATTTTTTGCATTAAACATTTTTCCTAAAATAAGCTGACAAAACCCTAATTTGATACTATCGATAATTATTTTGTCTTTTTTTAAATTTCAGTTCAAAACAAGGGGGATCTCCAGGAGCATATGATCGCAGTTTTAGGTGGAAGTATCATCAGTTCCGTTTTCTGTGTCATGTAAGTAGCGTAGTTCAGTCCAATTTGCAGTGTAAGCAAGATGTCTTGAATACTGCAGCAGCTTGCAATATAGTCATTTGCTTTTATATAACATATAGGGTGTACCAAGAAAGATAAAATAAATAAACCCACAACAAGGATAAGCAGAATCCATGACTGTTTGAATGTGACGGGTTTTCTTTCCTAAGAAGGGAAAATCTTATCTGTTATGCATCTGAATCTGCTTTATCTACAATAGTAGGAAGAGCCTTGATGTCTAAAAGGTAGCTGCAGATGATAATTTTATTCTTATCAGTAAGAAAAAACTATTTCATTAGCCTAATTCCCTCATATTCAGTTGCATAACCTCTTATCGCATTAATATTGTTCTAACGTATAGCAGTGTTATGATTAAATTTAGTAAGTCACTTTCTGGTGGCAGAAATGAATTCCATGCCATCAATTTTTTGTTTATTTGCTGGCAAAAAGTTTGTTAAAGAGATTAAAAAATCTTTTATAGAATACTGTATAAGCCAAATGTGAGAGAAGTTTTTACTTGTAACTTAAGTATCCATAAAATTGCTCCATATTATCTAAATAAGTCACCTCATTATAGTAATTTATGTCATAGTAACAGCACTAGTATTATATCTTTTTTTTTTATTTGAATATATTTATTTGAATAAAATGTGTTTTGCTATTATCTTTTCTCTCATTCAGTCCAATGCACTCCCAAGTCATGTAAAAATCAGTGTTTCCAGGTTAACATTATTTGAAGATTCTTTTCAGCAGGTAGGTCAGAATATTACATAAATGTGATTTGCATTTCTAAAAGTTGTGTTAGGCAATAACATTTAACTTTACACACTGATTGGTAAGCACTGATTGTTATTTTAACAAGGTGTTTTTAGCTTTGAGTCCTCATTTTAATGCAATACACAAAGACATATTCTGTTTCACTATGTACAAATATATATTGTATAACAATTAACTATTCTTGATAATATTTATGTCACATATGCATCCACTCTGTGTTGAAAATGTAATTAACATTCCTTTAGATTAAAATAAAAAAATGATACAATGAACAATTCAGTGAAGGCTAAAGGTTACGGTTTAGAACTCTGATAACAATTCAGGCCAAGTCAGTTGGGATTTCCATATGAGGGCTGTTAACCAGAATACATAATTTGCATAATGCACATTCTAGAATTGATGTGATATAAAGCTAATAATATATATCGGAACATGGGTTATAAAAACAGTGTGTTCAGTTTAAAAGAATTTTGAGCTATTGATTAAAAATGAATGTAATCAAACCTAAAAAATGTTTTTCTCTGTTAAAGTAATCTAATAGGACATTATACTCTTTACTGGAATTGTGTGCCGCTGTTTAAATAATGAAATTAGACATCATTATAAGGCAATCACAATATTTGAATATTAGATTACGTTTAGTGTCAAAAACAGAAAGTCCTAACATATGAAGCTAGGTTTGTGTTGGCATACTGGTAAAATATTATGCACCATAGAATTTAATGACTACCTTTTACTGCTTCATTGCTTCTTTTTAAATCTTTTACTATGATTCACAAAGCTGGTATTTTATTATAAAATTTAAATATATTCTATTTAGGATGTCTGACAGTTGTAAATTGGCCCTGTATGAATGAGTGTAGTTAAAAGTACGAGTGTCCTGTGTATTGTTGCCATGTCCAGGGCTAATTCTTGACTGATGTAGTTCAGAATATGCCTCTGCACTTCACAACCCTTAATTCAATTAGGAAAGATCAGGAAATGGATAGATGTTAAAAAAGTATTTGAAATGCATTATATTTCTCTTTTTTTAAATTGTCATTTAACTTTGATTTTTTTTTCATTATGCGTATATTTCATACTTAGCATTGCTTATTAACCTGATTTCAGATCATGAATATGAAAGCATATGACTTGCGTCGGAGACTATATGTAATAATGCGAGGTGAAGAAGGTCTGGACTATGGTGGAATTGCAAGGTACGTAACTTATGAGATTAATTTGAGCACAGTTTGTTGGAAATTAGTTGCTATTTTTAATTATTATTGCCATTTAGAAAAAGGTTAAACGTGATATTTACGTCATTTATGAAATTTGATTAGTTTCATTGGCATTCAGCTACAGTATTTTACTGCTATGGTAGATTCATTAAATTATTTTTTACCAAACATAATCATAATTCTCTATTAATTTCTAGTATAGTCTATATTGTATAGTCTGTTTTTCTATGTGTTGTTATTTTTTTAATGATTAGAATACTTTTTACTTGGGTAAGGTGCTACGTTCTAACTTCCACTGTATGCTCTATTCATGATGTCATATTCATTTCAATGTTTGCTTGTTTTCATGCTACACAAGTACTGTATTACTTTTATGTGTTGGAATCTTGTCTTATACTTTGTCTTGCAGTTCTGATTATGTGGTGATGGGAGTTCATTTTGTTCCTCTTTTCAGTCCCCTCATTTTTATGTTTGTCTTTCTGTGTCTCTCTGTGTCTTGCCAGTGGTTTTACCCTATGGTAGGTTACGTCATGCTGTTCTACCACAGGGTAGAACCACGGACAGGATGCTGGGATCTCTCCACGTCTCTGGAAGCAGCTTTTGATTTTGTTTTTATATTAGCTAGAGTTATCAAAAGATAGCAGACTCCAGCTACCTAACAAAGAACATTTGGCCACTTCAGCATAGTGAAAGCAAAGCATTTAATGAATATGTACAGAAGTAATAATCTGAATTATCCATGATTCTGATACCAATAAGAAGTAAGATAAAAATAAATGCTGAGCGTTTTAAAAATTGCTAAGCTAAAATATAGTCATTAAATCCAGAGTTTGGCTTAGATCAGAGAGTACTGCTGTATAATATATCTGGGATTTCTATTGGGTGGAGGTTGGTGGGGTTGGCACAGTTCTTCATTTCTATCATGCTTTGAAACTAACCTTTTAATTTAATGCAAATGTGGCAAAACTAGGAAAGGCTGGCTTTTTCATACTTGGCAAATAAGACATTACATATCTTTGTTCATAAGTTGAGATTTATTTCAGGAGAAATGCAGTTTAAATTTGTGTATAATGCTAACAGAAATTTAAAAAATGAAAATATACTTGATTGGAATGGACAAGGGTCCTGCTGCACCCTACCTTCATTGGCATGAGTGATTTGAGCCAGCAAGTTATTCTTTTAATGCATATTGTTCTTGTAGCTACAGAAGAAAATAATGGTGGTTAGAAAAGCTGACCAAATGTATATATTAAATAAATCAATTCATACATGTCTCCAAAAATAGCGATGTATGAATTAATATTAGTTAAAAAGAAGGTTATTGGTAACATAATATGTAATCTAAACATGATCTTATTATATGTCTCTGTTTACCTTTTTCTAAGCCCTACAATTAGAATTGTTCAGTTTTGGTGCTTGTAAATGGGTTTGTATTCTGCCAAACATATTTTATGTCTATAGATTTAACAAAATTAGACTGAGCAATTTGCTTTTAAATAATAACATGCTCATTAAGATATTTTTGCATTTTAAATAATGTTTCCACTATTTATTTGTAACTCTTTAAACTTAATTTGTTAAGTATAAAGAAGGATATGGATAGGTATGGATAATTTGATATACTTGGTACTGCCAATAATTCAGTTTGGCATGTTTTTGCTTTCTCACAGAGAATGGTTTTTCTTATTATCCCATGAGGTTCTGAATCCAATGTACTGCTTGTTTGAGTATGCTGGAAAAAATAATTATTGCCTGCAGATCAATCCAGCTTCTTCAATCAATCCTGATCACTTGGCCTACTTCAGGTTTATTGGCAGGTTTATAGCCATGGTAGGTCTACTAAACTACTTTAATTTTCAAAACTGTATTTTTTAAAATGCTGCATATCACTGATTCAGAAATGTATTACACATGTATAGCATATTTGTATTAAAGAAAATTTTTCAATCAGTGTAAACATAGTAAAGAAAATAACCTATATTAGCAGCAGACATAAGCCATTGGTTATATGATCTAGAACACAAGATTTTTATATTTGAAAAATATTGTTTGAAACTTAATTTGTGAAAAATTCGAGTTATAATATTCTTAAAATACATTTCCTTAAATACATTAATGAAACATTGTTATACCGTTTGTTTAAAATATTTTGGTATAATGGATGTAAACTATAAATATTTATGTTTAAAATTATAATCTACTACTTCATGAAGACTGCATTAGAGTTCTATTTAGTGCAAGAAAGTCTAGTTTGAAAGTCAGGATCGGGCAGGCATAGCTAACAGAATTTTCTTGCATGCATATTTCACCTTTCCTATACGTATATCTGCACCTGTGTCTACATTCAATATAAATAGTATAACATTTACTCTTCTTTTAGAAAAAGCCCACTGCAGAGAACTGTTTGTTTTCTCCTCTCATTTACTTTTTGACAAAATATTACACTTTCTGCCCACCTCCATACTAGCCCTCAAACCATTACGTTTTATATGAATATCATGGCTGCACAGTCATGTACCAACTTCTTCCACCAGTTTGGCTTCATCACTAACAGTCTTGAACAATGCCTTTCCCTGTGTTCATATTAATCAACCTTTTTTTTCTTCTATGCCAGTATTGTTCTTTTCAGTTTTGCTTTACATTTTTCCCACTGTAAAACATCTAAGACAGTAAGTCATGTTCGTCAATGGTCTCTGCCTATCTCTCACTGGCTTAAAGAACTTCTCTGACAGTCCCTGTCTGGTCACCAAAACTTATGTAAACATGATTATCAGTTTTGGTCAATGCACAAGTATCTATCGGTCAGTTAAAATTACTATAGGCAGGCGATAGAGAGTTTATATTTTTATTTGAGAAAGATATCCATTCTTCAGCCTCTCTTAATCCATTGAAGCTGTTGGTCATATTCTGTCCTGTGGGCAGTGGGTGCCAGGCAGGTACTAAACCATAGTGGGTTATCTTTGTGTCACTGGGCATACTGACATATGCACATACACACAATCACACTAGGACAATTTAGAATTCATAGATAACCTGACATGCATGTTTTTAATTGTAGAACAAACACCACAGTACCTACAAGAAAGACATATTGGGAGGATATGCACACTTCAGACAAACAGTGACCCGGCCTGGATTTGCACCCAGTGTCCTGGAACTGCAAAGCAAAAGTACTGACCATTGTGCCATCCTAAGAGACACATGTATTTTGCATCATTAAAATTACTTTATAATTCTTCTAACTTTGTCAAGTGTGATTTAGTGTCCTCTGATAGGAATGGCATTAACTTGTTTTTCAAAGTTAGATGTCATTTCGATTTTTTAAAGTAATGATTTTAAAAACTGACTCTTACATACTTCACATTGTACCTCTACAGTAGCTCAGAAACAGTGGTGTTAATGGGTTTTTTTTGTGTTTATAATAACAATTCACATTAATTTTGTCATTGTAAAGAGGTGAATTTTATTATATCAATCCACCTACTTATTAGTTGGACAAATACAGTATGTCTAAAACAGTTTATTCTTTAAATGTGTTTAGGTTTCCAGTGCCATGTTAGTTCCACCCTTGTTAAAAAATAATTCTAAATAAAACGACAGACTGTTAGTCACTTATGGACTGTCTGTGTTTTTTTTGGACACCCTTCTCAGAGCTGTGAAACCATTATTCCTTTTTTAAAACAGTCTGGCTTTCATCCGCCAGACCCAAACCCATCCAACATATCTAACTGCTTCAAGAAATGCTTTACCACATTTATCAAGTCACAGTCTGGGTGGATTATGAATAAATTCATATGGCAGATGCTTTGAGTACAGTGAAACAAATAATGTATGGATATGATCATTTTGTTTTAAAATAGTATGAAAATTACATTTCGCCTTCTCCACCCCATAATGAATTTTTATATATTCAGATGCCTGCTTTGAACTTTTCCTAGAGTTCATTCATTTACCTGTATTTTTAAGGTCCTGAATAAAGGATTTTTGGGTAGACGGAGGTTAATAATGGTGTCAGAAGACAAGTTTTGTTGATAGAAATTTAACATTTTTCAAAATTGCAGCTTTCTTTAAGAGCTACTGAATTGTACAGTGTGTAGGGAAAATACTAATAAAATTAACTACTAATGCACTAACTGGAACAGTGAAACTTATCAATTTTACAGATGTTTATTTATCATTACATTTATGTATTTTAATATAGATTCATTGGACTGTAAAGTTAATTTTTCTGTTACTTTTCCTTTATACAAGATTATATAGTCAAATTGCTGATTTTTATTTGGCAGTTTTGCATTAGTTTATAAGAATAAGAGTGTGCTGGTCATTGTAGAATTTAACCATTTACCCTTTTAAATGGTATTATACTCATTGCTAAGGTTCAGCTCTTAAAAACCTATGATCCTGGTCTGTGCTAAATTGTTGCATACAGTTTTTAGTACCTTTTGAAGGGCCTTTTCCTTACTGCACACAATACTAATTTTGCTGTCCTATCCTGAGACATATTTGGCTGTATTTAACCATACTGTAAAAAATTACAGTAGCATTTATCAGTTTTAAAAAGTATGTATTGAGATAAATGGGTTTAAGAAGTAATGCAAAAACTTACAGTAGCATCTAAAATTACAGTATTTTGTTTTATGTCTTATGTTAAGTTGTTTATCTTTCTGGTCTCTATTCAGGCTTTGTATCATGGTAAATTTATAGACACAGGATTTACTTTACCCTTTTACAAGCGTATGTTGAACAGAAAGCCAACACTGAAAGACCTGGAATCAATTGACCTGGAGTTTTATAATTCTATCATGTGGGTTAAGTAAGTAGCCAGTATTTTCCTATCCTTTTAATAATTCTCATTTATTAATTCGAAAAACTGCTAAGCATATGTTTTGTAGCCAGTAACGACAGTGCACAAGAAGGGTTCCGTGTTTCTCTATTAAAAATTAAACCCCTTGGAAATGTAATAGTGGCTGATAAAATCAGATATCTTAAGATTGTGTTATTTTAAGTTGTAAATTTACAGTAAAGTCAATAAATAAATACATTAAAATAAAAAGAACATTATTATCCTATTTTCCTCAGGGACAACAATCTAGAAGAGTGTGGAGTTGAACTTTATTTTGCCCAAGACATGGAAATACTTGGAAAAGTGACCACCCATGAGCTGAAAGCAGATGGTGAAAATATCTTGGTGACTGAGGAGAACAAAGAAGAATATATCAGGTATCTGGTAATACTGTTTTCATGTTGTATGTACGCGTAGTTTAATTTAGTAATAAAGGAAGTAAATAATATCAGTGATTATCATATCAAGAACTACCTTATATGTAAAAAAAAAAATAATAATAATAATAATGGGTGACTTAGAATTTTTCCTTACCATGTTTAATGGTCATGATTAACAGGGAGTAAGTTTTTATTATGATTAATACATTTTTTATTTTATCAGTTGATTGGATAAAACTTTACACACTTTTTCTTTTTATTAATTTTTCAGTTACATTTTTATTTATTCTTGTTGGCTGAAATCATAAAAAAAAACTCAGATCTTTGTACCTTGCAAATGTTAGTGTAACATAAGTTCTCTGATTTCTATGTTTGTGCCAGCAGTGTGTTGTAAATAATTAATGTAAAGAAATTTCAAGCGTTTTTTTGAATTGTAATTCTTATTCCCTACTTAAGTATGATAGGCAGCTTTGTGATCACAGTTTGTTGGTTTCATTGACTTAATAAAACTCTTAACATAATTAAGATTTATTATTGTGTTATTGTCATAATATACTTTAATTTTTTGCTTATACATCTCATCACCTGAGGCCAAACTCAGAACAGCTTTTCTAGAGCTATATAACCAATGTAATAAGTAGCTCAATGTTTTACTTATTATTGTCAAGGGACTGTGAGGTATTGAAATGTAAGATGATGCATGATGCTGCTGCTGACCATCTGCATTACGCAGAAGAAAAGAACTTCAACACAGTCTATAAGGAGAACATCTGGTAATTTAGGACAGATTAGAATTAATGGTCAGGTATCAGTAAATAAAAATTAAGAATATAGAACCTAAACATATTTTATGTTGAAGAAAATTAACATTTGATTTATAGATTACTCACAGACTGGAGATTTACTCGAGGAGTTGAAGAACAGACAAAGGCTTTTCTTGATGGATTCAATGAGGTTGTTCCCCTTGAATGGCTGAGATACTTTGATGAAAAAGAGTTAGAGGTAATAGTTTTCAAATATGTTTTATAATAATGATGACCAATGCTATTTTTTTTTTTAGTAAATTACAAACTATTTGTTCAGAAATCTTGCTTTTATTATGTTTATTATTCTCTGGTTTGCTTTTAGTATGTAATTCTTATAAGGACTTGTAAGTAGATACATGTTTTGAATGTAGGTTAAGTTGCTTCTTTCATAAAATATAGTGATTAAATCAGTTTTAGTGTTTTTAAAGCCTATTTATATTTAATAGATTACTCATCTCTATTTACATTGTTTTAAGTATTTAAATATTTTTTCTGTCTATTTTATATTCACTTTAAAAATCCAGCAGTTGGTAATAATAATTAGTATAATTCAATTTATGCAATATTTAGAAATCTCCAGTTAGTTAAGCACCTTATAATGGTCTATTGTGAAATACTTAGCTGTCTCTAGTAAAGCTGGACATAAATGTTGGTTAAGCTTTTTTTGGACGTACGCCTAGGGCATTGCTACTAAATTGCAAGTTTGTTCATTTTAAATTTCCAAAATATTAACTAGATTGATTTTCATTTTAATCAGGCCTAGAGTTACATCAGCTTTAATTAAACATAATTGTATTTGAGTTAATAACAAATATTAACTAATCTTTAAAGGTTATTTCCTCTTTCCATCCACTTACTAAATCTGCTTAATGCAATTTCATATGATGGATGGTACAGCCAGTTAGACATTTTCTAAACCACTTTGTCCTGAACAGGGTTATGTAGGGGGCGGGTTTCTTGCTGATCTGATCTAGCCAGCATAGGGCGCAAGGCAGGAACAAACCCTGAATAGGGCGCCAGTCCACTGCAGGGTGAACACAGACACACGCACACACATCATCCACATACTAGGGCTAATTTAGTATCACCAATTCACCTAACTTGCATGTTTTTGGACTGTGGGAGGAAACTGGAGCACCCGAAGGAAACCCATGCAGACACAAAAGGAGAACATGAAAACTCCACACGGTTAGGACCCAGAATGCAAATTTGGATGCTGCACCATGCCACAGTGATTTATATCTTGCGTAAGTTATTAGTTGGCCGATACTGGACAAGCAAAAAAAGGGATTGGGGTAGTACGCAACTCAATGGAAGTAATTTTGAACATGATCACAGTAATTTGACTGCATTTTGCTTATCTGAGCTATTCAATCATGCCCATCAGTTAAATAACGCATATTGCCAAAAACAGAGAAAAAATGTTTCTTTTCTATAGCTTGTTTCTTCATCGTCTAACAAAAATCCCAGGAAAATGGCTGCAAATCCAAAAATAAAACCCTTTTATTACAGAAAATGCCTAAGATGAGTGACATAATTGTTGTTCTTGATGCAGTGCTTAGAAAAATAAATGGTTGCCAAGAAAAAAAAAACACAGGAACTGATTAATTTCCTTTAGAACTTGAGCATCTCCATTTTGGGTTAAAGCACTCTGAAGAAATGGAAAGTGTTCCTTAAAGTATAAAAGATACCCTTATGATACAGCTTCAAAAATGTGCATGGAAGCAGTAAGTAAAATGTTTGAGAACCTGAGGTTCAGCATATCGTTGTTAACACATATAGAACCTGTAATGTTTATTCATTTTTCACAAGTACAATTACTCATATTGCAGGTCAAGCTGTTAAATAATTACCTGACATATATCTAGCAAGAGATCACCCAGAGAATAATCCTGAAAAAACTGGTTAGGTTCTGTATTGACTGTACTGCATTTGATTTACAAGCATAATCATAATGCCATTTTAATTTATTTTCATCACTTCTTTTGTGGTCACCTCACAAAGCTATTGGTGCACATATGTTTTAGAAACAAAAATAAATAATAACCTTTTTCTAAATGATGATGATTATAAGATACTTCTTCTTATCATAAATTAAAAATGTAACTAAATTGCTTTCACTGCATTTTTATAGGGTAGCCATAAGCCAGTCCTCATTAGTTGTGTTTTGCAAAAACATATTGCACCATAGTTGGCTACAAAATTGTCTACTTAGTTTCCTGGACTTAACTTTAGTATCAGAGGACAGGGATCCTGCTTCAATATTTTGTATAGAAACTTTTTAATGGACTTGTCTTTGTTTCCCTTGAGTGTAGCACAATGTTACATCTTACTTGTGCAGCACAGGTTGTTGTTTTCTTCACAACACAACAAGTTTATGCTTCATAATTTCCACCTTAATAAAATGATAGTGTCTGTGTGTCCACCCTGTTACTGTATCTCTGTCATTCCAACAGATGGTGCATCACAGACACTTGTACTAATACAATTCATTGCATATGTCATTCCAACAGATGGTGCATCACAGATCTTAACACTTGCCTTTGGAAATCCCATACCAAGTGACATATAACAGAGACAGATGGTACTTCACAAGCATTTGTACAAAGCATTTACTACAGATGCTTGTGATGTGCCAGCTGTTGGATTGATGCCTTCAATGTATTTTATTACTACATGTATTACAAAATAAATTCTAATAGATGGTGCAATGCAAACATTAATACTGAAGTCTATATTGATTGCATAGATTTCAAACCATCTTAGCCAGGTAGCACAGCTAATTTTTTAATAACTTAGAAGTTTAGGGGACAAATATTAAAATTTTCATACTGTAGAATTTCTTATGACCACAAGAAAAGATGCACCACTACTGATGTGTATCAAAACATAGTGTTCACATGCTGTTAATTTTTGGATGCTGCACTACACTAACATAATGTCAGGGTCCTTGTACTAGTTGAATGGTGGGAGAATGTTTAATGCTGTTGTCTCAAATATGCAACATACACATGGGCCTGACCCAACACAGATTCACACTGGAGGCACACATATAAAATAAATAAATAGTTTAATTTTCTTCAGCTGGAGGGCACCAATACAGCAATACCAAACACTCTCTCTGCAACACCACTCCTCCCAGGTAACCTTGTCCTCCTCCACTCGACTCTGGCCGCTGAGTGGTGGTTTCTGGCCCCTTTTATTAGGCACCCGGAAGTGCTCCATGTGTTTGGTTGCCGACATCCGGCTGCACTTGCGGGTGTGGCGAATATGCTGCCCAGACGGGCTGAGGAGTCCCAGCTGCAGCACCCCCTGGTGGTGCCTGCGGAACCCAACAGGGCTGCACAAAACTCCAACTCCCATGAAGCCGTTGGGGAGTCCGAGGCACTGCTGCAACCCAGGGAGGCTGCCATCTAACATCCAGGGGGAGATACTGGGTTTCCCATCCTTGCTGCCATGGAAGATATTGTGCAGGGGAGTCCTGGCTGCCTGCCACTATATATATATATATATATATATATATATATATATATATATACAGTGGGTACGGAAAGTACTCAGACCCCCTTCAATTTTTCACTCTTTGTCATATTGCAGCCATTTGCTAAAATCATTTAAATTAATTTTTTCCCTCATTAATGTACACACAGCACCCCATATTGACAGACAAAAAAAAGAATTTTAGAAATTGTTGCAGATTTATTAAAAAAGAAAAACTGAAATATCACATGGTCCTAAGTATTCAGACCCTTTGCTCAGTATTTAGTAGAAGCACCCTTTTGAGCTAATACAGCCATGAGTCTTCTTGGGAAAGATGCAACAAGTTTTTCACACCTGGATTTGGGGATCCTCTGCCATTCCTCCTTGCAGATCCTCTCCAGTTCTGTCAGGTTGGATGGTAAACGTTGGTGGACAGCCATTTTTAGGTCTCTCCAGAGATGCTCAATTGGGTTTAAGTCAGGGCTCTGGCTGGGCCATTCAAGAACAGTCACAGAGTTGTTGTGAAGCCACTCCTTCGTTATTTTAGCTGTGCGCTTAGGGTCATTGTCTTGTTGGAAGGTAAACCTTCGGCCCAGTCTGAGGTCCTTAGCACTCTGGAGAAGGTTTTTGTCCAGGATATCCCTGTACTTGGCCGCATTCATCTTTCCCTCGATTGCAACCAGTCGTCCTGTCCCTGCAGCTGAAAAACACCACCACAGCATGATGCTGCCACCGCCATGCTTCACTGTGGGGACTGTATTGGACAAGTGATGAGCAGTGCCTGGTTGTCTCCACACATACCGCTTAGAATTAAGGCCAAAAAGTTCTATCTTGGTCTCATCAGACCAGAGAATCTTATTTCTCACCATCTCAGAGTCCTTCAGGTGTCTTTTAGCAAACTCCATGCGGGCTGTCATGTGTCTTGTATGTGTGGAGACAACCAGGCACTGCTCATCACTTGTCCAATACAGTCCCCACAGTGAAGCATGACGGTGGCAGCATCATGCTGTGGGGGTGTTTTTCAGCTGCAGGGACAGGACGACTGGTTGCAATCGAGGGAAAGATTAATGCGGCCAAGTACAGGGATATCCTGGATAAAAACCTTCTCCAGAGTGCTAAGGACCTCAGACTGGGCCGAAGGTTTACCTTCCAACAAGACAATGACCCTAAGCACACAGCTAAAATAACGAAGGAGTGGCTTCACAACAACTCTGACTGTTCTTGAATGGCCCAGCCAGAGCCCTGACTTCAACCCAATTGAGCATCTCTGGAGAGACCTAAAAATGGCTGTCCACCAACGTTTACCATCCAACCTGACAGAACTGGAGAGGATCTGAAAGGAGGAATGGCAGAGGATCCCCAAATCCAGGTGTGAAAAACTTGTTGCATCTTTCCCAAGAAGACTCATGGCTGTATTAGCTCAAAAGGGTGCTTCTACTAAATACTGAGCAAAGGGTCTGAATACTTAGGACCATGTGATATTTCAGTTTTTCTTTTTTAATAAATCTGCAACAATTTCAAAAATTCTTTTTTTTGTCTGTCAATATGGGGTGCTGTGTGTACATTAATGAGGGAAAAAAATTAATTTAAATGATTTTAGCAAATGGCTGCAATATGACAAAGAGTGAAGAATTGAAGGGGGTCTGAATACTTTCCATACCCACTGTATATATATATATATATATATATATATATATATATATATATATATATATAATATTTCTGCTAAATCCAAGAAGTGTGGAGTGATCATTACTGTAAGATGTAAAAACTGCAGGATAAAACACTCATCTTAGTGATTCATTGTTCCCTTTCTAGATTTCATTATATTTCCTAGTCACTTGACTCCTTAGTTTGGAATGCTTTGCTCACAACTGCTGCCCTTCACAATCATAAAAGTGTTCACTCTCAGTTTTATGCTGCTTTCCTTGTATGCCATTTCCTGGAAGTTGATTCCTTTTTGCCTTTGAATTCTTAATTTTGCAAAAAAACTGTCAATTTAAGGGTATTTCTCCTTCAATTTATTGTGTTGATCATCCAGCAATCATGTGGATGGCTATAAAGGGTGCTATTTGTGATTTTTCAATTGGCTTCACCAGCAGCTTCATTCAGCAATTTCTTTTTTCTATGTGCCATACAGTGTGTTTGATCTGGCATATAAGTTAATCATTACATTCTTGACATCTGAACAAAATTCCGTGTTTCTTCTAAGAGCTAAATTCAAGATCCAGTACTCACAATACATGTCCAGAGCCAAGACTAGTGATTTGTTAGTGCTTAGATATGCAGAGTTGTGATAAATCAGGGCTACTTATCAATAATCATTTGGAAATCTATATAATATTTTTTAATTCTGAGTTATTTCCTGAAAAAAAAAATCTTTCCCCCTGAACGTAATATTTTTATAAAAGAACAATTCCTCATTAAGATTACTATAAATGAGATCTCCATCAGCATAGTCATTTTAAATATTTGCATCTTTTGAACCTCACCCCTTGCAAAGTTTATGCAATAGCATTGATAGCTGATCTTTACTTCCATGTTTGCTCATTAAACCCCTTGATACCTTTCTACATATATGTTTTGAGTACTCCTCTGTTCTTGTGTTTCCTTTATTTGTTCATCACTTTCTGCCTCTCTGTCTTTTATATTCCTCTTTTATTTCATGTCTTTCCCCTCTTGGATCACTCATCTTTTCCTGTAATTCATATTTAGCAAAAGGTAGTCTCCTTTGAACAATTGCTAATAAATAAACACTGGCCTGTTGCTGGAAATTTCCTAGTTTTCTTTACCTTTACGTATGTCAAACCTGAATCTTTAATTTAGTCCTACTTGAATCAGCAGTCTTCCAGCTCTTAACTTGGTGATGGTTCTATTTTCTCATTCTTTTTATTTGTATCTCAAGGTTGCAGGCATGTGGTAGCACACTTTCCTGTATTTGTATGAGAATGTTTGGTTTTAAATCTTTTTTCCTAACCTCTGTCTGTCTACAAGGTTTTTGGGGGCAGAATGGGAAGAATTTTCAGTTTTTTCTATTTTGTCTATTTCACTCGGAACTGGAGGCTGTGACCTAATTTTGTATTATTTTGTAATTTGGCATACAAAGGACCAGAGCTTGTAAGGTTTTCACACTACACCAGATAAGTAAGATAATCCAACCACAAAATGAATAAAATAGAATGTAGAATAGTTTTTTATTCATCTACTAAGGTTTGCCTTGATTGAAGCCAAAATCCATATTTTTTACTTCTATGAAGTATAATGACAAAGAATCTCCGTATAACAAATACAGTCTATAATATTATATTTGTGTGTTAGCTTATCACTTACATTATCCAGCTGGCATATAAAACATACTTTTCTGTACATTTTTATACACTACTGGACTCATTCAGTAATCAAAAAGCTCAAAGTTAAACAGCTCTGAAACATTTCCACATCACATCTGACATAGACAATGTACTCATTGATCAGTACCTTTAAGTTAGCTGAGCTTATAATTTTTGTGTCCGTGTGCATGTGTGTGTGTCAGTGTGTGTGTGTGTGTATATATAATATAATATATATATTAATATATATATATATATATATATACATACATACATACATACATACATACATACATACATACATACATACATACATATATAGTATATATATAATATAGTATATATATATATATATATTATTGTATATATATTATGTATGTATATATATGTATGTATAGATATATATATATATATAGGTATATATATATGTATATATATATGTAATGTATATATATATTATATATGTATTGTATATATATATGTATGTATATATATATGTATGTATATATATATATGTATGTATATATATATATGTATGTATATATATATATAGTATGTATATATATATATGTATGATATATATATGTATATATGTTATATGTATATGTATATATATATATATATATGTATGTATATTATATAATATATATTATGTATATGTATATGTATATGTATATATAATATATGTATATGTATATGTATATATATAATATATATTATATATATGTATATATATATATTATATATATTATATTATATATATATATGTATGTATATTATATATATATATAATATATATATATATTATATATATATATATATGTATTATGTATATGTATATATATATGTATATATGTATATGTATATATATATATATATATGTATATATGTGTATATATATATATATGTATATGTGTATATATATATATATATATATATATGTGTGTGTAAGCTAGGCGATACTGATACTAAAATCCAGTCCATTTTTTCAAGCACGCTTTTTATGGGTAGAAATAAATAAAAAATTTTGTATCATTGTCTGTGAAGTACACTATATAGTTGATACTGTTAGCTATACAGATTAATGATTCTTTTAAAGAATGTATTAAAATAATTAAGAGACACTGTTGTCTTTTTATTAACAGTTGATGCTTTGTGGAATGCAGGAGATAGATCTGAGTGACTGGCAGAAGAATACAATTTACCGACATTATACTAAAAACAGCAAGCAGATCCAGTGGTTTTGGCAGGTGATTGATGATTCCTGATTTTCTTGAAATGTATATCTTATTTTTATGCATATGAATTTCTTTTTCTCTCCTTGCACATTTTTTAATTCCTCTTTTTCTTTCCTGTAGGTGGTTAAAGAGATGGACAATGAAAAAAGAATTCGTTTGCTCCAGTTTGTAACAGGAACCTGTCGGCTGCCTGTAGGTGGTTTTACTGAGCTGATAGGTAAGATCAGAAGTATGTGTATATTAATAATAGTGTAATTAAAAGAGTTCAATTTGCATATAATTTTCTGGGAAATTGATTATATAATTGATATTCTCAACTATATAGATTATTATGATTCTTTTTTATGAATATGCTAACTGAAAACATTTTAAATTCACTAGTTAGTATGAAACATTTAAATGTAATAGTATATGTTGATAGTTTATGAAGAATTTGTTTAGCTGTTTTTTTCTTTTTTTGTGAGTTGATTAGTTAGGTTTTATTTCTCCTGAAACTGGTTACATGACATTGTTTGTAAAATGTGTTGCTTTATTAAAGGTCTCTTAGTGTTAAAATGCAACTTTAGCAATTACCCACTGTAATGCTCATATTTATCAGATGAGCCAGAGAAAGCATGTTTTCCTCTTTGGGTTAGTGGCACATTTGGAGCTTGGAATTGTTATGTTTCTGAATTGCTTACACAAAGATGTGAATCAACATCTATGTGGTTTTTTAGCTGATTCAGCACATCATGTGAGCTGTGTTTTGTTTTGTTTTTTTTGTTCCAATGTGCTGCTAGATGTCCGTGGTCTATAGTATCTCCTATGAAATCTTTTCCTTCGGTTAATTCGATTATGAAATTCAATCATGTTTGAAATCTGTTTTAATTTATGACATTTGACTGCAAACAGTTTAAAATGAAACGCAAATTAGTCTGTGTAATGAATTAAATTACTGTAAATTACACAACCCTGTATAGTACATTGAGGTGACATCTTGCTTTATTGGCTGTATTTAATTTTATTTCTTACCTTTATTTTATAATTGTATATCTGTTTCAAGTCATAATCAATACCATATACTTAATTTCATTTTTTCTTTTGGCTATTGTACAACCCCAATTTCGAAAAATTTGGGACGCTGTGTAAAATGTAAAAAAAAAATAGAATGCATATTTTATTCACAATAGAACGTAGAAAACATATCAAATGTTTAAACTCTGAAAATGTACCATTTTAAGAAAAGAATAAGGTAATTTTTAAATTGATGGCAGCAACATGTCTCAAAATAGTTGGGACAGTGCCATTTTTACCACTGTATAACATCCCCTCTTCTTTTAACAACAGTCCTTAAATGTCTGGGAACTCAGGAGACCAGCTGCTGGACTTTTGGAGCAGAATGTTGTCCCATTTTTGTCTGATATAGTGTTCTAGCTGCTCAACTGTCCTTGGTCTTCTTTGTCTTATTTTTCGTTTCACGATGCGCCAAATGTTTTCAATTGGTGAAAGGTCAGGACTGCAGGCAGGCCAGTTCAACACCCAGACTCTTCAACTACAAAGCCATGCTGTCGGAATAGATGCAGTATGCTGTTTAGCATTGTCTTGCTGAAATATGCAAGAACTTAACTGAAAAAGAAGTCTGAATTGGAGCATATGTTGCTCTAAAATCTATATATATACCTTTCAGTGTTGATGCTTTCCTTTCCAGATGTGCAAGCTGCCAATTCCATAGGCACTAATGCACCCCCATTCCATCAGAGATGCGATTTTTGATGATAAGCCGGATTGTCCCTCTCCTCTTTAGTCCAGAGGATGAGGTGTCCATGTTTTCCAAAAAGAATTTCAAATTTTGATTCATCTGACCACAGATGTTTTCCACTTTGCCTCAGTCCATTTTAAGTGAGCTTTGGCCCAGAGAAGATGGCAGTGTTTCTGTATCATGTTCACATATGGCTTCTTTATTGTATGACACCTTTAATCTGCATTTGTGGATGGCACTATGAACTGGGTTTACAGATAATGATTTCTGGAAGTGTTCCTGAGCCTATGCAGTGATTTCCATGTTAGAACTATGTCTGTTTTTGAATGCAGTGCCGCTCGAGGGCCTGAAGATCACATGGCATCCAATATTGATTTTTAGCCTTGTCCCTTGTGCACAGAGATTTCTCTAGATTCTTGGAATCTTTTGATGATGTAATGTAGATAATGAGATATTCAAAGTCTTCGCTATTTTATGTTGAGGAACATTACTCTGAAATTGTCCCACACATTGTAGATGCAGTTTTTTTGCAGATTGGTGAATCTCTGCCCAGCTTTAATTCTTTCAGACTCTGCCTCTCTAAGATGTTCTTTTTATATCCAATCATGATACAGACCTGTTACCAATGACCCTAAATATTCCTCCAGCTGTTTCTTTTTAGTACCACTTACTTTTCCAGCCTTTTTTTGCCCTGTCCCAACTTTTATGAGATGTGTTGCTGCCATCAATTTCAAAATGAGTTAATATTTTTCATTAATAGTAAAATTTCTCACTTTCAACATTTGATAAGTTTTCTGCGTTCTATTGTGAATAAAGTATGGGTTTGTGATATTTTTAAATAATTGCATTCTGTTTTTATTTAAATGTTACACCACGTCCCTACTTTTTTGGAATTGGGCTTTTATTCTGTCTCACAACACCTTGCAAGTGCAGCTTATTTTACATAATAACACTGAAATCAGACCATACTGCTCAAAATCTACTTGTTTACTTGAACTTTTGGCCTAAACAGTACTGATAATGTGACCTTCAATCATTTTTCAAATCTTCCAAGCCTTGCTATATTCTTACTTAAAAAACTAAACCTACTTTGAGACATCATCCACAACGAGTATCAATATATTATTCTGCAACTTCATAGATAATGGCCCCATCAAGTCACACATTTATGAATAAAACAGGGATATTTATATCAAGTGAAATTAACCATGAAAAGTATGAAACTGTACTTCTGAGCTCACTCAGGGAGTCACTATAAACTTCCTGCTTGGTCTTGTAGCTAGGAAGGCTAGGGGAAATGAATCTAGAGCCAATGACACACTGCAGATTAGTTGTAGCTGATTTTTTGGAGAAAGTCTTAGTTATTTGCATTGCAAAACAATCTGGTTTTTATTGCGGTTTCACTATTGGTTATGACAGTAGCTGTTTTTCAACTTTCTTCTTTTTTCTTTCAAATATGGTACTGTTTACAAGTGATCAGACATAAGTCCCAGAAATAAGAATGCAATACAGTAAACATTCCTTAAGGTGTGCCACTGCCAGTCAGTGTCTCCTTTACAATTAAAAGACAAGAAATGCAGATGGCAAAACAGATATTCATCCAGTAATGCAGTGTGATGGCTCTACAGATTGATCAACGTCATTCATCCCCTTATCCTTAGATGTTCCTGTGTGCTTTATCACCTTTCTATCTTTAAGCATTCTTTCTTTTCCTCTGTACATGCATTCTGCTGCTGTAATATACAAAATATATTTCTAAATTAATACTTTCCTTTTTTTGTGGTAGCCATCTTTTTTCTGTATCACTGAGGAGGCCAAAACAAGATATTACTGGGTTGTTTTAAATGTCAGATTGTTTAGTTCTTTTGATGGATGACGTGATTCTGGTTTTTCAGTGGTTATCAGATGCCCTTGTTAAGAGGATGTTATAGGCTTACTCATGTTACAATAAACATAATATAATATAAGGTTAAAAGCAGTATTTATGATGCTAAGCTATATCTCATTGGCTGTGTTCGTGCCTGATTTGCAGCTGTCTTAAACCCTCACTTTTTTGCAGCATGCTTTATTTTTTAAATCAATCACAACTGCAAAATATCTTCTCACACCAAACTTAGCTCAAGATGGAGTTATAATTATTGTTGACCTTTTTCTTTGCAACCTCAAGGAATCTGTTGTTAGCATGATGCTAATGCAGTCTGAACAAATACGCGTATGTGTTATTCCCCTTCTGTTCCATAGGCCTTCTTAGAATCCACACATGGCTTCCATCCATCCATCCATTGTCCAACCCGCTGAATCCGAACACAGGGTCACGGGGGTCTGCCGGAGCCAATCCCAGCCAACACAGGGCACAAGGCAGGAAACAATCCTGGGCAGGGTGCCAACCCACCGCAGGACACACACAAACACACTCACACACCAAGCACACACTAGGGCCAATGTAGAATCGCCAATCCACCTAACCGGCATGTCTTTGGACTGTGGGAGGAAACCGGAGTGCCCGGAGGAAACCCACACAGACACGGGGAGAACATGCAAACTCCACGCAGGGAGGACCCGGGAAGCGAACCCGGGTCCCCAGGTCTCCCAACTGCGAGGCAGCAGCACTACCCACTGCGCCACCGTGCCCACATGGCTTCCTGCATTGAATAAAATTTGGCAGCTGCAATGTCAAAAAGAAAAAAAAAAAAAACAGCTCATTTTTGACCACAATTGAACTAGTAAAAAAGAAGTGCTAAAATCACCCAATTCTTGCATTTTACTGCGGGTAACTAATGAAAACCCATAGGTACCCATATTAATGCAGAGACTCTAATGTAGAATAACATTTTTTGCTTTCATTAGTGAAGTAGAATCTGTTATTGTTTTTAAATAATTTCCGTCTTGGCTTTGTAGTCTGTTTTTAATTGCATCTTTTTAGCCTTATATAGCTGAAATCCATGTTATACAAGTTCTACCTTTTTATGTTTTAACTATCATTTTCCTATTTTCTCTTGTGTTTCCTGCAGTTTTACTTTCTTATTACTTGATTTTTTTTTCTTTTTTACAATCTTACAGTATTATATAATTTAATTTTAAAAGACATAATATAATTATTGTGTCAGAATTTATGGGTATGAATTATAACATGGTTCAAGCTAAAACAATTAACTGACTTTTTTCAGGGAGCAACGGACCTCAGAAATTCTGTATTGATAAAGTAGGGAAAGAGACATGGTTACCGAGAAGTCATACTTGGTAAGCTTTATGTAATGTGATACCACAATTTTCTGTATTCTTCTTTTATTATTCTCCTTTTGGCAATGTTAGTATATTCGCTGCTAAGCTGGAAATGCTTGCTCGTTGATGAGTAATCGTGTTCTATTCCTGTTCTACATAAAGCGAGTCTGTTACAATATAAGCCACAAATTGCTGATGTTCCCTCTTCAAAAACAACATCTGTGTGCCAATCTGTGCTTTATAGCCAAGACATCTGTAAGACAGGCTGATGACGCTAGCTGCAACAATGGCTGGATCAGACTGTGTTTCATTGCACTAATAGATGATTGTTTCAGTAGGCATATGAGGGAAGGTCTTTAAAAATTGAATGTAATAATTTTTATAAGATTTAGTTGTGTTTCATTTTGTAAATGATTTTTTTTGGTAGTAACACTGAAACAGGTTAAGATACAGAATTAAGTTTGCTTTTAGCGAATGTGGATCAGAAAAAACACACCAGTAAATATTCATGTAATGACATATGTATCTATGCTAGGACAGTAATAGCTGTGTATGTTGACAGAAAAGTGCAATATTAATGGTAGGCTGAGAAAATTGTACTTTTTGTTTTATATTTTTTAACGTGAGTATAATAATGGTGTTTAAAGTCTGTGTGAGAGATTTTTGCATAGTGCAAACCAGTGTGGTGTTTGGAAGTAATATGAAGAAAGCTTTAAGTTTACAGAGAAAATTATGACATATTTTCTCCAAATGTAAATAATATTTTTCTTCACTTAAAAACAATCAAATTTGGTTTTAAAAGCATTGTTACTTTTATGTATTTTTTTTATTCTTTAGTTTCAATCGATTGGATCTACCTCCCTACAAAAGTTTTGAACAGCTAAAAGAAAAACTGCTTTATGCCATTGAGGAGACAGAAGGTTTTGGCCAGGAGTGAAGCACTGCTCAACTGCTATCAGATGTACTGTAAATTGAACTGAGGAAAATGTGCAACGTTTTTTTGAAACAGGAGGATTGCCACATTAGAATTTTACATATCTCATATCCTGGCTCTTCAGTGTAAGGACAAAATAAAAGTCAGTGCTGGAATGAAACAGTAGGCCTCATTTGTGTAGTCAGTGTGTTGCATATGTATTTTCAATTTTAAGGAAAATACATATTTCTGGGGCCACTTAGTTCAACCAGTGCCATTCCCATTATCACCTGGTATCAGATAAAATTATATACTATAAGTCCTGGTATGAAAATGTAAACACTGCAGCATTTCAATTATATTTTTAATTCCCATATTCCATTCAAGTATATTTTCTTGTTTAGGAAATTATTGTGTGAACATTTGAATTACATATTTATGCTGAAAAGGCCTTGTTGCCATATTCATTTAGTGATAATAAATAGCACTATTTAACACAGAATAATAAACAAGCACTTTAAACATATTTTTAACTTCTTTATAATTTCATTTTATATTAAATTAATTACATATGTAACTGTCATCTGATTATGATGTGTGCTACTAAATGGCAGTAATGTACTTGGATAGTACTGTATGCCTTTGATTTGAAATTTGCTTCTGGAAAACTATTTATATTTTGCTCCTTTTTCATGAGGTCTTTCTACTCTGTTTAGATATTTTGGATTCAGATTTTAAAACATTATAGATGCTTTCAGTTAATTATTCAAGGGATGCTTGTTTATTAAAAAAGAGCTTTATATGCTAGTACTGTACCTTTACACTTGCAACCATTGTTACTGACATTAATCAAAGTATAGGTAAGAAGGTACAACTTAATGTTGTCCACTTTTGTTATGTTTTTAAAAGGTATGAAATTTGCTTAAGTTGAAATAATGTTAACATTCCATAAGAATGATTAAGTTTTTATTTCACATTGTTTAAAGTGTATCAGGCATGAAAATAATGAAAAACTTAAATTCATCTCCACATGTCATGAATTTCTATAGTTAGAGTGTTAATCCGAGGTTTAATTTCATTGTTATTCATTACTAAGCTAAATTAGTTTTAGCTGGCCTCTTTTATGTTGATCTTCGCTTGATGCAAGGAAAATTTCACTGAACAAAAAAATTCACCATATGTATTATATCAGTTATTTAATATAAAGTGATTTTATAACTAACTCTTCCAAAAATAGAATTTACCCTAAATTCCAATGATGAATGAGGAAACCTAAAACTGTGATAGGAACAAAATAATGTTAAATAGTGTTTACAACATATTTTAATAAAAGCAGCAGCTAAGATTGGTTTGATATAATAAAACAAAAAAAAATCTTAATTATTTTTTAGGTCTGTGTATTATTCACATACAAAACAGTGCATAAATAATTTGACATTAGTGTGAGCAATTGAATGAGCTTCACTAATGCTGGCCAAGTCATTATGACATATCTTAAACTGTGATAAATGGGAATTATATTACAAATAATAATTAATATGTTGCAAATTTAAGATCTTGAAGGTTATATGATCTTGCTATCATGTGATTGTTAAGAAAATGCATTAATGAAGGCCTAATCATAACTAGTCCATGATTTCACTCATCACTCACTAACAGCCATTTCTATTGCCAGGATTCAGTGCCTCCATACACACTCCCACCATTAATAAGATTTCATCAGCCAAAAATATATACAGAAAAAAGCGTTATTACTTATTCAGCTTAGTGCCTTTTAGAAAAGCAATTTGAAAGTGATTATTCTGCTCTGTTTTTATGTTCTTATCTATAAAGATATATAATAGTATAAAAGGATGTAAAGTGCAAATGGATTCTTTTAATACATCTTTATACATCTAAAGTTCAAATTATTAACACACTTTGGCACTGTACACTTTATACCAAACCTCACAAAAGCCATTTTTTTGTAATAAATGCACAAATGTAATCTTCAAAACAAATATTACAAATTTTAAAAGAGAGAGCCATGACTGTTAAAGTAAATTGAAATAATTGTACACATCCTAAGAGAGAACTACAACACCTGAGAGCAACAGATTTTTCATTATTTAATCTACTAAAAATATAAAATACATCTTAAACTGTTGCTTAGAATAAATGCAAGACATCATCTGTTATAATTGCAGACACTTTCAATAGCCCTCTTTAGCAAATTCCTCTTAATAGTCCTTTTATTAAATTACAAAGAATACAGTATAGTAGCTGCCAGTTGCCTTTCACAGGATGGCTCTTAAATCATATTATCTCCATCACAGATCTGATGAACTTAAATCATTAATTATATTTCAATAGGCAGCAGCAGTGGTTTTTCTTTATATGAAAACATTTAACTACTATCACCTGTACATATTGTAGTGTAGTACAAGTCAAGCTCAGAATTGTACTTTTTTAAAACTGAGTCATTAATTAATTTTCCATCTTGAAATAATGGTTTACTTCACTATTTTCTCTTTCTTATATTTTCTTACTGGAAACATAAAATGTGATTGAATTGAAAAATTAAACTAATGTCTGTCAACTCTATATTGATTTATTACATGTAAGTGAAACAACATGAGGATAATGGTTATTGTAATTAATTTACTAAATCCCTTACTCCAATGTGACTAACAATAAAAAAACTATATACTGTATCTGCAACATCTTCGTAGTCTGCAAGGCTGTGCAAAGCTATAATCCCAGTAAGAACATATATGTCATGTTTATTTTACTTATAGCACTGACCATTCCTAACATAAATGGGTTATGAAATATTAGTTCCCCTGAGTCGCATCAACAGTGAGCACCAAACATCAGATCTTTAAGACCACAAGTTATTTTGCTAGCTTTTCAGACTGAGAAATAATAACTCACCAGAGGCTGATGAAAATTGCCCTGTACCCTGATTAAAGATCTTATCATTTTGCATGGCAGCATGCTTTTCAAAGTCCACACAAACCTGTATTTGTAAGCAAACAGCAAGAAACAAACAAGGAGTGAAGCAGTGAGTGAGATTAACCTCTTGTTAATTTGTAGAATGTATAAATATAGCATAAAATTTTTACAAGGTACAGATTTTACATAATTAAAACTAGGTTTTTAGTCAGCACAGCACAAGGAAGAACAGTCTGGAAGCAATATGCTATAGCTAATTACAAAAGGCCACCCCACCCTATATTTTGTAAAATTGGTCATTTAAAGAGCAATAAGCTCCCTAGTGATGTCACTCGAGAGCCACCCTTCCTGACTCAAAATGTGCCGACTGAGAAGTACCCAAAACAGAATACTTTGACTCTGTAGCTCATTTGAACTTTTCAAAAGATGTTTTTTAATAGCTGCATGTGAACAAGGCTGTCTGTAAGAGTCTGTTTTTAAAGACTATACTAAGAAAAAGATTTGTTTTATTTATTTTTTATAGAACGGTTGTAGTAACTTATTAGGGCACAAATTGCTCCTTGAAATGATAGGTTTTACATAAGCAAAAAAATATTCCAGGACAGAAACATTACATACATCATAACAGCTGGATGTGACGTCACAAAGTTAATGGATCTAAAATTCACCATGTATAAATCCCCTACTAAAATTCGCCTCTGCTAGCCTCTTCTATCTGCTGAGGCTATTTGTTTATTTTTAAAAGCTTTAAATAATGTTCAAAATGGCATCTCCTGGCAAGTGCCATTTTCCTGCTTTGTTGGTTACTGAATATTTTTACCCTATACAACTTTTTAGTGGAAACCAGTCACGCGTAAAACATATGCTTAACTTTTTCTCCTGAAAGGCATTTCTAAATAAAATAGAGCGAGCATACTGTAACTATTATACATCTTTTTTGGTACAGAGTGCAATAAAATTATTCTGAATCAATGACAGAAAATTGCAGCCTTATGTTAGTAGCTGAGTGTGGTCAGTTGAAGTTAATATCTCGTACAGAGTTGGTTACTGGTAGGAAAATCTGGGGAGAAAAATAAATGCATTTAATTGCTGGCCTTGTAAAATGGACAAAGTATCATATGTAGATATTAAACAGTATATTTAAATTAGTGAGCTACAATTTTTAAATACAGGAATACAGGATACTCAAAAGAAATGTTATGTGGAAGGCAGATACTCTAAAAATTTACTACTGAAATACTATGTATAAATCACATAAGGACAAAGCATTGTATCCTATTTCTTTAAAAAGCTGCACTTTGACTTAAAGTAATAATAAATATCTGAGCAAATTCACATATGTGCAAAATCAACCTAGTTTGAAGAAATCTCCCTGACTATTTCAGATGACTGGAATGGTCAGGAAGTGGTAATAGTATGGTGGAATGTAGCAGATCTGTATTCATCCCATTACTAAGTTTGATAAGTTATCATTAATCACATAAAATTGCTCCTGGAAGCTTGGTTTGTTTTTCCATAGGGCTCGTGGGATAAGCAGCAGGAGATGTGGACTGTGTCAGCACTGAGCTGTGGAATAATTGTCCTTTGACGAAGCCAGTGATTTACAACTGGGTGTAATTGAGGCTCGTACGCATATCACAATGAAAACAGAAGTTCTGATCCCAACTGGACTGCCTTTACATTACTGAAATTTTATTGTTTTTGGGGTCAAGAGGTCTTTTAAGTACAATTTGAAACTGCTCTGAGTGTTTCTGGTCTTAAGCAATAGACAGTAACGTTAAACAACATTCTAAGATACTGCCTTACATTTTTGACTAATAATGCATTGTACTGGAAAACTTCACATTGTATCTTTGTATTTAGGTTATCTGTGTTTATTTACTCCTGAAAGGTAATAAATACAATTTATAATATTATGAGAGAGTTCTTAAAGAAATACAAGAAAAATTAAAGAAATGTAGAAATATATGGCCCGCCATTCATCCATCTTCCAAATCCACTTATTTCATTACAGGCTTGCAGTGCACTGGAACGTATCCCAGCAGTATTTGGTGTAAGACTGGATCCAAGCATGGCCTTGCTGCAAAGTGCATTGCAGGTATATAAGATAAAAAAGATAAAGTCTAGTTGGTGTAGAATCGGAACTTATTTCACTTAACGGTGTATAAATGAAATATTTTCGAGTTAATGATACATTTTTTTCTTATCTGTGAAATTTAGTGATGAAAGAAAATATTTTTGAAATTGCATGTTTAGGCTTCTATGGGATTTTTAAATGAAAATGAGGCATGTATAACAAATGTAATGATCATTATTGATCAATAAATATACCAGCATCTTGTCTTTATACACTAAATGCATATGTGAAGTAATAAAATCAATGCAAAAAATGTGCCTTATTTGTAGTCTTTCTTAAGTAGTACTGTGTGTAACAACTGTGTAGAATTACTTGTGGTGCTTCAGTTACTAGACATTAAAACTAAATTATAGTTACAATACAAAGAGCCCTTGTAAGATCTCTTCTAAAACCATTTAAAGCAAACCTAGTAATATCTATCTTTACATCTTATTTTTGAAACTGCTTATGTCATTTTAGTTCCAGCCTGTCCTAGCAGAATGAGGTGCTAGTTACAAACCAACACCAGCACATTGAACGTGTTTCTACACTGCTCAAAAAAAATTAAGGGAACACAAATCACATAGTGGATCTCAATGAATGAAATATTCAAGTGGAAAACCTTTACTGAGTCATACTGTGTGATTTATTGAGAACAAAACGATGCAGCAACGGTCAATGGAAACCAAAATCACCAGCCCTCAAAAATTGAAATCAAAGGCTGATCCAACTTGCAAGAATTTCATCTTGGCATCTCATAATGTGACTCAGTAGTGTGTATGGTCACCATGTGCCTGTATGCACTCCAGAAAATGTCTGGGCATAATCCAGATGACATAGCAGATGGTGTCCTGAGGGATCTCCTCCCAGACCTGGATCAGGGCATCACTGTGCTCTTGGACAGATTTTGGCACTACTTGGTGGTGTTGGATGCACCAATGTATAACGCCCCAGGGGTTCTCAGTTGGATTCAGGTCTGGGGATTGTACGGGCCAGTCAATGGCATCAATATCTTCATCATGCAGAAACTGCCTACACACTCTGCCCACAATGGACCAGGTATTGTCCTGCACCAGGAGGAACCCAGGGCCCAATGCACCAACATTGGGTCTGACAATGGCTCTGAAGATTTCATCCCAATGCCTAACAGCAGTCAAGAGTGCCATTGCCTAGCATGTGGAGGTCTGTGCGACCCTCCAAGGATATACCTCCTCAGACCATCACTTACCCACCACCAAACTGGTTATACTGGATGACCATGCAGGCTGCAAAATGTTCACCATGGCGTCTCCAGGCTCATTCATGTCTGTCATATGTACTCAGAGAACAGGGTGCCAATGACAGAGCTGCCAATTGTGTATTCTTTGGTGAATGTCAATCGAGCTGCAAGGTGATGGGCTGTGAGCACAGGTCCTACTAGAGGACGTTGGGCCCTCATACCACCCTCATGGTGTGTGTTTCTGACAGTTTGGTCAGAAACATGCACTCCAGTAGCCAGCTGGAGGTCATTTTATAGGGCTTTGTCAGTGCTACTCCTGTTAGTCCTCACACAAAGGAGTAGATACCAGTCCTGCTGCTGGATTGATGCTGTTCTATGGCACTGTCCAGCTCTCCTCGTGTAATGGCCCATGTCCTAGTATCTCTTTGAGACTGCTGGGAGACACAACAAACCTTCTTGCAATGGCAGTTATGGATGTGCCACCTTGGAGGAGCTGGAGTACCTGTGCAACCTGAATCGGCTGCTGGTGCCAGCTCATGCTACCAGGAGTGACAAGGACACTAGCAAAATGCAAAACTAGAGAAGAGTCAGTCAGAAGGGATAAGGAGAGAACAATTGTCTGTGGCCACCATCATCTCTACTAGAAAACAGAGACCAACATTTAAAAGAGGGAGGACTATTATGAATGAGTAAAACCAAGTCAGACTGATTACATTTACCTTTTAGTAATTTCAAATAATAATAAGAATAATAATTCTTTGCCTTTATACAGTATAGCGCTTTTCTCACTACTCAAAGCACTTGGCAATTGCAGGTTAAGGGCCTTGCTTAAGGGCCCAACAGAGTCCCTTTTGGCATTTACGGGATTTGAACTGGCAACCTTCCGATTGCCAGTGCAGATCCCTAGCATCTTTCAAGCAGAATAGTGGTAATTGAGGGCCGGTACTGCTAGCTCAAGGAAAATGCAGAGTCCCATGCATGATGAAAAGTCCCACACTTCAAAAAGCTTCAAAAGAGACACAAAAAAAACGCTTGGGCTTTCCCTAACCTACCCAGAATAGACTTCACCTCAGGCAACTTGATCGAAAAGTCTTCTGGCCTACACAGACATTAAAGGCGTTTTGGCTTTGAAAGTTCTAAATATGCTTTTAAGGTCCCAAAATATATTAGACACATCTCAAGGAAGAGAAACCAGGATAAAACTCTGGCTTAAAGAGACAGATTTCACTAAAAGAATCTTTATAAGTGAGGGTGTCTATTCACAATAGAAAATAGAACAAAAGAAACCTAAAAAAAAAAAAAGAGCAAAAAGGAATTGCCTGGAAAGCATTTCAAGTGAACAAGTCTCAGAGCATGATCCAAAGCCAAAAAAAAAAAAACAATAAATCCCAAGTAAATAAAAATGCAATACCCTACAAAAGACTCCTGTAAACTATCAACTTCCTGAGATCCTCTTCCCTGACTCTTATGCCAAGCATAAATTGTGTGATTTTTCAGAGTGATTTTAAGCCCGATTTGCAGTTGCCAAGAGATTTTCTGGGTTGTCCCAAATTTCATCTTCATTGACGGTTGTTTCGCTTGCAGTATGAGAGAGTTTGTCATGACTGATTGCATTTTATGATTGAGCTGTGGTATGATTGGAAGAATTTCTGTCATGTCAGAAATTACAGTCGGTTGTCTTGTACGTGCGCTCTGACACAACATGATTTTCTGATGCTACAATCAAATTTCACGAAATTCATTGTGCATCAACCTCAGTACACTGTACATTAGATACTGCTGATGCCATGCTCATTTTCACATTTTTGATTTCTTATAGCAACACACATGCAACTAAGTGGCTAAAGCATCTTGGGGAATGTTTACTGGAAGATCCTTAAACAAACACACATAACGATAAATTACATAGATTATGTGTCTCCAATTATCTCTGTAAAACAGACAGACTGTATTTTCAATGCTTTGCCTATCTGTGTTTCCAGTTATGCCTTTTTCTGTCATTTGATCTTTCAGAGCGCAGTACAGCAAGAACCAGAAGCTCAACTCTTCTCTTTCTTGACATTTAGAGAAACCTGTGGCCATATTGTTTTTGTTTTTTTAATGGTTGAAGTTTTATTGCAAAATGTCAAAAGGGTAAAAGTGTATGTCAGAGCCGTGTACACATATAGTCCGAGCACTACATCATGGCATATCGATCAGATAGGACATTCTTGTAAAGTTTGAGCATATATATGACTGGTTACTTTATTGTGCAGAACGAATAGTGGTTCAGTGTATGTCCGGCATTAAACAGCCAGAGAGAGGTCTCAGGAGTGGCCACATCAGGGTGGCCCCACCGCTTGAGGGTATCACCCACAGGACATGAAGAAGAGACTCACATATAAAGCCATAGTATGCAATTCGTCTTCTTTCGGCTGCTCCTGTTAGTGGTTGCCACAGTGGATCATCTTCTTCTATATCTTCCTGTCCTCTGCATCTTGTTCTGTTACACCCATCACCTGCATGTCCTCTCTCACCACATCTGTAAACCTTTACTTAGGCCTTCCTCTTTTCCTCTTCCCTGGCAGCTCTATCCTTAGCATCCTTCTCCCAATATACCCAGCATCTCTCCTCTGCACATGTCCAAACCAACGCAATCTCGCCTCTCTGACTTTGTCTCCCAACCGTCCAACTTGAGGTGACCCTCTAATGTACTCATTTCTAATCCTATCCATCCTCGTCACACCCAATGCAAATCTTAGCATCTTTAACTCTGCCACCTCCAGCTCTGTCTCCTGCTTTCTGGTCAGTGCCACCGTCTCCAACCAATATAACATAGCTGGTCTCACTACCATCCTGTAGACCTTCCCTTTCACTCTTGCTGACATAGTATGCAATTAATGAAAAAATAAAAACAACAGTAATAACTTGAAGACAAGAAAAATAATAATTCAAATTAAACAAAAACCACAATAAAACACAAAAGAAATGTAACCCAGAGAGTAAACCCTGGCGAAAACATAACAGGACCTAGGTTTGGTTCCTAGGCTGATTGTTGAAAGTGAAGGGTGCAGATTCTCCGTGTGTCTACATAGAGTTTGGTTTAATAGGCAACTTTTAACATGTTCCAGTATGTACCTTGTGATGATGATCAACAATCGAACTCCGTAGTCAGATTGAACTAACAGCTGCAGTGTTCTGATTGCTCAAGTGGTACCTTTGGAAGAAGTCCAATATTTCGATCAAAACAAGAATATGTCTCTTCCATACTCTGATCATGCCAATTTTCTTGTATGGAGCAGAGACGTGGACTCTGCTGCGTTCTGATTTGAACAAGCTAAAGGTCTTCCAAATGCGAAGCTTGAGGCAAATACTGGGTATGACCCTCTGTAATCGCTGCCAAAATGCGATCATTCGGACCCAGTGCGATAACCAACCTCCAATTGAAGAAGTGATCATAAAGCGCAGACTGCAATGGTTTGGCCACGTCTGCGGAATGAACATCACCTGGCTGGCATACAACCTTATATGGTGAGAGCAACCTGCCTCTTGGAAAGTTCAACGAACTGCACCAAAGAAAACGTGGCTCAAATATATCGAAGAAGTCCTAAAGGACTGGTGACTGACCATTGACACAGCCCGAAACATCATCACTGATCACCAAAGATGGAAGTGTATCATGAGTGAAGCGCAGAATCAAGTGGCACCTACAGCAGCATATTGGCTGAGAGGACCCTAAGACTAAGACTACCTTGTGATGATCTGCCATTCTGCTCAGGGTTTGTTTAGCCAAAATGAGCCTAAGATAGACTCGACTTCCCCCTGACTCTGTATTGGATATTGTAAGTTCAGATAATAAATGAATGACAGCTTCACACACTTGAAGAAAGTGCCTCTACTGAACAGTATGGCTCTTGCATTGTTTATTCAATAATTCAGAGTTTACATTGTTTTTGTATTGATTTTATGCATGTCAATTCCCTGAATTATATTGCTAGTATTTACTCTCCTTATATTTTTAATTGCCATATCATCAGTTAAGCCATCATGTAAGTTATTAGTGATACAGTTCAAGATGCATTAGATGTTTGTAATAGCACAAGTACAAAAAATTCAAATAACTGGAATGCACAACTAAGAACAAAAGTAAGAATTTTCCCATCTTTCTGTTACACAATTAGGGTTTTAAAGCTCATTATGAGACTGAAATGAAGATGTGAATTTGCATATTGAGACTGAGGATTTTATTAAATAATATTACAATCCGGGCGGCACGGTGGCGCAGTGGTAGCGCTGCTGCCTCGTAGTTCGGAGACCTGGGTTCGCTTCCTGGGTCCTCCCTGCGTGGAGTTTGCATGTTCTCCCTGTGTCTGCGTGGGTTTCCTCCTACAGTCCAAAGACATGCAGGTTAGGTGGATTGGCGATTCTAAATTGGCCCTAGTGTGTGCTTGGTGTGTGGGTGTGTTTGTGTGTGTCCTGCGGTGGTTTGGCACCCTGCCTGGGTTTGGTTCCTGCCCTGTGTTGGCTGGGATTGGCTCCAGTGACCCTGTAGTTCAGATTCAGCGGGTTGGAAAATGGATGGATATTACAATCCATTTTTGAACCATTTTAATTGCAGGGAGCCAAGGCCCACCCTGGCAGCATCAGGCACCAGCCAGCATTCAACACTGGATACCACTTCATCAAAGGGCACCCCATGGTCAAATTCGCTGAGAAAAAATATATATAAAAAAAAAAAAAACTTTTTAAAAACCACACTTATATTAAGTTAAAAAGTGTACTAAAAAGTAGAAAATAAGCACTTTTGCTAAGATTTTAAGAAGTGTTTTTTTGAATGTTGATTGATGAATAGCACCCACATTTATATTTTATGAGTGATGTATGAGAGATTTATTTTCTACTTTTTAGTACACTTTTTAACTTAATATAAGTGTGGTTTTTAAAAAGTATTTTTTTATATATACAGTATATTATTTCAACTTTTTAGTCTTGGGTTTGTTCTAGTATAATTTTGTGATCAATATTTTAACACTTTCTTTAATATTTCTATCCATTACTAGCGCCAACTATTGGTGAAATCTTGAACTATTCTTCATATGAAAATTTCATTTCTTAATTAACATGGATTAATTGATCAATTAGTGAAACTGATTATTGATTCATGTATTGTCATCAGAAATAAGTAAGTGTGCAAAATTTCAAGTCATTTGGACAATAGGAAGTGGGTTACAAGATTTGTACCTGACAACAAACAAGTGAAGTTAAAATAAGCGTGGTAATAATAATAATAATAATAATAATAATAGATTGGAGTTGTCAGTTAGTTAACCTGACACACGGATTGATGGAAGGTAAGAGGAAACTATAATACCTGAAGACATCCTTTATCCATGGAAGACAACCACTTAAACTGTTGGCCAACAAGACAGAGTAGGAATCGAATTCACATCTCTGGACCTGTAAAACTGAATTGATGTCCCTTCTAAAATCATGCATTATTTTATACTTTAGTGGTTACAGTTTATTACTTTTGTTTTGAGTAAGTGTAGACTTATTCATTTGTGTGCCTGTGATGGATTGACATCTTTTCCAGGGTTAATTTCTTCTTAATATGACCGTGTGTTGCCTATGGTGTCAAAGATTTTGGATTCACTGCAAAAACTTCCCGGGTGATAGCTAGCACAAAAATAATCTCTAAGGACTGAAACTTGTGTTTGTTTGCCTACTTTGATTTTGGTTTATGTATTATATTTTGTTACTTTCAGTCTCCTGGGTTTGACCTCGGCATGTGTAGTGGACTACATCTTTTCTGTTTTTCTTCTCATTGTCTATTTCAGTTATTTTTCCTTATTTTTTTACCCATGGGAGATTATTAGAAAAATAGGAAATGCTTCAGTAATGTATTTGTATACTGGTCAAAGAGAAACAGGGCTCATTATAAACAGAAGAGGCTACCGAAGGTGATACACACGTCCAAAGCAAAAGGCAGCATAGGAAATCATTTGTTTATCTGCCTGACATTTTGAAGTTCAATATAAATGTCAAAGAAGGGAAATAGTGCCACCTAGTGAAAGTACCAGCACTTCCCTTCTTTACTGTCAATTTTCTATGGGACTGAAAGCAGGTCATTCAGCTGCCCTGCAGTGTTGTCCCACCAGGAACAACTGTTTCTTTGAATTCTGTTTACACCAAATTGAGATCACTTTGGAGATGTTTAATGTCTGTCAGTTAATGATATTGATTTATGCAATGTTTCTTTTACTGATCACTTTTCTATAATGATGGATTTGAATATTACTGTAGATGTCCCTACTACTAATTGTGCTTCACACTGCTCCCGCTTTTTAAATTATATGCGATTTTAAAACCATATTCTCTAGTCTTGATGTGCATGTCCAATATGATTGTATCGATGATTCTGTCTTAGAATTAGGGCGGAGTGGTGGCTCTGAGGCTAAGGATCTGCGCTGGTAGCCGGTTCGAATCCCCGTCACTGCCAAAAGAGATCCTACTCTGCTGGGCCCTTGAGCAAGACCCTTAACCTGTAATTGCTCCAGGGACGCTGTACAATGGCTGACCCTGCGCTCTGACTCCAAGGGGTATGCAAAAACTAACAAATTCCTAATACAAGAAATGGTATAAGGCGAAATAAAGAACAAAAACAAAAAAAAAAACAAAAACAAAATGGTATTAGACTCAATTGCTCCGCTCAAGACACACTGTAATAAGGGTAGGCCTGCTCCCTGGCTAAATAAAACTATGCGATTGCTGAGCCGTGCCTGTTGAACTGCGAAACGGCATTGGAAAAAAGATGGTCTGATTGTTTCTAAACAGATTTTTAGGACTTCTCTATTCAACTTCCAGGCAGCCGTTAAGAAATCTAAACATGATTTCTTCGCTGATTTAGTTTACCGTCATTCTAAGAATTCTAGGGTCTTATTTAATTCAGTTAATACGGCCATTCACCCTCACTCTGTGACGAGATTAAATAGTACTGTTCTTTCATGTGAGCAGTTTCTTTTATTCTTTGTCAGTAAAATTGATACAATCCGCTGTGGTATTGTTCCAACTGGCTATGCACTTCCTACTGTTAATCATGGCATTGTCTTTGAATCTTTTGATCTTGTCTCACATTCACAGTTAAAAAGTACTATTGACACCCTTAAACCTACGCTCAGTCCTCTTGATATTGTACCACCATGCCTCTTAGTGGAAGCCTTTGATGTATTGGGTCCACCTTTACTAGCCATTATCAATGGTTCTATCAGTGAGGGGGTTGTGCCCTCATTTTTTAAACACGCTGCGGTGCGTCCCTGTTTAAAAAAGGCACAATTAGATCCTGGAGTTTTAGCCAATTTTCGCCCGATTTCCCAATTGCCATTTCTGGCTAAAATATTAGAAAGAATTATTTATAATCAATTGGTTGATCACCTTAACTCCAATAATTTATTTGAGATCTACCAATCTGGCTTTAGGCGTTATCATGGTGTTGAGACGGCACTCCTGAAAGTATTCAATGACATCTCTATTATTACTGACTCAGGTGGTGCTGCAGTCCTTCTCCTCCTTGACCTGTCCGCTGCCTTTGACACCATTGACCATGAGATATTGCTGTTGCGGCTTGAACATCTTGTTGGGCTTAAAGGGGCTGCTCTTAACTGGTTCAGGTCATATTTAACTGGTAGACACTTTTCAGTGACTTTTAATTCCTCTTTTTCGTCTACTGCTCCTCTTAAATGTGGTGTTCCTCAGGGATCCATTTTGGGTCCTATTTTATTTTCTATATACCTTCACTCTATTGGAGCTATTTTTAGGAAATTTAACATTTCTTTTCACTGCTATGCTGATGATACACAGGTTTATATTCCCATCTGCAACTCTGCAATGAATCAACTGCACAACTGTGTTTTTGAACTAAGATCCTGGATGGCTAATAATTTTCTTGATCTGAATCAAAATAAAACGGAGGTGCTTATAGTGGGTCCATCAGCTAAAGCCCAAATTGGTCTTGGACTTCTCTGCTCTTTCTCTGTCTTTTGCAAACCTCAAGTCCGCAATCTTGGTGTTATCTTTGACAGTAACCTCTCTTTTGAGAAACAGATTAATTCTGTAGTCAAGAGTTGCTTTTTCCATCTTCATCTTTTAGGTAAGATCAAGCCTTTTTTTATCTTCTAGGGATCTTGAGAAAGCTACTCATGCTTTTATCTTCTCTCACCCTGATTACTGCAACTCGCTGTATTCTGGGATTAGCAAATCCCCAATACGCAGGTTACAGTTGGTCCAGAATGCTACCGCTCGCTTTCTGGTTGGGGCAAGAAAGTATGACTCTGTTTCTCCAGTTTTAGCTTCTTTACACTGGCTGCCTGACAGTTTTCGAATTGATTTTAAAATCTTGTTGCTAGTTTTGAAATCTTTACATAGGCTTGCTCCTGCCTATTTATCTGAACTGTGTGTTTTACATCAGCCATTTAGAGTGCTTAGATCTTCTGGTCAGCTGTCTCTGGTTGTCCCTCGTACCAAGTGTAAAACTAAGGGGGACAGGGCCTTTGCAGCTGCTGCGCCTCGCCTGTGGAACTCTTTACCTCATCATATAAAGGAGTCGTCTACAATTGAACTGTTCAAAACAAGATTAAAGACTCATTTTTATTCACTTGCATTCTGTGACCTTCAGTAATACTGATGGTTTCCTCTTTGTGATTATATAACATTACTTCTATTTTTTATGTATACTGTATAACATTACTTCTATTTATTATGTATTTTATTTATGTTCATTTATTTTATTTCTATTTATGTTATTCATGTTAATTGTATGTTTTTCTTTAATTCTATTATTGTAAAGCACTTTGGCCACAGCATTCCGATGTTGTTTTAAATGTGCTATATAAATAAAGTTGACATTGACATTGGCTTGGTGGTCCCAGGTGATTATTAAGAGAATCCCTCTCTTTTGGTCTCGCTCTCATTTCTGTCATCTCCTGATTTGAGGCCACTTTTGCAGGACTTTGTCTTGAACTTTCACAATTTCAAAAAAAAAAAAAATTAATTCAACATGTCTGATGCAACTTTAAAATCCAGCCTAATATTAATTTTAAACACAATATCCTCTGGTCTGAACTACAGTGGAACCTCGGTTTGCAAGCATAATTCCGGAAACGTGCTCGCAGTCCAAAGCATTTGTATATCAAAGTAAATTTCCCCATAAGAAATAATGGAAACTCAGATCATTCGTTCCACAACCCAAAATTATTAATATAAAAATGATTAATACAAAATATAAACTAAAAATATATAAAACAAATTAACCTGCCCTTTACCTTTGAAAAGAATCATGGCTGGTGTGAGTGAGTTTCTAAACTCTTGTGGGATTGCACCCAACGGGATGACACGCGGAAGAGCGTCCCAAAGCAATCGCAGTCTCCCAGAGCTGTAGCAGTTCACCATAAAAGCGAATCCGAAAAGATCGCGGACATGCTATAAGCGCCTGCCGTCGATGGGTGATACAAGGAACAAGGAACATTATAAATGTGCAGGGCACAGTATTACTTGGCCACGACCCTGTCTGACTGCTGTGTCGGTGTATAAGAGAGTGGCAGATCCCGCTACAATAAATACTCACACCGTGGCTGTTTCAAGCTGAATAAAGCTACTGTTGCTAAAGTACTGAGACTCAGCTTCATGTTTTGAGGTGCAAGACGGGGACTCGCACGTCACAGCACACACACGTGGTCACAATGCTGTAGTAAACAGTATACGCTCACACGAATGTTGACTATATGAGTGAGGCACGCAGACTCAGACGGAGAATAGGAGACGATTGCCCACAATCCCACAGCGAGAGAGAGAAGAACCATCAGCTCAATTGTGATCACATAACACTCAGCAGACAAAGTATATACATACTACTCGTATTGCAAGACCTCGCTCGTTTATCAAGTCAAAATTTATTAAAAATTTTAGCTCGACTTGCAAAACACTCGCAAACCGAGGTTCCACTGTACTATAATCTTTTTCCAAATGATCTGCTCCCTCAATTTAGTATTAAATCAGACTGATCAGAGTGATTGCAACACAAAGCAAAAAAATTATACAGTAATGTCAACCCAAGATAAACTACATGAACAGTCTGAGAGTGGTGTTCTTGAGTGAGAAGATGATCCACAGTAACACGAGCTTATTTTGCTCTTAAACCCTACTACACATAATTTTTAGCATCTTTTAATTGCTCTCACTATACCAGTGACAGAGTCGTGTAGAGTTGCTTGTTGCGTGTATACTTGAGTTGAACTATTGCATTTAGTTTACTTCTACCCCCCCCCCCCCCCATAAACTTTGCATTAATAAATTCACTATCAGCATTAACGTGTAAGAGTGTTCTCTTCTAATTCTACAGTAATGTTAAGGTAAGGTAGTTATTTCAGTTAAGGAAGACAGGAGGTGCTGATTGGCACACACAAGCAACAATTTCACTGTACTCTGTATACAGTACATGGCAATAATGAGACTTTGAGTTAGAGCCTTCAAATATCTTACCGTTTAAAACAGGTCATCATAAGAACGTTTTAAGCTTTTTGTGATCAGCAGGCCAAAATCTGTAAGGTACACCCAAAAGTGTTCTGGAAGCAAAATCTTCATTTTCCAGTGCTTCAGACTTTTGGCCATGTATTGTAGTCTTGAATTACCCCTCATTGATCACCTGCAGCATGAGCTTGCCTGCTGTGTTTCTTATTAACATGACTGTTTGCACCATTTGACCAGGAGTCTTGACCTGTCATGGTTCATTGCTACAATAAGCACAGGAGTGAGTGTTGTGAAGTAATCTAATGTGTACTCAGGCAAGCTGGAAGTGTGCAGGGTGTAAATTTGGCCATGGTATTTAGGGTTGCTCACCCCTAAGAATTTTAAGATTGAGAGTGTAACTGTAGCGGGAATGCAGTCTATACAGGAAAGGTGAAATAAAAATAGTCTTTATTTTTTATTTTTTAAATGTAAGGTTTTTTTAATTATTATAATTTAAGTGGTCAATTGTCAGTATTTTTAGACACTCCCCTAAAAATGTCATACGTATTCCTTTAAGGTAAATGAGCCTCTCATGTCCTCTCCATTGCAATTCACATCATTGAAGTGCACAGCTAAAGAGAAATTCTCTGCAGTAAAACAAATGAAAAGAGAATATCAAGCTGAAAAGTGTGAGGCAAACAAAGATCAGATTGTGGTAGTTTACACTGAAGTAGGCATGCCATTGTACTATGTACACTAGACAATACCCTTGAACTTTAAGAGAAGAGGTGCGAGATTCTGAGGAAGATCTGCAGAAATGAATATGTGTATAGATTGTAACATCACATCATCAGAGGACATTACTAGAGATGGAAATAAAGATCCCTAGATTCAACAGACATGCTAACTCTAAATTGGCACTGTCTTGAGTGTGGGTATATCTAGCCATGGGTGGTTCCTGCCTTGAGCCCAATGCTGCTTAGATAGACTCAGACCACAACCATACACTGGACTAAGTGGTTTTGTGAATATTCATAACATGAACCCTAGAAGTGCCATTGGATGACATCTTTTTGGTGGTCTTACACCTAAAGGCACTTTACTTTAACACTTAACCAAAAATAAGCAAAAAAAATATGAATATTCCACAATGTGAAGGCTCCTCCACATCCAATAAAGTACTGTGTAATCATTCATGTAGGGAGGCAGTAGTCCATGTTGATGTGCACCAACATCATGTGAGTATTCACAATAGATTACAGGCATTCAGCAAACTCCTATATGATGGGTAACAAGAGGTCATTGACTTACAGTGCCAAAGTCAAATTTCCAATCACTAGCAGCAGAAGCTGCATAGGTGACACCAAGCCAGTGACTGACAAAATCTTCTGGCAATGTCCATCCATCCATCCATCCATTATCCACCACTTATCCATCAGGTTGCGGGGGCAACAGCCTAGGCAGGGAAGCCCAGACCTCCCTCTCCCCGGCCACCTCCTCTGGGAGGCCCCCGAGGCGTTCCAAGGCCAGCCGGGAGATATAATCCCTCCAGCGTCCTGGGTCTGCCCCATGGCCTTCTCCCAGTGGGGCATGCCCGGAACACCCCCCCGGGGAGGTGACCAGGGGGCATCCTAACCAGATGCCCGAACCACCTCAACTGACTCCTCTCAATACGGGGGAGCAGCGACTCTACTCCGAGTCTCTCCCGGATAACTGAACTCCTCACCCTATCTCTAAATGAAAGTCCAGCCACCCTGCGGAGAAAACTCATTTCGGCCACTTGTATCCATGATCTTGCTCTTTCGGTCACTACCCAAAGCTTGTGGCCATAGGTGAGGGTAGGAACGTAGATCGACTAGTAAATCGACAGCCTCGCCTTTTGGCTCAGCTCCCTCTTCACCACGACGGACTGTTGCAGAGCCTGCGTTACTGCAGATGCCGCACCGATCCATCTGTCAACATCCCGCTCCATTCTTCCCTCACTCGTGAACAAGACCCCGAGATACTTGAACTCCTCCACTTGAGGCAGTACTGTGTTCCCAACCCGGAGAGAGCATTCCACCCTTTTCCGGCTGAGAACCATGGCCTTGGATTTAGAGGTGCTGACTCTCATCCCCGCTGCTTCGCACTTGGCTGCGAACCGCTCCAGTGAGAGCTGGAGGTCACTGTCCGATCTACTGGCAATGTGATGATCAAAACTATTGTCTTGTATTACACTATTGTTAACAATATCATCTCCATGTTTGAATCTGTTGCACAGTAGCACCAAAGAAAAAACAAGACTTGTCAGTGAAAGATGGCCTGATACTGGTCCAGAAGCAGCTGCCAATGGCAAACATTTAACAGTGTAAGGCATAACAGATCTTGTGAGTGGAAACCCCACCTCCATTAATTGCTGGCCCCCACTTCATTGTGTTTCCCAGTAGAACTTGGAAAGCATTGATATGGGATCTGTAATCATTTTTTGCATGATCAACCTGTGTTCTTCTTCCCAGATGCTTGCCCGTGTTACTAACAGCCTTCTTACTAGCATTGTCTCATTTCTGACCGATCCTTTTGTGTCTCTTGATTGTAACTCCTTGCCTGCTCCACAGAATCTCTCCATAGGTGCTCCTTAAAGATCAGTGTTGGGTCTAGTTCTCTCCTTTTGTTGCATTAGCTCCTTATTTCTTCTCATGGCTTTTCCTACCATTTATATGATGATGATGATGCACAGTTCTTCCCCTCATTTCCCTCTTACAAGCCACAGGTTTCAGCCCTGCTCTCTAGCTGTCTTTCTGCTATCTCATTATACCGTAGACGAAAGCACTTCATTTTAAATGTAATATTTCAAAATCAGATATTCTGTACTTGTCTTCTGATTCTCCTCAGTTTTGACTCTAAGAATTGCTTCTTTAAACCATCTGTCATAGTCAGGAATCTTGGAGTTACTCTCGAATCCTCACTTTCATTCATAAAATTTATTTCTTCAATTACCCAATCATATTGTTTCTTTCTTCATAATATTCAGAAGATTCCACCCTTCCACACTAATTATGTATGCCCCACAACTCCTTGTTCAGAGACTAGTTCTATGTCAGCTGGATTGTAGCAATTCTCTCCTGGCTCGTCTTCCTTCAACTGATCTCCAATCACTCCAGCTCCACCAGAATGCAGGTGTTGGACTGGTGTTCTCTGTTCCTCTTTTCACACCTACTACTCCTCTGCTTCTGCATCTTCTCTGGCTTCCTGTTGCTGCAATGATCAAAAGTCTTGTTTTGACTTACGGTACTCTGAACAGTTCTGCTCCTCAATATCTCCAATTCTTGGATTCTCCATTTGCCCCTTCAAGAAGTCTCTATTCTGTCTCTGCCTATCTGCTGACATCCCTACTCTTGGCAGACATGCCAAGACTGGGCAATACTTGTTTGTTCTTGCTCCAAAGTGGTGGAATGATCTCCCTTTAGCTATTCGAACTGCACCCAATTTACCTGCTCGGTTTTTTACCTTGTTTTCTGTTGCTTTTGCTGTTTGCATCATCTTATCATTCATGGATGTATTATAACTTGCCAAGTCACATGGGACAAATGTGTCTGCTAAAATAATTACAATAATAATCATTGTAGCATCTTTGGAAACCACCTGACTTGAAAATGACCACAAATGTGGGCTTTATTAAACAGAGCCAGATCTAATGACTGATGCAGACATGGCCGAAACATTAACATACTTCAGCAGCAGTGCAGCACAATAGAGTCTGGAGATCACCAAAGGACATACACACCGAATTGTTTGCGCTTTTGATCATTGCCACCAAGAATAAACAAGCAGCCCCCACCCCGTCACAGGGCGGACACCAGAATCCTGGGGTGGTAAATTACAGATACACAGATAAACATTTACAGAACGTTTTTAGGAACAAAGACACTGAGCCCAGGCTTGCTAAAATAAATCACAACTCTCTCTTTTATTTGCAACCCAACTCTGCTGCCTTCTGCTAAAATCTCAGTATTGGCACATGTCATAAAAGACGGAGGAAATACTAACTGCATTAGCTACGAGACTGAAGTTAGCTACAGTATTCTCGTATTCGTAGCTACTTATTCGGCTGGCTAATTATTCACTTCCAGTGTGTAACTTATTCACAGTTTTGCCAGTTAATTTCATCCAGGTATCTCCGACACTACGCAATCGTTTATTTTTTGCTTTTGGATCATATTTACTCTATATTAGCTAAGTCAATTAGATATTGCTGCAGCCCGTAGTAAAATGTGCCTCTAATTTCACCGTGCTGCAGCAACGCTCGACTGAATGCGTCATAAGATAGCGTCCAAAGGTTTTGTCCCTAACGTCTACGTCATCATAATGCGACGACGTGTGTCGGCGAGAAGCCGAAGAACTTGTTTCAGGTTCTGTTCTGCGTTCCAGATTTGTAATAGTTCGGCTAATTTTTTTCACGTGGCTTCTCACTGATAACATTTTAAGTAGAATTCAATGCAAGATATTCAAAACGTATGGCACTTAGTTCCAAATTAATCCAAACTGTAGAATTCGAGTATCAAGTGTAAACAGTAATTTCCACTGCATCTTTTAATACAGCTGCATATTAAGTAGTAATGTATTCGTGGTAGTACTACTACTTAGTACTATGTAGTAATAATTAAGTACTCGTATTAGGCTGCATATTGCGCAAACACGTGCAGTGTACATTTTACAATAAGAGCTAAACAATGAGGATAATTATGAATACACAGAACATAATTATACCGGGAGACGTATGTAAATAAAATTGTGATTTTTTTTTTTTATTTCTATACCTCTCATGATTTTTTTCTTTTCTTATAGAGTTATTTTTACTTTTAAATCAAAAAGGCGCAAGCAGGGTGTTATGTGGACTGCTGATGAAATCGCTAGCTTGTGCTACGAACACTACGTCTGCAAACTGCCCAAGACAGGGATGCCTGAAGCTGGGAGGGAGTGGACTCTGTTAGCTGCAGTAGTGAAGATTCAGGACAGTGTAGACGGCACTTCTAGTCAAGGTAAAGGGATGCAAAATACACGAGTGTTCCCTTTTTCGTTAGGGCTATGTGTTTAAAGTGAGAGACTGCAAAGCACATTGCTCAAAGTCATAGTGTATTTTGCCTGTCCATCAGTTTTCCTTCAAATGAAATGTGAAAGCCATTAGTCTCGGTTAATAACATTTAGCCTGACTAATTTTGGTTAATCATTTACCTCTCAAGGTTGAATATAAGATCACTATTTCAGTATTGACTCCGTCACTATTGGATTTAAAGTGCTGGTACTTTTGTATGATCTGTTTAGCGGTACACTTAGCTTGGGTTGAGATATATATAAGAAAAATGCTAATAAATTACAACAACCTAGACCTAGCAATATACAGTACAGTGCCCTCCATAATGTTTGGGACAAAGACAAAAAATTTCCTTGATTTAACTCAATGCTCAATAGTTTAAAATTCCAAATCAAACAATTCAGACATGCTGTAGTTAAAGCACATATTGCAGACTTGAATTCAATCATATTTGCATACATTTCAGTCACACTATATAGAAATGACACCAGTTTTTGTAATTGATCCCCCATTTCAGGGCAGCATAATGTTTGGGACAATTGGTGTCACAGGTGCTTGTGATTACTCAGATGTGTTTCATTGCTTCATTAGTGCAGCCGTAGGATACCTTGGCTTGCTTCTACCCTTTGGAGTCAGTAGTTGGCATTGCTCAACATGAGGACAGGATCTGTACCAATGAAAGTCAAAGATGCTACAGTATTATGAGGCTGAAAAACAAGAATGAAACCATTAGAGACATCAATAAAACCGTAGGATGACCTAAAACCACTATCTGGAATATCATTAAGAAGAAAGAGCACACTGGTGAGCTCAGTAATTGCAAAGGGACTGGTAGGCCGAGGAAGACCTCCACTGCTGATGACAGAAGAATCCTCACTATGGTAACAAAAAAGTCTCAAATGCCTGTCCAACAGATTAGAAACTATTTTCAGGATGCAGTTGTGGAGTGACTACTATTGGCAGAAGACTTCATGAACAGAAATGCAGAGGCCACACTGCAAGGTTCAGACCACTAGTTGCCACATAAACAGGATGGTCAGATTACAGTTTGCGAAAAAGTACTTAAAAGAGCCTGCAGATAAAAATGAACCTGTATTAGAGTGATGGCAAGAACAAAGTGTGGCGGTGAAAAGGAACTGCCCAAGATTGAAAAAATACTATCTCATCTGTTAAACATGGTGACGGGGGTGTTACGGCTTGGGCATGTATCGCTACCACAGGTACTGGCGCACTTATCTTCATTGATGATGGAACTGCTGACAGCAGTCGCGCAATGAATTCTGAGGTGCTTCATCCTACAGCAAGACGCTTTTCCCAAACATACTGCTAAGGCAACACAGTAGTTTTTCAAAGCTAAAAAATGGAAAATTCTTGAATAGCTAAGTCAGTCATTCGATTTAAATCTATCTGAGCATGCCCACCATACGCTGAAGAGTAAACTTAAGGGGAGAAGCCTCCAGAACAAGCAGGGACTGAAGATGACTGCATTAGAGGCTTGGCAGAGCATCACCAGAGAAGATACTCAGCACTTGGTGATGCCTATGAATTGCCCACTTCAAGGACTCACTGGATGCCAGTTATATGCAATAAAGTCCTAAGTACAACTGCTTTAATAAGACCGGCCATTGCTGTGTCCCAAACATTATGGTGCTCTAAAATGAAGGGACAGTGTACAAAAAAATGTCATTTCTACATGGTGTGACCAAAATGTATGTAAATACCCTTAAATTACAGTCTGAAATGTGCACTTGAATAACTTCTGAATTGCTTAATTTGTGATTTTAAACTATGGGGCAGAGGGGTAAATCAAGGAAAAATGTGTCTTTGTTCTAACATTATGGAGGACACCGTATAAATTTTCAATGAAGTTCTTAATAGGCTGTTGTTCCTTAGGTTGACATACACATGAGTGAAATTTTACAAAATTTTTGTACCTTAGACACAGCAGTGTCTAAAATTCATCATCCACATTTTCTTCAGCAAACTCAGTCCTATATCATGTGAAAAAAGTGGTGGTACCCTATATTTTTTCAGTAACAAATTTGTTTTCATGCTCTTTCGCATTATTACGTGTTCAAAAAATTAAGGCTGCCTTTGTTTGATTTCTTTTGCCAGGTTTCTTGCAGATCCAGTATTATCAAGCACTTTTTCATTTGTCATACGTGCTGTCCACATCTGAGAAAGCACATCTCAGTTGCTTCAATATGCGTCCACACATCTTTAACTATGTCCATAAATCATTACCGAATAGGCTTATTCGACTTGATATAAACAGTCTGTTCCTTTTTTGAAAAGAGCAGCAGTTGTCATTTCGTCAAGAAAACCATGATTCTAAAACGTGGAATATGTAAGGTTTGCATGTCAGTAACAAAGAACTCATCAAGTCTTGTGGGACAGGTGGATCATATAAATTTAAGTTTCCATTTGAAAAATTTAAATTGAAAATTTGAGTTTCAATTTAGTTAGCAAGTTCCAAGTTCTTAATTTGCTGTTTTAATAAAAGTAGTGTTTTATTTGAAGTGTTTTTTTTTTCCTTTTTTATCCTGTAGAGTCAAAGGAAATTGTTTCTTTAGGCACTGGAACAAAATGCATCGGTCAACTTAAAATGAGCCAGAAAGGTAAGCTTGATTTAAAAACTAATTGTAACCACATTAACTAGGAGCATCTGTCTCGTATAGTTAACATTTGGTTTATTAAACCGAATATGCTGTATAAAATCAATGAAAGTGAAATTGTAAATCCATTTTTATTAACAGTACAGTCAGTTAATGGTTGTTTTACTACAGAAATTTAAGTCTAAATTTTGTCATTCAAACTGGTATACCATTGTGAAGAATATTATGTGTAGGTGGTATCATCTTTCCTTAGCTATCTAGGATGTTGTAAATATACATTTGGCTTAGTCAACATGTCCCTAGAAAGGTAAACCTCAAGGCAATGGAGGTGTTGTTTTTATTTTAACACAGGGGATGTACTTAATGACAGCCATGCCGAGGTAATTGCCAGACGTGGATTTCTCAGGTATGTAGACATCAGTGCCAAAATACCATCAGGTTCAATTAGAACAATGTTATGAATACAGAGCATATCAAAAATGTAATAGCTTGGATCCTTTTGGGTTGATAAGTTAAATTTATAAGTGCTATATCTAAAAATACCCTATCAGTATAGGACATCTCAATGTGTTACCATGACTGAAAAGAAGTAAATCAAAACGTAGTCTTGTACCTGATTTTTTTTTTTTATGCATTCTGGGAAAGGTACCTTGTACAGTGTTCCTCATTAGCACATCCTTTAAGAGTTTTTAGAAATGTTCAGTAAATTAATAGAATTACATTATGTTATCTAAAACTTCAAAATCATGAGACATTTCTTTTTAAATATCAGAAAGAAATAAATGAGCCTATAAATGGTGGTGGAACGGTTTGCCCTTCTACCTGGCAGTTCTAGTGTCCTGGTTTCACATCCCATGGACAGATGTTTTCTGGAGTTTGCATACTCTACCCCCTCTTATGTGCTGGTTTCACATTCCAAAAATGTGTGTGCCTTGTTATAGTAAATGACATCTGTAGCCTCTCCACAGCTTTGTCCAGCCCTCTGTGGTTTGACGTGTTGTCATTAATGGCTGGCTTCAACCCCCAGCATTTCCAGCTGTCTGTCTCCCATTTTTTTTTACCCTGGACTTGCATTGTTGTGTTACCTTTTGGAAGGTCCAGGTTGCATGTGAGAGTATGTGTGTGAGATGGCTCTACATTGGATTGGCACTTTGTCTGGTTTGGTTCCACCCATGCGTTTGATGCTGCTGGGATAGGTTTAGGCACACCGCAGCCCATAAATAAATAAACAGGATTAAGAATACAGTAATCCCTCCTCCATCGCGGGGGTTGCGTTCTACAGCCACCCGCGAAATAAGAAAATCCGCAAAGTAGAAACCATATGTTTATATGGTTATTTTTATATTGTCATGCTTGGGTCACAGATTTGCGCAGAAACACAGGAGGTTGTAGAGAGACAGGAACGTTATTCAAACACTGCAAACAAACATTTGTCTCTTTTTCAAAAGTTTAAACTGTGCTCCATGACAAGACAGAGATGACAGTTCTGTCTCACAATTAAAAGAATGCAAACATATCTTCCTCTTCAAAGGAGTGCGTGTCAGGAGCACAGGCTGTCAGAACCAGAGAGCAAATCAAACAATTCAATAGGGCTGTTTGGCTTAAGTATGCGAAGCACCGCGGCACAAAGCTGTTGAAGGCGGCAGCTCACACCCCCTCCGTCAGGAGCAGGGAGAGAGAGAGAGAGAGACAGATAAAAACAAAGAGTGAAAAATCAATACGTGCCCTTTGAGCTTTTAAGTATGTGAAGCACCGTGCAGCATGTTGCTTCACTAAGCAGCTGCACACAGAAGGTAGCAACGTGAAGATAATCTTTCAGCATTTTTAGACGAGCGTCTGTATCAACTAGGTGTGCGAACAGCCCCCCTGCTCACACCCCCTACGTCAGGATCAGAGAAAGTCAGCGCAAGAGACACAGAGAAAAGTAAGTTGGGTAGCTTCTCAGCCATCTGCCAATAGCGTCCCTTGTATGAAATCAACTGGGCAAACCAACTGAGGAAGCATGTACCAGAAATTAAAAGACCCATTGTCCTCAGAAATCCGCGAACCAGCAAAAAATCCGCGATATATATTTAAATATGCTTACATATAAAATCCGCGATAGAGTGAAGCCGCGAAAGGCGAAGCGCGATATAGCGAGGGATCACTGTATCATGTTATGAAAACTTTTTTTTAATCCTTTTTCTTCTGTGTGATATAAATGTGAGAAAAACAACATTTTTAAGTGTATGTTTTTTATTCATTACATGTTGCATATATTAACGTAACATGATTATTCATATCGCCTCAAATACATTGTTCCCAGTCAATCATGTTTGTAGGTTTCTAGTGTAGTTCGAATATTTCTGGAGCCTTTATACATTTCCTCAATATTGTTATAGAACTCTGTGATGTTATAAAAATGACCACATTGTTTAAAACATTTAGTCTTATTTTTTAAACTTTCATCTTTTTTTGCCACCCTGTCTATGACATCAACAGTATTGCTTTTCCAACACCTTTCTGAGAACACTCTTAATACAGTGTGATCAAACTGCGATTCTGGAGCGCCGCAGTGGCTGCAGTTTTTCCTTCTAGCTATTTACTTAATTAGTGCTGCTAATAGAACAGACTTGTTTTGCATTAACTTTAATTGAACTCCTTTCTCAGATTCATAACACTGGCTTGTTTCTTTATTTGATAATCCTACAAGAAAACAATGATAAAACTGAAAGTGAGCCAAGTGGTATCCAGGTCTACCTTGTATCTTTGTGCTTGCAATACAACATCTGTTTCAGTAAAATATTTTAAAACTAAAAGTGAATGAAGGTCTGAGAAATTGTGATCTGCTCTGGTACACAAAATACTCTGATGGAGTTGTCAGAAAAAAAGAATGAAAAGTCAGATGTAGCAGAATGAGAGCATTAAAAAGGCATAGGAATTAAATAACACATTTAATTAACCCAAGAATTGGCCGCTAATTAAGAAATTGGTTGGAGTGAAAGTGGTGGCCCTTCAGGAACTGAGTTTGAGACTCCTGAGTTAGTGGATCTTCTGTTGGCTTGCTTCACATTATCTTATTATTTGGGTGCTGGTTATGAAAAAAAGGGAAAAAGAAGGGTTTTGCATCTTTGCAAGCAAGACAGCTACATTAAAAGAAGTAATTTCCATTAACAGCAGTAATTGGTTACTAAATAATAAAGCAGCTTGAAGGAAAGCCTGTAGCCATCGTGGCCCACCACTGTCCAAGTCTGACACCCCTGCTCTAATGACTATCCATCCATCCATTTTCCAACCCGCTGAATCCGAACACAGGGTCACGGGGTTCTGCTGGAGCCAATCCCAGCCAACACAGGGCACAAGGCAGGAACCAATCCCGGGCAGGGTGCCAGCCCACCGCAGGACACACATAAACACACCAAGCACACACTAGGGCCAATTTAGAATTGCCAATCTACCTAACCTGCATGTCTTTGGACTGTGGGAGGAAACTGGAGCACCCGGAGGAAACCCACGCAGACACAAGGAGAACATGCAAACTCCACACAGGGAGGACCCGGGAAGCGAACCCAGGTCCCCAGGTCTCCCAACTGCGAGGCAGCAACGCTACCCTCTGTGCCACTGTGCCGCCCGCTCTAATGACTAAAATAGGAATAATGTGTAAATTAATGCTGAAGTTGGTTATTGGGTCTATTTTAAATATAAATAGCATGAGTGAATTAAGTTGTAAAAAGTATATGTTAAAGAATAACATCATTTACTGTTCTGAACCTTTCAAACATGGCCTGATGTAGCTGTAGTTGTACTGCCAAAATATATTCAATTCTCAACTGCAGGTACCTGTACCATCAGCTGAAGCTAGCAGTTGCAACAGATGACCGCAGTATATTTTTTCCAGGAGAAAAGAGTGGAAAATGGAGGCTGAAGCCTGGAATTACTTTTGTGTTCTTTACAAGTCACACACCATGTAAGGTTTAGTTTCATTCATTTGAGTATTCACATTTGAATATATAAATACATTTGCACCAATGTGTTTTAGAAGTACAGTACTGTTGGAAAAATGCTACTTTTTAAATTAAATGTGACCTTTTTACAGTGCATTTTGGACAGTCTATTCATAAATACAGTAATCATAGACTACCATCTGTCTCTGTAAAATTCTCAATATGAGTCAATAAAAGTTTTATTGAGATTAGTGTACAACTTTTCCTCTTTAGAATTTATCATTTTGCAACTGAGGATGTTAATGGTGGTGGGATATGGTTATGACAGTATGTCCATTCATGATTTTCACATTAAAATTTAGATTATTACATTAGCTGTGTTTTTGGGATTTCTACTTTGATTGTCTCAGCAAATTTTAATTAAAGAAAAACTATTTATGATTCAGTTTAGTAGTTAAGACTTCTGTCATTTAGCAAAAAAGTTGCTTTCTTCAAATTCTGCATAGAACAAAAGGCTATTTTTCATCTTCCAAGTGTCTGTGAGCTGTTTTAAATCAGACAGACAGTGATGTCACCTACAGCTGTGTCCAGACAAGTCTCTAAATGCAGTCATTTTTAAAATTCAGCATATTACTTTGTGAATAGAGCAGGGTTGCCTTAAAATCAGAACACACTATGGTATCCTAGGACAATATTTGTAAAGTTCATTTTTACAATGTTTCATTACTAAGGTATTGTCAGTACATGCTCTGTAATCATTTTTGCTGTTTAATCTGATGCTTTTTTTCTGTGTTTATTTTGAGTATATGGTCTGTGTAAAAGTCTGTGGCTGCCTTATATTTAGGTGGAGATGCCTCTATAATCCCTATGCTTGACTCGGACGATCAGCCATGTCATCTGACCATAGCAAATGAGGATGTAACCAAAGCTGTTCATGAATTTGTAGATTCTGCTACAAAAAGGAAAGTGGATGAAAGTGCAGTTTGCTCTTTGTCTAAAAAGATTAAAAGTGATTCAGTGTCTTGTCTCTCTAAAATCTCTTTTGAGGCAGAAGGAAAGGAAAATTCATCTAATGTGCAAAGTCCTGACCCATTTTTCACGAATGAGGAAAATTTTAAGATTAGTCCCTCATCTCAGGACATTCACAGGACTGGAGCAAAATGTGTTCCAGGGGGACAACAAGATGCAAAGGAGCCAGGGTGTAAATTTCATTGTGTGGGCCAGTTGAGAGTCAAGCCAGGACGGGGAGATCAAACTTTATCTATGTCTTGCAGTGATAAACTGGCCCGTTGGAATGTTCTTGGTTGTCAAGGCGCACTGCTTATGCACTTTCTTCAGGACCCAATCTATTATTCGTCAGTAATTACAGGACATTGCCCATATAGTCATGAAGCCATGAAGAGAGCATTGATTGACAGGTATGTAGGTAATAAGTATTTGTCTGTACCTTTTTGTGAGCATTTATCTTGTTATGGTGCAATTATTTAGGTTTGTTCACAATGGCAGAACCAAGGAATGTCCTCTCTATATGGACTAAAAATTGTTTAAAAGCCAAAGTATCTATCTATCTATCTATCTATCTATCTATCTATCTATCTATCTATCTATCTATCTATCTATCTATCTATCTATCTATCTATCTATCTATCTATCTATCTATCTATCTAATAATTGTTAAATGTAAGTTTTAAAGATTAGTTCAGCATTTTATATATATATTTGTTATTGTATCACAATAAATTCATTTATCTTATTAGAATTATCATATTTATAACTATCTTTGTTTGGTTATTCCAAATTTCAGATGTTCTTGCCTTAGATCTTTACCACAAGGATTTAGTGTAGGCAACACATTGATGCAGCAGTCATGCCTGGAATTTGTGCATAGCCAGCATTTAGTTCATAAGAACTGGGACTCCTCAAAGGGGAAAATCACACCCTGTGGTTCAGGTACAATAGTTTATTTGTAGTTGTTATTCTTAAAAAAAAAAACCTGGTAGATTGTTTTTGTGGATGAAATCATCAGTGAATGCAGTTTTAAAATACATTTATCAGGATTGAATGATTGAGCACTTGCAAAAGAACTTCTTGGATATAAACTGTTACATTAGCCTATTTTCTCTAATTAATTCTGAAAATAATACATTTTTCATTGGGTCCTGTTAGCTTTTTCTGAGGTTTTGTAACCAGAGGTTTGTTTTGTTATAGTTTTTTTATGTTTTGTTTTGAAAATTTTTTTTTAATGGGTGCAACCAATGGGGATCTGTTGCTAAGGACACCCCCCTGAAAATGACGTGATCAGCTGCTTAAGCAAGTCCTGCGTGTTTATGCATAACTCTTGAAACATTTTGCAAACTTTTGTTCTAGGTTCTTAGGTTCTCTAAGACTTTGATTTTAGTTTGAAAATTTGGTTTTGTTACACAATAATTCAATTTCTGGCTTTGAGCCCTGCTTGTCTTAGGATAAAGATTTCATCTTCAGGTCTTTGATAATGTACATTTCTGTCCTTATGGCCTGCCAACTTACAAATGTGACAAAACAGAAGTATCTGAGCATTTTCTTGCATTTGTTCTAAAGCTTCTTAAAAATGTCTCCTTCCCCAGTACCTCAAAGTCTGAACCTTCATATTAATTTGTAAAAACCTGATGTTCTGTATTGTTTAATTCAGGAAAAAAAAATGTACTTACAAATTATGTTGCTGATCAAAATGATATATGAAAACAAGTATGATTTAGATGGTAGCTTACATGCATTTTTACAATGTATTTTCCAATTTAATCCAGAATAATTAAAACAACAGTTTTATTTAAAAACAGTGTGGTGTTTTGCAGTTTTTGTGGTTTATTGATTAATGATTTGCACCTTTTTTAATCCAATAAATTGAGTAATTAAGAATAAACTAGTAGATGTTTAATGGACCAAGGTTGAGAGGCATAGAAGTGATGTATCTAATTTAAGTTTTTTGTTACATTTTTAGCTATCAGTTGGTGTGCCATTCCATCTCAACAATTAGATGTAACAGCAAATGGTTATAAACTGGGAATAACAAAGAAAGCAGTGGGGACCCCACAGGCTAGGTAAGTAAACTGATTAATGTTTCAAAAATTGTGTCATAGCACATCCTGAAAATGAATGCAATTTTTAGAAAAATTACACTTGGAATATAAAATTGATTTGAAACTCTCAAGTCTGTAATCATGCCTTATGATTTTAGCTTTTTAGTTAAAATATAGAGGGAATACATGATTGCGCTTAAGAATCTGTTTATGCATAAGAAAAGTAAATTGGGATCAATATTTTTTGCTCTGGAGTTTCTTTTTTTAAGCACCTGAGGGAAAACATCTACTGCAGTGCTACATAAATGAAGACAAAATGTGTTTTAATGGTTCCTTTTTCTCTGAAGTTGATATTTACCTTACACTTACACTTAAAGTTCCACTGACTAATTTGTTTTTTCCTTTTCCCATACAATTTATTAACAGAGTTCTAAGCAAATTCGGCACGATACACAAATACACTGTGAAAAACCTTGGATGAGCTGTATGCCTTAGCATTGCTCTTCTCTTTATTGCATTTTTTTTTTACAGATACTCCAATTCTGTTACTATAGGTAATGCATTCTTGTTTTAGCTATTTGTATTCTTCCTATCTGCATTTTGTAAAAAAAAATGTGGAAGTGTAAACTACAAAATGTAAATAATAATGAGAATGATTTTAAGTTTATAACCATTTCATGATGAATCTTTCCCACAGTCACTGCCTTTTTTTCATGAAACTTTTTTTAAATTTATTTTGTTATATATTTGTTTTCATTTATTTCAAAGCATGTCTCAGAAATTCCCTTTGAATCACTCCATATAATCAGACATTCTACTACAGTAATTTTTGAGTACTTTCCAGGATGTATTTTTATATTCAGTACAGAAAAAATACAGATCACCAACTTTTTCTAATGTGACATTCTTACATAATCGAAATGTTAATGCTTTATAGATAAAAGTGATAAATATTTAATTTATTATGTAAATATTGATCAGAATAGATATTATGCTAATTTGGCTTGCTTTAATTTAGCAGTACCTGGAATAATTAAAGTAAAAACTGTTAAAGTATAATTTTGTTTTGTGCTATTGTATAATATAGCAACAAAAACATCCTTTCTTTTGAAACTGTATGTCCTGGACAGCTACCTCCAATTGATGACTTGCTATACTAGAAGACCATTTTCTACAATGTGCTTCTATCCTGCACAAACCTAAGAGATCAATTAACTAATTTACAGGGAGCACACAGATTGACCCTGTATACATTCAATGTACTGTATACGTGATACATGTTGATTTGGTCAGGGTTAGATGATTATTAATTGTGTTCTCACATATTAAAGCCATTGATATAGAATTAGAACAGCCTCAGGGGACTCTTGTGTTACTTTTTCAGAATAATTAATGGACATTGTCGGTGTCCAGCAAAACAAAGTACTGAAACCAGTTCAAGGGTAACCTACATTCCAAATTTCAAGTCCCAATTCCTCATGGTTCAGGAGATTTTGTGATGAGTGAGTAAGTGGTATTTGGCTTTTATATATATATATATATATAGATAGATATGATCTATTATATAAGAAAAATCCTGGGATGAGACTTTTTAGCCTGGGACGAGATGTGACTTTTTCAGAGAGATACTTTCAAGTCCCGCGAGACGAGACTTTGTGCCAAGAGATTTAACCATGCCCGGGGCCGGAAATAAAAGACAAAGAGTAGATTACAAAGCAGAATGTTGTAAAGAGGTTCAAAAACATTGGTAAGATACACATGCAGAGCAGGTTAGAGATAATGAAAGTACTAAAATTCGAAAGTCTCAAAAAATGATAGTAAAGATTAAATTAGCGCAAACAAACGGAAATTATTACTTGGGTGAAATAACTGAACAGGGAAAAGAGATTGAATATATTGTTTGGATTTAAACTTTGTCGGAGACTTGTAGATCATCTAATTCGTGTTGCCATCTGGGAAAAGTAGTGTTTCTTTCCAATGATGAGGCATATCCACGAGAATTAAAAGATTTGTTGTTTGTTGAAAGTGAAACCCACATACACGAGCGCCAGAGACGCGAAGCGGCTGGCGTGTAGTGCAGGCCGGGGGGTTGGCGAGCTAAGTGTCTGTGTGTGTGTGTGTGTATATGTATATGTGTGTGTATATATATATATATATATATATATAATATAATTTATATTGCACCTCACAAGAAAGTTGTCAGGCACTCAGATTAGCAGCAGGAGGTGTGTGAGGTTGCTATGCTGTTGCATTCATATGCACTCAAAACTATTGGGACCTCTGAGCTGTGACGTTTCACCTACCCACTTCAATGTATTCATGTGAGTTTCTGGTCAGACTCTTTTGGAGAAATGCAAGGTCTGCCAAAAAAAGCAATTAAAGATAAATGGCATTTTTTGTGTAAATAAAGATGAAAGTAAACTTATTAAACATGTTTTACTTCTCTCCAAATGCAGTTACACTAAAAAAATGGCATTTCGGTCTGATCAGGTTATATGCTTATTTTAAGTAATTAATTAAGGTGAAATGTCAGCATTTCATCATAACTTGGAAAATTCAGGCAGCTCTGAATTGTATGTACAGTCCCACACAAAGTTTGAATGGGAAAAGGGCAGGTACTATATATTTGTAGTACTGCGATGCTCGGAGGAGCCGAGTGCCCCATGGTTTCTCTCTCTTTATGGTAGCTCACTATCCTTAAACTGATTGCTCACTGTTGCAGTACAAGTTAGAATTCTTTTTTGACTTGGCAGGTTTGTTCCTTTTAAGGGGTCCCCTAAATCTCCTCATTTGCATGATGGAATGGCAGTGCATACTGTGGGTTATCTAAACAGATTTAAACACTATCCCTGCCCATATTGTATAGAAACTTCCCAAGGTGTAATGGTAAAGCAGCTCATTATTCATAACCAACAAGCATCTCTTCATGAAGGACCCACCACCCCGCTATGGTATTGTAAGTCGTCGATGTTTTGAAATGACAAAGTGACCATGTGCAGTTTTAAGACATTGCACAGACGTGGCTGGGAATGCATCTAAAACTGCATGTCTTTTGTGTTTCCTCTAGGTATTTCTGTTTCCTCCCTTATCCCAACAATATGTATTAGTTAGTAATTTTAAATGAGTGTATGTGAGCATGAGAGGTACACACCACTGCTTGATTGTGTCTTGTGCTTGATGTTGATGAGAGGGCTTTCTGCTCCCTAAGACCCTGTTATGGAAGTAGATTTAGAAAATGGGGAACCTGATTGAAATTTGCAATGTACTTGTACTGACTACTGTTGTTATTATATAAAACAGTTGATCTTTAAAACAGAAATCAATAGTTAGTCAGTATTTATATTTGAAGTGTTTTTATTTCAGTTGTGATATGTCGCACAAATTCAGTGAAAGTGTATACAGTATTTGTTTTATAATTTACATTATATCTTTTATAATTTGCATTTTAGATTTTAGAATTGTAAAAATAGTTCATATTTTTATGAAACATTCGATATTAGCTATTTGTCAATGAATTTATAAATTACATTACTAGTTATTCCTGTCTTTGTATTTATTCAGTTAATTTGTGTAAATCTTTAAGACATGTTATGCTTGAAAGCTTTTTTTAAAAGCAGTTCATTAGGCAAGCATTCATAAATATCTGTTGGACAATCAATGTAAAAGAAATTTCATATTAGAAAAATATTTATAGTACTTTTTATTAAAATTATGTGTACAGTTTTTGCCAGCACTGTTGAGTGTACAATTTATATTGTCATTTCATGGCTACTTTCTTTCTTAATCACCTCTGTGTTTTTGGCTTTATTTTTTTTACAGCTATGGTAAACACTATAGTGGTAAAAGATTAGAATGAAAACATACTTCTTTTTTCTGTAGGTCAAAGATATGTAAAGCTGAACTGTTTGTTTGCTTTAAAGAACTTCTCAGAACTGTTCCTATTAAGTTCCTCCCGGATTCTCTCAGGTATTTGTAACTAATACTGTATACTTCTATAAAAATACAAATTCTGGTATTTAGATCATCTATATAGGATTTAACCAAACTAAGTCCTCTGGGACCCTTGTGGTTGTTAGTTTTCACCTAAATTTCCTAATCAGATACCAATTCTGCTTCTTAATTGGCCATTTAATTTATTCAGACATAGAGTATTTTCCATTTTGTAAATTGTGACCAAAATATGCTGTGACTGTTTTATGGATTTGTTTTTCTGAATGTACAGGTTTTGTTTTTTTATCCTTTTGCCCATATACATATTTGCTTTTTGTTTTTATTTAACAAAATATTAAATATAACCTCCTCTCCCTGGCATTTTAACATATCAGTCTTAAAATACAGTCATTGATTACATCTGTGATGTCCCATTCCTGTGCCCCACTATTTGATGGATATCAAGCTTTTCATATGCAAGCAGTGCGAGTTAAACATAAAATAATATATTTCACCACAAGAGGGTGATGTATAATTCAGAAAATGCAGTAATATGTATCTTCAATATTCATAAATTAAGTTAGGTCTATTGCAGAAAAACTATGCCTGCAAAGTATGTAATAGATTTCTTTTTAATTATATATTTCATGAAGTTGTGAAGATTTTCTTGTTTTGAATACAAGATCTCCTTTGGTATAATACTCACACAGGAAGGTAGGATCTAAAACATAACATAAAAGATATTTCTTTTGTTTAAAACTTAAATAGACGTTACAAAGCCAAGGTTAAATTACAAAATAGCACCAGAACAGTAGACCCCATGAGGTTATTTAATGCCACTCACCAGCAGCAGACTGCAAGTTCAGGAAAATGAAATAAAATCTGCACTGATATAAAGAACTTATGTGGCAATACACTTTGTAGAAAAGGAAACAAAATTCTTCATTGTAAAGTAAAACAATAAAAGGTAATGGCATCTTTATGGGTGTGTGTAAAATGTGCACTAGGGAGCCATTTTAAAACATGAATACAGTATAGACAAACTATGTACAGTGCATCCAGAAAGTATTCACAGCGCATCACTTTTTCCACATTTTGTTATGTTTCAGCCTTATTCCAAAATGGATTAAATTCATTTTTTTCCTCAGAATTCTACACACAACACCCCATAATGACAACGTGAAAAAAGTTTACTTGAGGTTTTTGCAAATTTATTAAAAATAAAAAAAAAAAACTGAGAAATCACATGTACATAAGTATTCACAGCCTTTGCTCAATACTTTGTCGATGCACCTTTGGCAGCAATTACAGCATCAAGTCTTTTTGAATATGATGCCACAAGCTTGGCACACCTATCCTTGGCCAGTTTCGCCCATTCCTCTTTGCAGCACCTCTCAAGCTCCATCAGGTTGGATGGGAAGCATCGGTGCACAGCCATTTTAAGATCTCTCCAGAGATGTTCAATCGGATTCAAGTCTGGGCTCTGGCTGGGCCACTCAGGGACATTCACAGAGTTGTCCTGAAGCCACTCTTTTGATATCTTGGCTGTGTGCTTAGGGTCGTTGTCCTGCTGAAAGATTTCTGCCTTGTATCTGATATTTCCAGGGTAAACTGTAACCTCTTCTGATCATGAATTGGAATAAGAAGGTTTAGAAAGTTATTTCCGGATCTATCATCACTTATAAACATGGAGGAGTATAGCAAATAATTATTTTAATTTAGATCACCTCTGGGCAGCACAGTGGCGCAGTGGGTAGCACTGCTGCCTCGCACTTAGGAGACCCGGGTTCACTTCCCAGGTCCTCCCTGTGTGGAGTTTGCATGTTCTCCCTGTGTCTGCATGGGTTTCCTCCGGGTACTCCGGTTTCCTCCCACAGTCCAAAGACAGGTTAGGTGGATTGGCGATTCTAAATTGTCCCTAGTGTGTGCTTGGTTTGTGTGTATGTGCCCTGCGGTGGGCTGGCGCCCTGCCTGGGGTTTGTTTCCTGCCTTGCGCCCCGTTTTGGCTGGGATTGGCTCCAGCAGACCCCCGTGACCATGTAGTTAGGATATAGCGGGTTGGATAATGGATGGATGGATGGATAGATCACCTCTAAAGAAGTCAAAAAGTTTGGCTTCATGCTAAAAAGACAAATTTAAACTTTTCTGAATTAAAATAACAGAAATCATTATTCAAGTTATTTCTTGTTTTATCAGGATTATACTTTTAATCATGGGTATCGTTAAAATCAAAGTTTTTCATTTTCAAGTAAAATTTACTAGACAATTTAAGGATTAAAAAGCAACCTTTAATTCTAGAATCTTTAAATTACTATGCATGTGCTGGCCATGTAATTTGAATGTCAGAAGAGAAATCAAAAGCTTGCATTCTTGTCAGCCTTGTATTTAAGGTGTAGACCCCCAGTTACTGACATCATTAAATTAAAAAATACATTCTTCATAAAAATACATTCAGTTACCAGATGATGGTGGCAAGTGAAATCTCAGGTATAGATGAATATTAAATAAGGAATGTTAGAGTATCTAGCTTTCATTGCTTTCAGAGATAAAACTGGGTTATAGCTTCTTCTGGACAGGTGGACTCTTTTGTAGCTTGGTAAAACAGGACAGTTAGAGAATTTTTTTCATATTTAGTTTAATACTTCAGAACAATTACTGTTTTTTAAGAAAACATGAATTTTGGAACTACAGTTCACATATGTCAAAATGATACAGTATACAATAAAGTTTTGTATGGTGTAGGTTTTGAAAGATTATTTTATTAGCTCCAACTTATTTGCTGCTGTGGTCGGAAACAAGTTATTTACCACGTAGAAAGTCACTTGATTTTAATATTTATTAATAGGTGTAATATTTGGAAAGATGAGTTGAAATACTGACTCAGCTTTGTACTTTCACTAATAAAAGTGAAATATTTTAGGTACTAAATTGAAATTGTGCACAGTATAGTTTAGAAAGATGTGGTTAACAAACTATTATAGAATTCCTATATAGAATTCATGTTTTATAGCTGCCTTTCACAACTTCTTAAAAAAAACAATTTAATTTGAAAACATTAGGTTTCTGTCCACAGTCAGAATACATGTTGATATGTATATGGCGTTTTTTTGAAAGGAGCCCACTAATACCAATTTGTTCTTTTTTAATTAATGATATATCATAGATGCATATTTTATTATACCTACTTAACTTTTATCGACATTTATCTAACTCTATTTTTATAGTATCAGAATGTGCTGTAGTTTAAGTTAATTTGTTTTGGTTTCAATAGATGTATTTTTCATATTTTCGATTCTTGTTTTCTTTTTTTCACATCTTCGCGGCCCCCCTTTTTGTTACTTCGTGCCCCCCTAGGTGGGCCCGCCCCATAGTTTGAGAACCACTGGTATATGGGAACCCCTGTGATGGACTATTGCCCAATCACTGCTTTTGACAGACTAATGATCTTCATGACCTTAACTAGGAAAAGCAAATTAAGAAAATATTTTTTTTGACATAGTAATGCCCACCTGTGAAGTAGCATTTCAAAAGTTTTGTTTCCATTTGTCCTTTTAGAACACTTGCAGAAATAATTTTGTATGGAAATCTAGAGACAAACTGCATTGTGACAGTGTAAAGAAAAGTCAAGAAAAGCAGGGGGAGAGCAAACATTGTTCTTAAATGGGCTGATCAATGGAAATTATGCTTTTTAAATAAGTATTTGTTGAAAGAAAAGCAAATTTGTCATACCACTGCATGAGACTGGAATCAAATAACTGATCGAAGCGTGTTACATTGTGTCCATTGCTGAAAACAAAATAAAAAATATTGATATATTTTATATTTTAGTTTTAATGCAAGCCCATTTAGTTATTGGTCATTCATCAAGACACACTAGTACATGTTGTTTGTTGCAGCAATTACTGGAAAGAATATGCTTGCAATTTAAATGAATTTGAACTGTAATGACCTGTCTATGCTGTTATTGGGCATTTTTGGAACAAGTTGTGTTTCTTTGTTAGTGAAATTTTTTCCAAGCAAAAATGTATTTTTAGTTGAATATTTTAATTGTTTGGTTTGCTACTTATGAAATCCACTGAGGATGTTTTTAAGTTTTAATGAAACCAGTGATGCATCTTCATTCTTTTCTCCGTTTTGCGTGACTTTGCCCGCCTTATTTTATATCCTAGTTTGCAAACCCAGAGGACAGTGGAAATGAAAAGGCTTTGAAGATAAAAACATTTTTTTATTAAATACACATTTTACAGGAAATCTGTGTGCTCTGTTTGATGTTCTTGTTTTGGTAGTACTATTACTTATGTTGAGAAGAAAGATTTTTTGAGATTTTGTTTCATTTGGTTCTACTTTGGAGACTTTTGACATTTAAAAAAAAAAAAAGTTAAAAGATACATTTCTTAAAGCAGAATACATTAAGTGGTCTGGAAAGTATATTGTTATTTTACTCTATATTTTTTGTTGTTTGTTCATAAATAATATTTTTATTTCTTTTTGAAAATGGTTTATTAATTTCCTAATTGCATTTAATTCATCTCCAAAATAATAAAACTAAATATAAATGATACCTAATTCTACTGCAGCCTCTGTATTTTGTCATCCTGTAAGTATATGTAACTACCTTGTGTAGTCTTGTGAGTTTATGTAACTTCATGATTAATAAAGTGTGACTGAAGAATAATGCTTTATGTATTTTAGGTCTTAAATAAAGCAAACAGTTTAAGTAAATAAAGAAAACAGTTTAAGTAACAATGTATAAAAACACTTACTGTTTCACAGTTAGACCTGGTTTTGCACATATTTTAATCTTGAGTATTATCAAAACAACCTGTGTTTATGACTCATGCAGGTGATGTTCTTTTTCATTCAGGTGTGAAACAGTAAGTGAAACTGCTTGTTACAGTAATTCACATTTTAATACTTTTAACTCTTGGTAATTCCAGTATGCCTGTTGGTATAATCCTTATATTAGCTTTACATTAACTCAGGGTTTCTATTTTGTAATGTAATAGCTGTAAGATGAAATGAAAGCAGGCTATTGTGGTACTTGGTCTTTGTTTATTCTTATTAGTAGAATCCTTGCAAGTGGTGTTTGCACATATGACAACTCCAGTTACAAGAAGATAATTAAAGATTAGGTAAAAAAATTCTTGAGATAAACAAATTACTCTGTGACTCAGACTTTGTAAAAAGCACCAGAATTGATAAAAACTGGTGCTGCAGGTTAAATACAATCCAGAGCCTTCTATTTGCCTTTGTATGGTCAATCTAAATATTTAGATTATTTTCTTACATCCTGATTGTGGCAGGGGAGAGGTGTCCTATGTAGTTCTATAAAAAAAAAATTCTGAAGAAATACAGTGCATTGTCTAGGTTATCTGTTGGCATAATGAGTCGTGACATAAACTGAACAAAGGATTACCATTGTGTAAAGTATCAGGTGCATCGAGTTTCACAAGAGCCAGGCTGTGGCTGTGTAACCAACTACTCCACTAATATTTGCCAACTACTTTTATGGCTGAAATGGCACAATAACTGTTAGCTCAACATAAACCAATTTTAATTTATTCATTCCACTTTGCCACCTGTTTATCTTACATTCCTGTGACACTTCAGATTTAGTTAGCATTTATATCAGTGCTACCAGTTTAATAAGCTATACATTTAAACTAGCAGTAGACTAGTAGTATACATAAAGAAAAAAAGCATACAGGAGTTGAATGTTTATGTCTTCCAATCTTCTATTTCAAGTTTATGATGACTTGTAAAAGGAAAGACCAATCAAGTGCTAGGCAGAAGACAATAACTGAAGGTCCTGTATTATTTCCTTGTGTTAGACAAGTAGAAGGACAAAACATTTATGATATAATAAAAGAACATGATTTTGACTGTGGCAGACCAACAGAAACAAATTTCATTATACAGTGGAACCTCGGTTCACGACCATAATTCGTTCTAAAACTCTGGTCGTAAACCGATTTGGTCGTGAACCGAAGCAATTTCCCCCATAGGTTTGTATGTAAATACAATTAATCCGTTCCAGACCGTACAAACTGTATGTAAATATATTTTTTTAAAGATTTTTAAGCACAAATATAGTTAATTACACCATAGAATGCACAGTGTAATAGTAAACTAATGTAAAAACATTGAATAACACTGAGAAACACCCAGGCTCCCTGCTCAGCTGCATGCGCAGGCTCTCTCTCTCTCAGCAGCACGCGAGCCCCCCCCCCCCCTCTCTCTCTCTCTCTCTCAGCAGCACGCGAGCCCCCTCCCCCTCTCTCTCTGTAACATTGCAGCAGTTCGCGCTATAGCCTTACAATCCGATCATTGTATAAACACTTTTTTTTTTAAATGAGTTTTAAGCACAGGGTAAAAAAAAGGAACATTTGAACAAATCCGAACTTGTATTTAAAAGCCAACCAAGACAGTAACATTGCAGGAGTTCACGCTAATAGCATTACAACCCGATCGCTGTAAACACTCTTTTTAAATGAGTTTTAAGCACATGGAAAAAAATAAACATTTGAAAAAAAGAGAAAAGTAACATTGCAACACTTTCTTCTCACCACTCTTCACTTGCTTAGAAGCCATGGTTAACTGCAAAAGCACACAAAATACTGTAGAGCACAAAGAGTTCACAGGTAAAGCACGCACGTCTGACTGAGAAAAATGAACAGGGAGAGGCTGAACACGTGCTTAAATACAGTAATCGGCGAGCACAAACCGGAAGGGAAATGAAATAGAGTACAAAGAGTTCACAGCGAAAGCACGCACGCACATGCAAGCATGCATGTCTGACCAAGAACAATGCAACAGGCGCGGAAATCATCGGCGCGCACAAACCGAAAGGGAAACTGGCTTGTTCGTATACCGAGTGTGTGGTCGTGAACCGGGGCAAAAGTTTGGCAAACGTTTTGGTCGTAAACCGAGTTGTACGTGTACCGAGACGTTCATGAACCGAGGTTCCACTGTACTCTGTACATGTGATTACAATGACCCTATAAACCAATCATACAGATTGACAGAAGAGTACAAAACAGGAAAAAAATCTGGTGATAAAGATGAGTTATTAAAACAGTCATTGCTGCCAAAGTCCTTTTTGTTTCTAGAAGCCTGTCCTGCAGATGAGAGCCAAAAAAAATGGGAAGTGTGGTCACCCTTAGTATGTACATTTCATACATAGGTTTGAGGGAAACTACTGGTATCTTTTTAGAGAGTAGATGTTTGGAGGTACAGTAGGTAAAAGTCTGTAACATTACAACAAGAACAACAACAATTTGTTTCTTGTATAGCCCAATATCACACAAGGAGTGCTGCATTGGGCAGCCTGGTGTTTTTGACAGTCCCCCAGCCTTGACTCCCTAAGAAGACAAGAAAAAACTCCCAAAACAATACTGTTGTTGGGGAAAAAAATGGAAGAAATTTTAGGAAAGGCAATTTAGAGAGAGATTGAGAGACCCCTTTCCAGGTAGGTTGGACGTCCAATAGGTGTCAAAAAATGGGGGTAAATACAATACAATACACAAAACAGAACACAAGTAATCCTCTTCACAGAGCTAGATGGCATACTTATTATTGCCCTCTTAGGAATATAACATAGTAGTACAATAGTACAAAAGCAAAATGTAAGAATAGATTATACTCCCTCATTAATACAAAACTATCACATATGAGGATACAAATATGTTAGAGTCCTGAAGACCTCGGCCAACAAGCGGTCTCCCCACTACTGGCCATTCCACAGCTGAGTCAGTGCTGGACCAGCCAATCTAATAAAAGGACTGTTCTACCCGATGATTCCAGTGCTTCTTTATCAGTGATGACTTTTCCATAGGCACCAAGTTCCACATGTGAATACCGAGAAGAGAAACAGAATAGGCAAGTATTAGTAACAGATTACAGATATCATAGAACTTATGTTTTAGTACTAATGACTAACAAGAGAGTTGCAGTATGCACGATTGATCAGCAGCTCTACTCACAGCATGCTAAACTGAAGTAGTGAGTCTTCAGCCAGGATTTAAAAGCTGAGACTGAAGGGGCACCTCTTATAGTAGCAGGGAGACCATTCCACAGCTTCAAAGCCCTGTAACTAAAAGCTCGACCTCTCACAGTTGTTTTATTAATCCTTGGAATCATTCGCAGACTGTCTTCTCGACATCTTAATGTCCACTCTGGTTTGTAAGTAGTGATTAGTTCAGATAGGAAAGCAGGACCTTGGTTATTTAAGGCTTTATATGATAAAAGGAGGATTTTGAAATCTGCCCTAAACATTTCTATATTTTTAAATCAGAATCTTCAAATTGATACTTTCTTTTACAAATAGCTATTGTAGTACTGAAGTAAGAAATTCAGGTAAACATAAGTAAAAGTATGTGGTTCTAAAAGGACAAATGCAGCCCTGTTCTGAACAGTTTGTTCCAATCAGAGGGTCTTTATTTGCATACTAGCAAACAGAGAATTACAATGGTCAAGCTGGGACTGTATGAGCAAATGTACCAATGTTTTGAGCCGAGCAGTAACAGAGTTGGTTTATGTTTTGATAATTTTCTTAAGATTAGTGAGATGTGGCCTTGAAATTAAAGTGCAGGGTAAATTTTGGCCCCAGGATTTGTATCCAGAGAAAGACAATTTAATCAAGTGACCATTAGTAGTGACTTGAGTAATTCCAGTCCTTTTGTATCTGGTAAGAAGTATCCACCAGAATTCCTTTATATTTGTTGTCATTTTACTGCAGATTAATTTATTACTGTATGTTTTTTTATGTAGCATCCATATTTTTATCTTTTTCTTTCTAGCAATAATTTAATTTAAATTTCAAATGTATAGCATTTTGTTTGTCTCAGTAGTATTATTTTCACAATAATATGCAATGCATATCAAAACAGAACAATAATCACACAGAAACGTTTTCCTAAGTGAACTTTCCGAATCTTGTTCTTTCTGTTTGGATAAAATAAAATTAGCTTGTAGAACATGAATATAATCAATGTGAGTTTAACAGTGAAGGCTTTTTCCTGTGTAACTGTTTGTCCAGCCTCCAAAATTGTGCCTAAATTAATAAAGGGAGCTATTTAGTGCAGTAAATGGTACTTTGGGAACTGTAGGAGTGTTTAGGTGGGAAAATGTGTTTTGCTTATGCTAGAGCATAAGCTTGATTTTGAACTTTTTAGTGCTTTGGGATATTAAAGAACAACATGCTTTTATAGCTGTGAATCATTATTCACCAGACTGAAAAAAACTGAAAATAAGTTGTACTGGCGTCACTGTTCTTATTATTTAATGAAGTGTGATTTTTTTTTAAATTTTATTATTAATAAGAGAATTGTTTTCCATTTTCTGCCACTGTCTGTCACCTAATTTTAATTAAATCTGATATCCCTGTTTCAAGCTACTACTAACTTATTCCTTTAAGTTTGGCTGTTAATTCAAGTAGCTAATATGCTACTTGAAATATAAAAATCTGTTGTTTGCATTTGCTGTATACTATGATCACATTTTTTAAATTAAAGGGAAATAAATAAAATTGCTTGTATAAGTGTTGTGGAAGCCGGCTCGGACACAGACAGGCAGACACTCTCATGTCACCCAACACACGTTTATTCACAATATGTACACTGTCCAAGTGCTCACATACCCCAAAGACCCCAAAGTCCTGGCCACACAACAATGCCTTCTTCAGGCCGCCTCCTTGTTTTCCTCCCGACATCATCTCACTTCCTCCCGACTCTTGTCCATGACTGGAGGGAGGCGGCCCCCTTTTATCCACCCCGGATGGACTCCAGGTGTACCCTGAGTAGCTTCTGTAGCCACACCCCTGTTTGGTGGAAGCTCTGGCGGTGTATCCGGAAGTCCTCCAGATGTCCCCAATCCTCTTCCCCCCAGCACTTCCGGGTGTGGCGGAAGTGCTGAGGTCCAGGGCTCCCAAGGCATCGGGGTGACCAGGGGCCCCTACACGGTTGAGCTTCCAAGCTCTGTACCCATGGCCCCCAAAGCAACCAGGGCGGGCGCCCCCTCGTATTCTGGAGGAGGCACAAGCCCTCCTCCTGGGCATCCCGGCCGGGCATGAACCCCAGCCGGGTGCCACAGTGCCCCATCGCCAGCGAAGACCCGTTTGTCTGAGCGACACAATCCGTGAGGACGATTCAACCCCGAAGTGGGTCCTACTCTTTGTCCAGGGTCCAATCCGGCACCCTGGAACTCTCTTCTTCGGCACCCTCTCCGAGGTGTTTGCTCCGCTCGCGCCTTCGTAGCCTCCACCGGTTGTGGGGTTGCCCCATCGCCAGCGAAGTGTTGTCCTGCCAAACGGTCCGTCCGATGAGGGTCGGCTTCCCATGAAGCAGGTCCTACTGCTCGTCCCGGGCCCAGTCCTGCAACACACAGAAACTAGGGGGCAGAGCCGCTGCCTGGACACCCTTCCCTGGCGTCCCTCTGTGCCGCACACTGGCAGCGCTCCCCCCTTTGACGAGGACCCCGGAACTTGCCTGTTCATAACCCCCTCCGCGGGTTGCGTGTCCCTCCGGATGACGATACTGATGGGACCATCCGCATTTCTTTCTTTTCCACTGGCTTTGGGGAGTGACCCTTCTCTGGACGTGCGCACCCAGCTGCACGTCCCTTCCTGTTGGAGGAACCGGCATTCATCCCTCGATCCCTCCTTTCCCTCTTGGACGCCCCGACGGTCTGAGTCTGCACATGACAGACGCACAGACCCATTCCCGTCTGCGTCCACCAAGACCGACAGGAGACTGTCGCAGGCTTGGGGCTTCGGGCTCTAGGACCCAGGGCACTTGTCAGCCCCTGTCCTGTCTTTCCTCTCGCTGTTGCTCCCCTCGCCTCGCGAACAGCCTACACTGCCACGTCCGCTGTTGGAGACCCACCGGCATGGTTCCGATCACGAATGTCATGGGCCCCTGCGGTGGGATCTCCCTTATGCTTTACGGAGTCGGCTTTACTCACCGTCTCCGCCGTACCACTCCGGCCAAAGGATTCAGTGATGCGCCCGTCCACCGCAGCATGCAGCGTCTGTAATGACGCGCTCGCCTTCCCCTCCAGCTCCTGCAGGTCTGCACGGAGTGTATGTAGCACCTGTGGAAACGGTGCTACGGACTGAAGCACCTGCTCCAGCTCACGCAGTGCCACCGACAAGCAGAGAAAGTCAGCCGGCGATTGACTTACCGGGTTGTCAGTCATACTAACCGGCTGCTTCCTGTGGGGCTTCTCCTCCGGCCCAATCGGGTTTCTTCCTGGCCCGAGACGGACATTCCTTGGTCCCGCCTCTATACAGTCATTGGCGGGCACACAAGACACACCATCCAATCCCGTGCCTGTCACGGGGAGGGACTTCCGGTTCGTGGCCATTTTGGCTCTTCTCCTCCTGTTGTGGTGACGAGCCGACCCTCTACACTGCAGCGTCTCCCTTCCTGCAGCCTCTGCTGCTGCTGCCGCTTCCAGAAAGCCCTGCAGAGCAGCGCGAGTCTGCCACCAACGCAGACCCCGACAGCCCCTGCCTGGAACACCCAAAACAAGCGCAGCCGCACAGGGCTGGCTGCCAACGAGCAGGGAACTTACCTGTTGGGTCCTGTCTGTCCGAGGCAACAGCCTCGGCGTGGCCTCCTTTGACAACGCGCCGTCCCGGGCTCCTTCAGCGACAGCACACTCCCTGGAGCCTGCTGCACTCAGGTATGGCCCGTCGGTCTTCTGGCGACCGCGGGCCGTTAGCGGTCTGGAGGATGAGTGTCTTTCGCAGGGTTGTAGGCACATTGCTCCCGCGGCACGTGTGTGGGCGCACCTGCTGCGCCGAGCCGTTCACAAAATTATTTTATTCAGGGATTCCCCGCCTTGTAACAGGCGGATCGTCCCATCTGGGATGCCATTGTGGAAGCTGGCTCGGACACAGACAGGCAGACACTCTCATGTCACCCAACACACGTTTATTCACAATATGTACACCGTCCAAGTGCTCACAAACCCCAAAGACCCCAAAGTCCTGGCCACACAACAATGCCTTCTTCAGGCCGCCTCCTTGTCTTCCTCCCGACATCATCTCACTTCCTCCCGACTCTTGTCCATGACTGGAGGGAGGCAGCCCCCTTTTATCCACCCCGGATGGACTCCAGGTGTACCCTGAGGAGCTTCTGTAGTCACACCCCTGTATGGCGGAAGCTCTGGTGGTGTATTCGGAAGTCCTCCAGGTGTCCCCAATCCTCTTCCCCCCAGCACTTCCGTGTGTGGCGGAAGTGCTGAGGTCCAGGGCCCCTACAGGGTTGAGCTTCCAAGCTCTGTACCCGTGGCCCCCAAAGCAACCAGGGCGGGCGCCCCCTCGTGTTCTGGAGGAGGCACAAGCCCTCCTCTGCTCCTTCTGGGCATCCTGGCCGGGCATGAACCCCAGCCGGGTGCCACAGTGTATTATCAAAATATATATTTTGAAAAGGTCAGTTTCCTAACAATTTACCTTTTTGCCATTTGGAAGTCCCTTGCTGCATCCCCATAGTCAGTTTGTAATTACAATATATGCTGGCATTTATAGTAGCTACGTGACTGAATACCTACAGCCACGAGATTGTTGTCCACATTGGTACCGCTGCTGTGTGCTGTAAAAGATGTCAGACATTATAAAAAGTGTGTATGTGTACTGCTGAAAGGTGTGGCATAATATAGATATAGTGAACTTTGCATTTAGTACTTGCTGTCACCAGCTAATTTGAGAAGGCCCAAGCATTGAAAAGGAAATAGGGATGCGAAAGACGGTGTCTCTATACAGTTTGTCTGCAACAAAGTAATAAAAACTGCATTCTTTCAGACAAAGGTCCAAATGTGTCTGTTAGGTCAACTAACTGCAAAGTGAAAGTTTGCATGATTTATTTTTAAAGCAGAGACATAAATTACCAGATGAGCACAGAACAGATTCAAATTATCTTTCTCAAAGGATTTGAGCGCCTAGTTAAAATGATCATTTTTGAAATGGTTTTTATTTTTAACAGACCTTTAATATCATTACATAATGATGGAACTATTGTCTGCAATAAAGATAAAAGGTAATCTTAAAAATCTATACTAATTTAATAAATGTTCTTTCTCTTTGGGAGTCTTTTTTAAGGACATTTCAAAATGAAAGTAGTACAGTCTGCTGTTTTTAAGCTCTTTTTATTTTTGGCCCTGTGATCTCTGTCTTTTGTAAGCAAAGATTTATCTTAATTCAAAATTTTTAATGCACCTTGCAATGTTACTCAGTAGTGTCACTGTCATTTTGGGTTTTTGATACTCATATGTTTGAGAACATATATACTTTTTAAAAAACAGGTGGGTGGATTTCCAATTCTTTGTGGGGAATTGTCATATTATGGGGTGATTTCTTTTCATGATTTCTGATTTATGCTCTATTAGATTGTGTTTGTTATTTTATTGCCTATTTTTCTAATATACTGTATATCTGCTAGAGAATACTTTTAGTCAGCAATAATTATTTCTCTAAACAACTACTCTTGCTTATCTGATGAAAAAAATCATCATTTAAAGACCATTTTTGTCTGAATGAAGTCTTGCCCACTTAGCTAGCTTTTAAACCCACCCAAGCCTGTTTTGTCCAGTTTTGCTGGTGGGAACTTTAACCCCCTTTGAGCCTAATTTTGAAGTGGATTTGAAATGTAATGCCAGTTTATCCTTTTTCTTAGCCAATCATCCAGATCATAGCTTTAGACATCCAGTTTGTAAACCCAGAGGGGCACATAGCAGGAGCATAAGAGGAATGAGATGCTACTGCTTCTCTCCAACCAATATTGAAGTTATTTTGATGCAAAAATCAGTTTGACAGCATGCTTTTAGACTGTGGAAGTTCACTTAAGTCCCAAGGGAGAAGGCACTGCAACATGCATTCAAACCAAGACCTGCCCGCAATTAAACATAACCAATATGATAACAGACATTAGGGCTTTTTTAATTACATTTTTTTTTGCATATGTGTTTTTTTTTGTCTAAGCATTGACTCTGACTTATTAATGAAATGCTTCCTTGGCCCAGCTTCAACAATGAGTTGCAGAGTTTGGGGCTATAAGCTTTAAGACATGTTTGTGTTTGAGTACTGTGTAAAGACCTCTGGGAAAAAATATAAAATGGCTTTTAATCCAATTAGATGTCTTGTGATTGCATAGTGCATATAATGTACACTATATGGGTAAGTCATATTGCCCTGAAGCAATAGTGGACTTTTTAGATGGATTGTAGCTCAGTTGATTTTGGCCTGAGGATTTAAGAATCTTAGGATGTGTTACCGTATGTACCAGGGACCTGAGATTACATTTGGTTAGTCAATTGACCAAGGAAACCAGCCAAAGACCAAGCAGAAACAGTTTAATTATAGGCAGTGTTTAGAACTAAAACTAGAAATATATTGTTTTAATTGTATCATTCACTTTAGATGATAAAAAGTCAAATAAAGCTATCTAACATGTATAACATTTAGTAACACCCTTTATTTTGCAGAATATGCTACAATCTGCAAATAATTAACACAGATTAAATAAATTCCCCTAGTAGAGCTTTTCCTCTTCTAATGTTTCTTTATACCCCTTCCACATTATTTCCCATGTGCAGCTCTACTTGAAATTGGGTTTGATACATTTTATTTAAAAAAAAAACAGTGACTGTCCTGTGCCTTCTGTGAGCCTAATGTTTTTCTTTTGTTATTCTGAATTTTCATTCTTAGATTGTGTTTTTAAGTGTTAACATGATGTTTGATTTGGTAGAAAAAGAAGCATATCTCTTTTTTGAAGAGGTTCCCTGATATTTGAGGCTTTAATATGATACTGTATTAGATGAATTTAAAAAAAACATTGTGGAGAATTTATAACTAATATCTATTTTGGAAATCTTAAATCCTGTGGGTTACATGCAATAATCCCTTTCATCTCCTTTCAGTCACAGATTCAATTTATTAATCCCTGAATTGAATTAAGTGGGTCTGAAAATTTTATTGATGTGCAATTCTAATGCTTCCATTACTATACTGATTTGTAAAACCTCTAGAACCTTAATCCATTACAACATAATCACAATTTCCACTAGTACATGGAAACTTAAGTTAGAATGAGTGATATTTTTTTTTCGTTTGCCATCACTGGAGTTGATATATAGGAGGCTTTCTGATTGTATGCAATTGCAGTGTAAGCACAGAGTATAAAAGAATTGTGTTTTTTTTGTAATTTATACATTTTCATGTTTCCTAAACTGCAGTAAGACAAATAAATATTGCCTTCATTGTTTCACAGGGAAAAAGAATTAAAAACATACTGGGACTATAAGAGAGCCTCAGAGGAGTATCAGCACGCTTGGAGCGAACTAAAAAAGCAAGCCTTTGGAACATGGATTTCAAGCCCAAGGGAATTATTGCTGTTCAATTAGTGGTATTGTGTAGATATACTGTATACTCATAAAAGCAAAACAACATACAGGGAATCTCAATCACTGCAAAATACAGACGTTTTATTAAATATATTTTTTGAAAATACATATTCCTTTATTACTGTAGTTATTGTTTTTGTGGAATTTTCACATTCACTCTGTGTCCTTGCTTTATGTAGCCACAATTCAACGTCAAGCATGTTATGTAGTTTGGGTAAGTAAATTAAGTGATGCATTATCACTTTCAAAAACACATGTCTATACTTATATTATATAAGTTATTTAAGTTATATATTAACTTTCTTTTTTATCAGCCAATTAATTCTTCAATAGAAATGTGTCAAAAAATGCTGCTGAAGCACATTTATACAAATGACAATACACCTGCATAATGTCTCACTCCGACTATAGCTGCCAAGTCAGAAGTTTTATTCTTTTTAGTCATTCTGATGTATATTTATTTGAGTGAGGTTTGTTGTTTGTCATAATATAATACTAGTATTTATTTATCAAGCCTCTGTATAAAGCCAAATTTCACCCTGGAGACAAATAAAGATATCCATCCATCCATTCCTATTTTCATGATCTGAACAAGAAACTCATTGCAGTGTTTTTGTTATTTGATTATATGGTTAAGTCTGTAAGCTACAATTTCCGACAGTGTGGTTTTATTAAATACTAGCAATATACCCGCACTTCGCAGCGGAGAAGTAGTGTGTTAAAGAGGTTATGTAAACATATATATACATAAACATATATACATATATATACATATCTACATATACACATATCTACATATACATATATATATATATATATATATATATATATATATATATATATATATATATATATATATATATATATATATATATATACACATCCACATATATATATATACATATATATATACACATATCAACATATATATACACATATCAACATATATATACATACATATACACACATACATACACACACACATATATACATATACATACATACACATACATATATATATACACACATACATACACACATATATACAGTAATCCCTCCTCCATCGCGGGGGGTTGCGTTCCAGAGCCACCCGTGAAATAAGAAAATCCGCGAAGTAGAAACCATATGTTTATATGGTTATTTTTATATTGTCATGCTTGGGTCACAGATTTGCGCAGAAACACAGGAGGTTGTAGAGAGACAGGAACGTTATTCAAACACTGCAAACAAACATTTGTCTCTTTTTATAAAGTTTAAACTGTGCTCCATGACAAGACAGAGATGACAGTTCTGTCTCACAATTAAAAGAATGCAAACATATCTTCCTCTTCAAAGGAGTGCGCATCAGGAGCACAGAATGTCACATAGATAGAGAAAACAATCTCTAGCATACAAATCAATAGGGCTGTTTGGCTTTTAAGTATGCGAAGCACCGCGGCATAAAGCTGTTGAAGGCGGCAGCTCACACCCCCTCCGTCAGGAGCAGAGAGAGAGAGAGATAGAGAGAGACAGAGTTTGTTTTTCAGTCAAAAATCAATACGTGCCCTTCGAGCTTTTAAGTATGCGAAGCACTGTGCAGCATGTTGTTTCAGGAAGCAGCTGCACAAAAGAGAGCAACGTGAAGATAATCTTTCAGCATTTTTAGACGAGCGTCCGTATCGTCTAGGTGTGCAAACAGCCCCCCTGCTCAATCCCCCTACGTCAGGATCAGAGAAAGTCAGCGCAAGAGACAGAGAAAAGTAAGCTGGGTAGCTTCTCAGCCATCTGCCAATAGCGTCCCTTGTATGAAATCAACTGGGCAAACCAACTGAGGAAGCATGTACCAGAAATTAAAAGACCCATTGTCCGCAGAAATCTGCGAACCAGCAAAAAATCCGCGATATATATTTAAATATGCTTACATATAAAATCCGCGATGGAGTGAAGCCGCGAAAGGCGAAGCGCGATATAGCGAGGGATCACTGTATATATATATATATATATACTAGCAAAATACCCGCGCTTCGCAGCGGAGAAGTAGTGTGTTAAAGAGGTTATGTAAACATATATATACATAAACATATATACTTATATACATATCTACATATACACATATCTACATATATACATATATATATATATATATATATATATATATATATATATATATATATATATATATATACATATAGACATCCACATATATATACATATATCAACATATATACACACATATATACATACACACATATATATATATATATATATATAAATATATATACTGTATATACACATACAGACACATATATATATATACATATAGCAAAATACCCACGCTTTGCAGCGGAGAAGTAGTGTGTTAAAGAGGTTATGTAACCATATATATACATAAACATATATACATATATATACATATCTATATATACACATATCTACATATACATATATATACATACACACATCCACATATACATATATATATATATACATATATATATATATAGATATAAATATAGACATACATATATACATACATACATTCACATATATATATATATATATATATATCAAAATACCCACGCTTCGCAGCGGCGAAGTACTGCTTTAAAATTTTAAATAATAAACTGAGGGAAATTATACCAATAATTATTTGTTAAGGATCTCTTTGTATACCATGTTGTCAGTTTGCCCCTCCGGTTGTAATATGACCAAGTTGTGCACTGAGCTTACTCTTGAGCATGCAACGTATACTTGGCCATGTGAAAAGGAAATCAAGAACAGCAAGACCGCGCCAGCTGCGGAGCTCAACTCGGAGCGAAATGAAGTGAATGAAATGAGGTGAATGGGAGGGGAGATGATCACGTGACTCCAACACCCGTCTTAACTCTCCATCCCTCCACAAACACAGTCTCTCGGATCCCAACTCTCCTTTATATATATAGATAAATAGCAAAATACCCGCGCTTCGCAGCGGAGAAGTAGTGTGTTAAAGAGGTTATGAAAAAGAAAAGGAAACATTTTAAAAATAACGTAACATGATTGTCAATGTAATTGTGTTGTCATTGTTATGAGTGTTGCTGTCTTTTATATATATATATATAATATACACACACACAAACATATATATACATATCTACATATACACATATCTACATATACATACGTATATACACATATACACATCCACATAAACATATATATATACATATACAAATTTACATATCTACATATATATATATACAGTAATCCCTCCTCCATCGCGGGGGTTGCGTTCCAGAGCCACCCGCGAAATAGGAAAATCCGCGAAGTAGAAACCATATGTTTATATGGTTATTTTTAGAATGTCATGCTTGGGTCACAGATTTGCGCAGAAACACAGGAGGTTGTAGAGAGACAGGAACTTTATTCAAACACTGCAAACAAACATTTGTCTCTTTTTCAAAAGTTTAAACTGCTCCATGACAAGACAGAGATGACAGTTCTGTCTCACAATTAAAAGAATGCAAACATATCTTCCTTTTCAAAGGAGTGCAAAGCAAGCAGTCAAAAAAAAAATCAATAGGGCTTTTTGGCTTTTAAGTATGCGAAGCACTGTGCAGCATGTCCTTCAGGAAGCAGCTGCACACAGCCCCCCTGCTCACACCCCCCTACGTCAGCGCAAGAGAGAGAGAGAGAGAGAAAGTAAGCTGGGTAGTTTCTCAGCCATCTGCCAATAGCGTCCCTTGTATGAAATCAACTGGGCAAACCAACTGAGGAAGCATGTACCAGAAATTAAAAGACCCATTGTCCGCAGAAATCCGCGAACCAGCAAAAACTCTGCGATATATATTTAAATATGCTTACATATAAAATCCGCGATGGAGTGAAGCCGCGAAAGGCGAAGCGCGATATAGCGAGGGATCACTGTATATATATAGACATACATATATACATACATACATTCACATATATATATATATATATATATATATATATATATATATATATATATATATATATATATATATAAATATATATATACACATATATATATATATATACACTGTATATATACATATCTACTTAGTGGCTCCTGTATTTAGGATATAGCAGGTTGGATAATGGACGGATGGACATTTGTATGCATAGCCCCATTTGCCCGTTTTCGTTTTTTTTCTTTCTTCAGTAATATTTCAGCAAACCCGGAGCTTGTCAGTTCAAATCCTGGTACTGACATCACTGTGTGACCCTGAGGAAGTCACTTCACCTGCCTGTGCTGCAAAAAACAAAAGTAATGTAACAAATTGTACCTCAGATGTTGTAAGTTGGTGGAATAAAGGCATAAGTAAAATAGATAAATATGTATTATATACATAGGAACTATTCATTTATTTTCAGTTAAGTCATCTGCAGCAAACTTTTATAAATGAGGGTTTCTGATTTTTAGATAGTGCAAACTGTTTCTTCTTCATTGACGTTTTCTCTTGGAGAGCTTTTTTCATTTCATTGAAAATGAAAGCAGCAGCTGCCAAAATATGTAGCTTTCTTATTAATTTTTGAACATTGTGTAAAATAAATGTATAAAGTAACATAAAAGGTTTAAATACTGGTTATTCTTTTACACTAAAATATTACTACAGAGATACAAAAAAAGTAAAATGGATATGTTCTTTTTCTTTAAGGAGATTAAATATTACTGAAGAAAGAAAAAAAAAAATTAAACAGCCAAATGGGGCTATGCATACGAACTTAAAAGGTTTAAATAAAACAGAAATATATATTTTATTTTTACTTGCTTAACTTGTGGAGGGTGTATCCTGTAGCAAAGCCCTAACTTTTTTCGTGAAAGCCCGTTTCAGTCAATAAGTCTTAAAAAAACGTGTAAAGATATTGACAATAAGCTAAGTCATCTGCAGCAAAGTTTTATAAATGAGGGTTTCTCCTTTTTAGACAATAAGCTACGCAAACCCAGGAAGACATGGAATCGTTTAAATCAAGTATCATTACATCTTCCTTTCTTAAAGAGAAGTAAGGCAGTACTTATAAGCTTACATATTTATATATAGACATACATGTATATATATATATATATATATATATATATATATATATATATATATATATCCGAAGCCGTGCAAGCACACTCTTTTGAGAATGCAACGTATAGTTGTACAGAAGAAAAGCAATCTTGCCTCAAATGAATGGCAACCTTTTGTAGGTCTATGAACTTAATTTAAACTTTAGGTTTACACGGTGCTTTCTTTCCGAAGTACCTGCACTCATGAATATGTCTGTATGTGTCAGTCGGTCAAATCCACGCGCTTCGCACCGGCGAAGTACCGCTTTTAAATTTTTATTAAGAAGAAAATCAAACGTTTTTAAATTGAGGGAAAATATACTAATAACAGTTTGTTAAGGATCAGTTTTTTTGTGAAGCTGCCTTTACTCGAGTGATCACTTCGACCTGACTTGGTGGCCAAGTGTAAACGTTACCTGGAAGTAACCACCCATACAATCAGATTGTGAATCTGACTACGAATGCCGTGAATGTAATTATACACTCACTGCACTTGCTTACGGTAATCGAACCTCGGACGTCAACGCTAGAGGGGCTTAGCAGCGGTGAAGTATTGCTTTTAAATTTTAATTAAGAACAAAAGAAAACCTCAGAGGTTCGATTCCCGAAAGGGAGTGAAGTGAGTGTCCGGTTACCTAGCAGGTAACGCTTATGGTCGGACAGCAAGTGACGTAACATCAGCCACGGTGCCTTCAGTTGTGAGAAGCAGATCATAGAATGATTGAAAATAGTTTTGCATTTACCTTTTTAGTAAAAGGCGAGCTTTTAAGCCTGAGAAATCACCCCGTAAATGCACACGTTTAATTGCACATGTGTTAATATGTATGGTTACACAGTATTAAAAGATAGTGAACAACGTCATTTACCTTTGTTCCCGCGTTTGATAAAAGGCGAGCTTTTAAGCCTGAGAAATCACCCCGTAAATGCACACGTTTAATTGCACATGTGTTAATATGTATGCTTACACAGTATTAAAAGACAGTCAAAAATTAACGTCATTTACCTTCGTTCCCGCGTTTGACTCGTGCTGTAAATCTCTTCCTTGTTTTTAGGTCACGTGATTACGTAGGAGGCGTGATGACGCGATACGTGATTCCGCCTCCTCCATTACAGTATATGGACAAATATATTCCAGTTATGACCATTACGCGTAGAATTTCGAAATGAAACCTGCCTAACTTTTGTAAGTAAGCTGTAAGGAATCAGCCTGCCAAATTTCAGCCTTCCACCTACACGGGAAGTTCGAGAATTAGTGATGAGTGAGTCAGTGAGTCAGTCAGTCAGTCAGTCAGTGAGTCAGTGAGGGCTTTGCCTTTTATTAATATGTATAGATATATATATATATATATATATATATATATATATATATATATATATATATATATATATATATATATATATACACACACATACAGACACATATACAGTATATACATATACATATTTACATATCTACATATATATATATATACATATCCACATATATATATAAACATACATACATATATATATATCTATATCTATATATCTATCTATCTATATATCTATATCTATCTATATATCTATATATATATCTATATCCATATATATATATATATCTATATCTATATATCTATATCTCTATATATATATATATATATATATATATATATATATATATATATATATACTAGCAAAATACCCGCGCTTCGCAGCGGAGAAGTAGTGTGTTAAAGAGGTTATGTAAACATATATATACATAAACATATATACATATATATATATATATACATATACACATCCACATATATATATACATATATCAACATATATATACACATACAGACACATATATACATATACTTATTTGTATATCTACATATATATACACATATATACATATTTGTATATCTACATATATATACACATATATACATATACACACATATCTATCTACATACATACACATATATCTATCTATCTATCTATATATATATATATATATATATATATATATATATATATATATATATATATATATATATACACACATACATATCTATCTATCTATATATACATATCTATCTATCTATATATATATATATATACATACATATCTATCTATCTATCTATCTATATATACACACATACATACATACATACATACATACATATCTATCTATCTATATATATATACATACATACATATCTATCTATCTATATATACACATACATACATACATATCTATCTATCTATCTATATATACACATACATACATACATATCTATCTATCTCTATCTATCTATCTATCTATATATACACATACATACATACATATCTATCTATCTATCTATATATACACATACATACATACATATCTATCTATATATACACATACATACATACATACATACATACATATCTATCTATATATACACATACATACATACATACATACATACATATCTATCTATATATACACATACATACATACATATCTATCTATATATACACATACATACATACATATCTATCTATATATACACATACATACATACATATCTATCTATCTATCTATCTATATATACACATACATACATATCTATCTATATATACACATACATACATACATATCTATCTATATATACACATACATACATACATATCTATCTATATATATTCGTCAACTCAAGCTGAAGCGAGTAAAAGACTCATTGCAAGTTATCGCAAACGCTTGATTGCAGTTATTGCTGCTAAGGGTGGCCCAACCAGTTATTAGGTTCAGGGGGCAATTACTTTTTCACACAGGGCCATGTAGGTTTGGATTTTTTTTTCTCCCTAAATAATAAAAACCACCATTTACAAACTGCATTTTGTGTTTACTTGTGTTATATTTGACTAATGGTTAAATGTGTTTGATGATCAGAAACATTTTGTGTGACAAACATGCAAAAGAATAAGAAATCAGGAAGGGGGCAAATAGTTTTTCACACCACTGTACCAATAACAGTTTGTTAAAGATCTGTTTTTTTGTGACGCTGCCTTTACACAGCCTGTCCGCTGTTTTATAAACGAACGCCATATAAGGCCGTCCTTTCTCCTTCACAGTCAGTTCACGTGATTACGTGGGAGGAGTGATGACGCGATACGCAACCCCGCCTCCCACGGCCAGCAAGCTACAGTCCATTACAGTATATGGACAAAAAATAGGTTCCAGTTATGACCGTTATGCTTTGAATTTCGAAATGAAACCTGCCTAACTTTTGTAAGTAAGCTGTAAGGAATGAGCCTGCCAAATTTCAGCCTTCCACCTACACGGGAAGTTGGAGAATTAGTGATGAGTGAGTCAGTCAGTCAGTCAGTGAGGGCTTTGCCTTTTATTAGTATAGATTGTGATATGAGTCACTAATAATCTAATTTTTTAAAGTTAGACAAATTATCTTTATAGAAATTTGATTGTTAACTACTAATTATAGATCTAATACTCTTTAGATGCACAAAAAAGAGCAATATAATAAGCTATTATATCAACAAAAACAGTTGTGGAACTGACTTTAACTGCCCATGACCCTGTAATGGAAAAATGCAGGTTTAGAAAATAAGTGAAAGGAGTGGTGTTTACTAGTACAGCATAACAGTTTTGTAGTACTTTACATTATATTTTATCAGCAAAATAGACTAATATTGTGATTTTTATGCATGTATAAGAAAAAAATACACTTAATGCATGTTACATTATTTCAGCATTTATTGTGTTAATCTTAATACCAGATTTATGTTTCAGAGTATTAAGTATTTGGTTCAATTCAGCAATATATAGTAATTTATTTTTATTCAGATAAAATAGTATTCCTATTCTGCAAAACCTTTGACTCAATTAATAATACCTATGTCTTTTTCTGGTTGTGAAAATGGATTTCAAGGATTTCAGCAGTCCCTACAGAAAGGGAATACTCCATTGTGTTACATTACACACATTGGTACACCATCAAAATTTGGCTCTCTGTGTTTCTATATGTCTGTAGTAGAACTATCAATCAATAGTTGAAATTAGAATGTATTGTTTTTAAAATATTCAATTTGAATATATATATATATATATATATATATATATATATATATATATATATAATTTTAAAATTTTGGTGTGGCAAAATAAGAGTATATTACCGTCGTCATGTTCTAGGGTGTTCCTCCTACCAAAATGAAGCTTCCAAAGTAGCTGCGGAGCAGGCCCACATTATATGTAACTGGAAAATATACTTTAAAGTCCCAAATACTGTTCATAAAACCAAAAAAGAGGAAGGATCACCATCAGATTTTGGCTTGCATAAGATACCTCCGCAACATCTAGTGCATACAATGTACCTCAAAGAACTGTGTGTTCCTTGATCCTTTGTAGGGCTGAGAGCAGTCCCTCAGTGGAGGTGGATGGGTAGCCCTGCCTGTTGGGGAACTACCCACAAAATACAAGAAACATGGTAGAACAAGCATGAACACATAGAACCTAAATAATACACAAAAGTAATAAACACATAATTAAAAAATAATCCATATATATATAATGCCAAGTTGATTGACTCATTCACTTATCAACAAAACCCCTATTTCCTGTTTAGTTAAAATGCTGGAATTTGGCAGGATGCTACATCTATGGCGGTAGTAGGTATCTCATAAGAAAGGAAATTTCGATATATCAATATTTAGCGGTAATAACCCCCCTACAATAGAAAAATGACCCCAAAATTTCAAAAATGCCTTGATGGATTTGATTGAAATTTGGTGACATCATAGAAAAAAGAAAATTAACTGACATTTTTTTGTTGATACATTTTGTATTGGTCAGTAGTTATTAATATACTAATTTAGGACTGGAAGCATGCTTTATGCAAATAAAGAATGCAGTAGAAGTAATTAACAAGCCACGTGAATAGTGCCAGTAACCAGTAGAGTTGATGGATGACTGAAAAAGAGGCAGTTTCTTAGACAGGAAAAAAGAAATGTCATCACTTTGTAAAATGCAAAGCAAAAGTTCAGCAAAGCTCAAATAAGATTCGAAGTTCAAGTGCTGTTTTTTTTTGCTGTTGACTAGCAGCACTCAGATGCATACCAGTTCTCATTTTGGTTATCCATTCTGGTCCATCGACCCCACCAGCCCAGCCGCAGGTCTTAGCACTGCAAACCAACTGTTAAAATATTAAGTGAGAGGATGCAATCAGAGGATTGCAGCACTGGGAACTCCAAGGGAGAAATTGCAGTCTTGTGTTGTGATTACGTACTGTATAAAGCTCATTCTTCACGTTAATACATCAGTGTAACACGTAGGGTTACATCGCTTATGTATATCCACTTTAAGTACTGTTTTGCATATTCATTTACATCTGCAGACTTTAAAGGGGGACTACAGACGACTGATAAAAAACATGAAAAGAAAAACTGTACTAGTGTGAACGATGTAAACAAATGAAAATCGTAAACTTCTAATAATTAACTGTATGTACTTTTTCACATTATTCCTGCTGATTTCCCATTTCAGTTCATTAGAATAAACTTTTCTGTAAAGTTATGTTTTACAGTGACCAGCAACAAAAGCCAAGTCACTAGGATAAGTAGAAAAAATAGCAAGAATTGATTTAATGTAGCAATGTTTTCCTCATAGACTAAAATAGTGTATATCACGTTCAAGAATAAGCAGCACCAGTAACTTATTATTATTATTGACTGCTGTCTTTATCCAAGGCAGCTTGCAACATCTGTGGTATGATTACTTACATTTCTATTGGTTTTCTAGGTCATGTGACTTGCTTGTGGTCTCACAGGGTCAGTAGCAGGATTTGAATCCACAACCTCAGGGTTTGAAGCCTAAAGTCTTAACCACTACACCACACTACCTGACGATAGTATTGGCTCTTGGTAAAAGAAAAGAAAAAAACTACAAATATTGTATGTAGAAAAACACTTTATTAGATACATAGTAATTAACACCCAGTTAACAAATAACCAATGGAACTTATAATGTATGCCCTTTGTCTCACAAAATTTCCCTGACAAAGCTGGGTAACACAGCTAGTATTAACATAAACAAAGGAATAAAAAAAAAAAAAAATAGACCTAAAAAGGAGTTTGACCACAAGCTGGGGAGGAACGCTGGCTGAAGTATAACTGCAATGAATTACATTTGATCATTTGCTTACATTTTGTACAATAAATTATTAAACTTTCATACACAACCAAAATTCATTGAACACTTCAGTTCATCTGTACTCCTACAACTTGTTTATTAACTAACCACATGGAAAAACCATTCTGTCACGTTTTCCATCCTCATTTTTTCTTTGAGGACATGAGCTGATTTTTCTTTTGTGCAATTACAACATCAAAGACTGTGACTGTATGCTGATATGTGATTCTGAATGTTTGATTAGCTGTGTTTCCTTTTGCTCCTGGAACTTCTTTGCAGAGGTCAACTTTGAGCAATTTCTGCTGAAGGTTCTTAATTTATCACTTGGTTTTTGATTACATTATTTTGTGAGTATAAGGAATTCTGAATTCAGGATAAATCAGCCTGCTGAAGTTGTAGAGTGAGAGTCCTTGTTTGTAGTGTATGAAAGTAGTGTATTTCATTTTAACATGGCAATACTTACAAATAAGCTTTTTTCTGCAACATTATAAAAATCAAAATGAACAAAAACACAACTTTAAATTGGACAGATAATTTGGAATCCGTGTGTAGGCAGTGGTGCCAAAATTTTCTGTGCACCATCTGTGCTAATGCAGTTTGTATAAAATGCATAATTTGCATCTTCTCACAGATGATCATGCTGCTGCATGAGAACATTAGAAAGCTAATAAACGACAAGAAACCATTCAGTCTATAAAAGTTGTTTGTTTAGCTAAGATGTCCTGATATTTCATCCCGACACTTCTTATAATGTGATATCTAAACAAGGTGCCACAAAATCTGATACTTGTCCTTGGGGTATTGACAGTATGCCATTAAGAAACACACTTTAATATGCTCCTGTACAGATTCTTTCCCAAGATGTTTGTGATTACCTTTACATGACCCTGCACTGTCAGTTGTTTGTTTATGTGGATATTGAATGTGCCGCGAGAATCTCTTTTTGAATTCATAAATATTTAAGATTTTGCCAGATTAATTTCTACAAAGGGTTGTAAATAAATGAGAGAGAGAATAGTGCACAGAGTTGCCAATTATTCAGGTTCTGTGGTATTTATTATTATTTTATTTTTCATTCTACCATCAGCTTCTGTAGCCAAGGATTGGGATAAAGATCCCCTCTTTAAGAAGGGGGACCGGAGGGTGTGTTCCAACTACAGAGGGATCACACTCCTCAGCCTCCCTGGAAAAGTCTATTCGGGGGTTCTGAAGAGGAGGGTCCATCAGATATTCGAACCTCGGATTCAGGAGGAACAGTGTGGTTTTCGTCCTGGTCGTGGAACAGTGGACCAGCTCTACACCCTTAGCAGAGTCCTAGAGGGTGCATGGGAGTTCGCCCAACCAGTCTACATGTGTTTTATGGACTTGGAAAAGGCGTTCAATCGTGTCCCTCGGGGAATCCTGTGGGGGGTGCTCCGGTAGTATGGGGTACCGGACCCCCTGATAAGGGCTGTTCGGTCCCTGTACAACCGGTGTCAGAGCTTGGTCCGCATTGCCGTCAGTAAGTCAAACCTGTTTCTTTTGAGAGTTGGACTCTGCCAGGGCTGCCCTTTGTCACCGATTCTGTTCGTAACTTTTATGGACAGAATTTCTAGGCGCAGCCAGGGCATTGAGGGGGTCCGGTTTGGTGGACTCAGGATTGGGTCACTGCTTTTTGCAGATGCTGTTGTCCTGTTTGCTTCATGAGGCCGTGATCTTCAGCTCTATCTGGATCGGTTCGCAGCTAAGTGTGAAGCGGCTGGGATGAGAATCAGCACCTCCAAATCCGAGACCATGGTCCTCAGCCGGAAAAGGGTGGAGTGCCCTCTCAGGGTTGGGAGCGAGATCCTGCCTCAAGTGGAGGAGTTCAAGTATCTCGGGGTCTTGTTCACGAGTGAGGGAAGAGTGGAGCGTGAGATCGACAGGCGGATTAATGTGGCGTCCTCAGTGATGCGGGCTCTGCATCGGTCTGTCATGGTGAAAAAGGAGCTGAGCCGTAAGGCAAAGATCTCAATTTACCAGTCGGTCTATGTTCCTACCCTCACTTATGGTCATGAGCTATGGGTAGTGACCGAAAGAACGAGATCGCGAATACAAGCGGCTGAAATGAGTTTCCTCCGCAGGGTGTCTGGGCTTTCCCTTAAAGATAGGGTGAGAAGCTCAGTCATCCGGGAGGGGCTCAGAGTAGAGCCGCTGCTCCTCTGCATCGAGAGGAGTCAGATGAGGTGGCTCGGGCATCTGATCAGGATGCCTCCTGGACGCCTCCCTGGTGAGGTGTTCCGGGCACGTCCAACCGGGAGGAGGCCCCGGGGTAGACCCAGGACACGCTGGAGGGACTATGTCTCCTGGCTGGCCTGGGAACGCCTCGGGATTCTCCCGGAAGAGCTAGAAGAAGTGGCCGGGGAGAAGGAAGTCTGGGCATCTCTGCTCAAGCTGCTGCCCCCACGACCCGACCTCGGATAAGCGGAAGAGGATGGATGGATGGATGGATTCTACCATCATTAAGTACTATTGCTACCAAAGCAACTAGTTTTTCAATTTCTCCGTTGGTATGAGTAAATGGTTTTCCTCTAAAAAAAGATGTAAATCATTTTGATAATTCCTCATGTTCACTTCCTCTTCCAGGTTAATTTTTTTTTTGTCTGATGTCTGCTTAAAATTATGCAAAATCTTCATTTTATGCATATTTGAATAGTATTTAATAAAAATATCCCATTTAACTGACAGAATATATATATACTGTATGTATATGTATGTGTATATATATATATATATATATATATATATATATATATATATATATATATATATATATATATATTTGTGTGTGTGTGTATATATATATAATATATATGGTTGAAATAGTTTTACTGTCAAATAATGTAAAGAGTACGCGACACGTGTTTCGCCCTAATTCTGGGCTCATCAGGTGTACACACTCACTGCACTCCCCTCTCGTGGCGCAACATTAAAGGCTTCGCCTCTGGCGCTGACGTCCGAGGTTTGATTCCCTGAAAGGGGGGTGCAGTGAGTGTGTACGCCTTCTCGCTCCACCGCGGCATACCTGGTCACCCAGTCCAGCAGTTTACAGCTGAGGTACATAATGAGTTATTCAGCACCATCGATGCTCAGCACAGCACCTAATCCTGTGTCCGATGCATCGGTCTGGAGTATGAAAGGAAAAGAAAAATCAAGAGATTTTAAAACAGGTGCTGATGTAAGGGCCAATTTCAAGTCACTGAATGCAGTATCAGCCTGATCATCCCATACCACTTTTAAGGGTGCTCGTTTCTTTGTTAAATTAGATAAGAGCGAAGCAATCTTTGGGAAACAAGGTACAAAATGGTGATAGTAGCCCGCTAAACCCAGAAATGCTTGTACTTGCCTCTTAGACACCGGACAGGGTCAATTTAGGATGGCATCAATTTTGGAGCATTGTGGTTTAACAGTGCCCCCACCCACCAGATAGCCCAAATATTTGGCTTCTTTTAAGCCAAAGAAACATTTCTTAGGATAAATGCGAAGTCCAGCTCATGCTAGTGTGGAGAGCACAGTTTTGAGCTGCAATACATGTTCCTCCCATGTGCTGGAATAAATGACGTCATCTAGATAGGCGGTACTAAATGAATTGTGAGGCCATAGCGGTGTGTGTACGAAATGTTGGAAGATCGCTGGTGCCCTGTGCAAGGAAAAAGGGAGAACAGTGTACTGCCAATGTCCACTTGGAGTACTAAAAGTGTTTTTTTCTTTAGCGGAGGCCATTAAAGGAATTTGCCAATACCCTTTAGTCATATCGAGCGTAGTTAGGAATTGAGCGTTACCTAGCCGATCGAGTAGATCATCCACTCCTGGCATTGGATACGCATCAAATTTAGAGACCTGATTAAGTCGTCAGAAGTCATTGCAAAACCTCCACGACCCATCAGGCTTAGGAACTAAGACAATTGGACTAGACCAGGGGCTGTAACTTTCTTCAATAACCCCTAATTCTAGCATTTGTCTAATTTCCAACTCTACTTCCGCCTTCTTTGCTTCAGGAGCCTATGGGGTCTTTCTCTGACAATTACCCCCAGGTCAGTGATAATGTCATGTTCAATCAGTGCAGTCCGTCCTGGTAACTCGTTTACTACTTCAAGTACTGACAGGATAGCCATCTCTAGGTCCTGTTTTTGTTCCGGGGTTAAATCAGGTACTAAATTAAGGCGTAACTTTGATATGAAAAGGGAGCGAGGCTGGCCGGAGGAGGAATCAATTTCCCTGTCCTTCCACAGCTTCAGCAAATTAATATGATATACTCGCTGACTTGGTCGACGATTTGGTTGTTTTACCAAATAATCTGCAAGTCCTTTTCTTTCCTTAATTTCGTAAGGGCCTTGCCAATGTGCCAATAATTTGGAATGTGAACTAGGAATGATCACCAGGGACAAATTCCCGCATGGTGGTGTTTCTATTATAATAATGAGACTGCGCTGCTTGAGCTTTTTCCAAATTTTCTTTTAGTATTGGTCTAATTTTTTCCAATCTATTGTGTAATTGAGCGATATATTCAAGTATATTTGAGGTAGGAAGGACCTCCTCTTCCCAAGCTTCTTTTAACATGTCCAATAGTCCACGGAGTTGTCTTCCATACAGTAATTAAAATGGAGAAAAACCTGTAGAGGCCTATGGGACTTCCCGATAGGCAAACAATACGAGGGGAAGTAACTGATCCCAGTTTCTCCAATCCTCGTTAACTACTTTTCATAACATCTGTTTTAAAGTTTGATTAAATCGTTCTACCAACCCGTTTAACGTCTGTGGATGATAGACTGATGTTTTCAGATGTTTTATCTTGAGTAATTTAGCGTATTTTTCTCTATTTCACTGTCAACTCCTACCACTTTCTTTTATGTGGACTAGTTCCCTGGACACTTTTTACACTTTTTTAATTTAATATTGTTCTTTATCAGTATGCTGCTGCTGGAGTATGTGAATTTTCCCTTGGGATTAATAAAGTATCTATCTATCTATCTATCTATCTATCTATCTATCTATCTATCTATCTATCTATCTATCTATCTATCTATCTATCTATCTATCTATCTATCTATCTATCTATCTATCTATCTTGAACGTCTCCGAAGTGAAGGAAGTGCCTTAATACGTAAGAACCTCTTCGGGAATCCCTACATGAGCGAATATCCCTACTAATTCCCGTGCAATGTTTTTAGAAGTAGCTGAGTGCAGGGGAACAGCTTCTGGAAACCAAGTGGCATGGTCTACTAGAACTAAAATATATTTATGAATTGTCAACAAGAGTTCTAATGGTCCAACGAGGTCGATACCAACTCATTCAAAGGGTAAATCAATAAGGGGAAGAGAGACAAGAGGAGAACAGTCCCTCCTAGGAATCTGACGAAGTTGGTATTCGGGACAAAAATCACAAAATCGTCGGACCTCCTTGTTTATCCCTGGCCAATAGAGTCTGAGCTTAATTCTCTGTAGTGTTTTTTCAGAGCCTAAATGGGCTCCCAGAAGGTGGGCATGCGCTAGTTCACATACTTGTCGCCGATAAGTATGTGGTACTAGGAGCAATGTCCTGACTTCACCCCTGTGTTCTGCCACTCGATACAAGAGTTCATTTTGTATTACAAAGAAAGGCATCGGTGGCATGGGATCTAGGGATGTATGACCTTCGGTTGACACTATTGCATTCCTTGCAAATTTTAAGGAATCATCATTCCATTGTTCTCTTTTAAAGGAAGATGGGGTAATTAAAAATTGGGCAGATAAATTTTGAATAGGGTCTCTGGTGACCTCAATGGGAGGAGCTCTTGTCACCATGACCTCTACGTTAACTGTACTAGCTCCCGCAGAGGACGATGGGACATCAACTCCATCGCACTGAGTACCTATATGGGTCCTGGTGACCGATGAACTCTCCATTATTAAGCCCAAAGTTGTGTTTGTACCACTGTTCATTTTTTTCCAGTCTCTCCCTAATATGACTGGAAATTGGGGATCCAGTAGTACTGCCATAGTTAATTTTTTCATGACGTGATCTACCGTAACCACACAGTTAGCGGTCTTATAATACCGGATGTCCCCATGAATATATCTGAGGCTAGTTTTTATTCTAAGCCATTGTCGCGGTAAAACATATTGGGAAGCAACAATGGAAATGTTACTCCTGGAACCGAACATTGCTCTTACCTTCACGCCATTTACAAGAACTGCACCTGTATAAGGAAGAGACAAAGGGTTAATCACAGCGGCACAGTACCTTTCTCCCTTAATCAGTGAACAGTCCATCGGCTCATTGGTGCAGGTTGGGGACAGATGACCAACCTCCCCACACTTGAAACAGCGGGGAAGGCCAAAATGCTTGTCCCTTTGACGGATGGCAGACAGGAGCTTTTTGAGTGGTCTCAAGGGCTGCCCCACGTGCCTGTTGAGTATGGCAAGAGGACCGTTCTGATCGCTCTGATTTACAAGCCGCCCAGTGACATTCTGCAACCTTGATCAAGGTGTCCATTTTTTCAAAATTTTGTTTCTGGATCTGTTCGGCGATGTTTTCAGGGAGGGCATGAACAAAGGTTTCACACACTAAAAGCTCGGCCATCTTGTGGAAGTTATTAATATCGGACTGTATCCAACAACACCCTTTACTCCACACCTCGAACGCCTGTGTTCCTAGAGGTTGTTCAGGATCAAATTACCACTCCCTCCATTCTCTCGCCTGCTGTTCCAGAGTGATGCCATAGCGTTTGAACACCTCGGTTTTTAAAATGTCATAGTCTGCGGCCTGCTCCTCAGTTAAATCATAATAGGCCCTCTGCGCTATCTCCTTCAGGTAGGGTGCCAGTAGGTATGCCCATTCCGACCTCTGCCATGTGTTCCACTTAGCATTTCACTCAAAAACAAAAAAATAAGATTCATTATTATTCCCCTCAGTTAAATAATAAGCTGAGTGGGTAACGACCGAGCGGCCTCCATCTGTATCGCAGCTGCAGCACGAGCTTTGGATTTGGCGAGCTGGGTCTGAGTCTCGCCCATTTGTACCTTTTAAGGTACATAGTTTGGCCATTATGGTAGAAAGGACAGTATTCAGGTCTTCTTCTTCTGTCATTTTGAACAAAAAAAAATCCTGCCGGCTACGGCAATTGTGGAAAATACTTCTTGTAAGGAAAAAAAAAGAAGCTCCACCAAAAAGAAGTTTTGGGGACAGTCCCCATATATTGTCCAACGGACAAATATAAAGTAAGAGAAAATGTTTGCAATGATCAAAAGCACTTGTTATTGTAGCATTTGATAAATTACATGGAACAAAATGGTGTTTATATACAGTAATTGAATTGAGGACAGAAAGTGGTTGGCAGGAGATGACGTCGAAAACAGGAGATGGAAGCGACGTCATCTTTAACAGAACCTGGAAGTGATGTCATCAGTGGTGGCTGGAAGTGACATCTTGGCTGCTATTTTGGAACCCGGAACTGCAGTGTCTTATTTTTCTTTGGTTTTCCTGTTGGGAGATTAAGAGATTTGGGTAAGTACCACGTGACAATTCCTTGTCTCGCGATGTTTCACTCACCTTTAGGCTTTTTGACAGCCTCCTAAGCGGACGTGTGTGACAATATATAATATATATATACACACTGTATATATAGTGGAAGACCACCAGGGATGCCTCAATAGTGGAAGGACTTATTCAGGACATTATCTCCCCAGAACATTAGTGGGCAGCCCCCCTGGCGTCCAGCGGGGCCCCAGATTTGAAGCATGGAAACTCAACCCTGCTGGGGCCAATGGCAGCATTTCCGTCACACCCGGAAGTGCTACCAGAAGGAGGTCGTTAGATATCTGGAGTGCTTCCAAGTGTCCTATAAAAGGAGCCAGAGTCAGGAGGAGGTGGACGAAGCTTGCCGGAAGAGGAGTGGAGGTGGAAAGGGAGATGAAGAGAAGAAAAGGATTACGAATCGTGTACTTTGGTGCTTTGTACTGTGCTGTGCCCTGGGGAGCGAGGAAAAAGAGCTACCCAGCTGTAAATAAAAGTTAGTTGTGTGCTGCACTTGTGTTTCTGCCTGTCTGGGTCAGGTTGGGGCAGCTGTATGTGCCCCGGTTGTCCACAATATATGTATTACAGTGTACGAAATACTAAATAAATATACATACATACACACACACATATATATATATATATATATATACACACACACACATAGTATATACTGTATGTATGTACAGTATATATATATATATATATATATGTGTGTATATAATATACACACTATGTATGTGTGTGTATATATAATACTTGTGTGTGTACACAGTGTATATATACACACACATACATAGTTTGCATATATATATATATATATATATATATATATATATATATCTACTAGCAAAATACCCGCTCTTCGCAGCGGAGAAGTACTGTGTTAAAGAGGTTATGAAAAAGAAAAGGAAACATTTTAAAAATAACATAACATGATTGTCAATGTAATTGTGTTGTCATTGTTATGAGTGTTGCTGTCATATATATATACTGTATATATATACACACACACACACACACATATACATATATACATATACACATACATACATACACATACATATATATATACACACACATACATACATACATACACACACATATATATATATATATATAGCTGATTACCCAGTGGCCTCGCTCACTGAGTGCAAGAGAAAAAAATAAAATGTAGTATTTATAAAATAAGTTTGTTAATTGCCAATTTTATTTTTCCACAAATAAAGAGCACTTACAATAACATAGAAATCAATATAAACAACATTAACATCATTATCATATGAGAATATGAAGTAATATATAAGAAGCACATTGCATATAAATATAAATTATAAAACAGTAAAATCTTCTATAATAAACTACTGTGGCTGTTTGTTTGTCTGTCCAGGATTTTAAATCACCTGTAGCTCGCAAACCGTTTCACCTATTGACTTGAAATTTGGCACACATATACTACGTCACGTCTACTATCCGCTTTCGGGGTGATGATTTTATTACTCTTTTTATGTTTATTTTATTTTATTGTAGAATCAACTCACAGCTGCGCGCACCAGGGCGGCCGTGGGCGGATGTGTACGGGTGCCGTTTTCATTCCCTACCACCTTCACTAATCATTCTTGAGGCAGATTGAAGATTTAAGTGCCAGCTTAACTGAAAAATTAAAGAAAACATACTAAGTTATCGCAACACAAAAACTAATTTAATCAGTTTTAACGCGAAAAGATGCCGACGAAAGAAGGGAAGCAGCGGGACGCTAGGGTGAAGAGCTGCTCAGTAAGCAGCATGCGCATCAACCTCTGAGCAAACGAATGGTAAACGTACAGAGAAAGAGGATAAATACTATGAATGCTCATGTCAAGTGTATTCACTCCACGTTATCGTGCAGTGCGCTGTTACTGGTATTTTGATAAAAGAATTTGAACAACATATAAGAAGCGTATAAATTATTAAACAGTAAAACATTAACATTTAAGAAGTAAAGATACATTGAGTACTACTGCAGTGCTTTCAGGTATACTACATTTTTTGTTTGCCCATTACATGCATAAATGTGTACATTTTTTGGTGTACCTACCCAAATATAACGCGACATATAACTGACCGTGGGAGAAGCATGGATTTTAAACACGCGTTGAGTTCATCTGCTGGTGTCCCTCGTGGAATAACTGGTAATGTTTGATGAAAATCTACAGCGAGTAAAACTACAGTACCTTCTATTATTTTGGTACGATCTCTGAGATCTTGCATTGTTCGGTTCAAGGCTTCATAAGCTCTTTTATGTGCCATGGTGCACTCATCCCAAACTATCATCTTTGAATGTTGCAAGACTTTTGCCTTTCCAGAGCCCTTGCGTATGTTGCAAATTGGATTTTCGTCGTGAGCAAGGTTTAATGGTAATTGCAATGCCGAATGCGCTGTACAGCCTCCATCTAATAATGTAGAAGCGATTCCCCATGACGCTACAGCCAGAGCTATGTCCACCATTCGCTCTCTCTGCAAGAATCAGGTTTATTAAACTCGTGCTGGTTCAGTCACTTCACGTGAGCCACTCTCTTGTGTGATGTTGCGATGCCCACGGGTTTATTTAATGTTAGCTAAGACCCGGCAGTTAAAAGTTTCTCGCTACAGCAATTTTAACTCTGTTACAAAGTGATCCAAACTCTTGTTTATACCTCGTGTCTTCTCATTAAACTTGTATCTCGCGAATATGGCATTGCAAACGGCAGCTGGAGCGTTTGTATAAAGTTAATTTAAAGTTACGGTTTACACCGTGCTTTTTTATACCTCGTGTCTTATGAAGATGCTTGTATGCGTCACTCGCTCGCTTCTTATTGTTTCGCTGCCTTGTCAATTGTGTAATGAATGTTTTCTTCAGCGCTCTTTGGGGCTCCTCCTTCTTTTCTACGTACTGAGTTCACAGTCAGTTCACGTGCTTACGTGGGAGGCGTGATGACGCGACACGCAACTCCGCCTCTCACGGCCATCCAGCTGCACTCCATTCCAGTATATGGACAAAAAAGAGGTTCCAGTTATGACCATTACGCGTAGAATTTCGAAATGAAACCTGTCTAACTTTTGTAAGTAAGCTGTAAGGAATGAGCCTGCCAAATTTCAGCCTTCCACCTACACGGGAAGTTGGAGAATTAGTGAGTGAGTCAGTCAGTCAGTCAGTCAGTCAGTGAGGGCTTTGCCTTTTATTAGTATAGATATATAATATAGTATATATATATATATATATATATATATATATAATATTGTATATACTAGGGGGCTCTGCCCCCTGCTCGCTTCACTTGCTAGCAGCAGTGATTTCCTAGATCTGCCACTTGCGACGAATCATTCTTTGCTTTTGGATAAACACGAATATCAACTCTGTCTTTGATATCTCTGTCTTTCCAAAGTATTATCGCTAACAATTCATCACGTTGGTTTATTATATACTAGCAAAATACCCGCGCTTCGCAACAGCGAAGTACTGGTTTAAAATTTTTGTTATGAAGAAAAGTAAACCTTTTTAAACTGAGGGAAAATGTGCCAATAATTATTTGTTAAGGATCTCTTTGTTTACCACGTTGTCAGTTCGGCCCTCCGATTGTAATATGACCAAGCTGCGCACTGAGCTTACTCTTGAGCATGCAACGTATAGTTGGCCATGTGAAAATCAATCTTGCCTCAAATCAATGGCAACCTTTTGTAGGGTCTGTTCCTGAGACTTATTAATTGTCATTGTGAAGCAGAGCCTTACTGGAAATTAGAAATTGAAATGGGTTTCATCGATAACTTCGCATCCAGCTTTTGAGAGTTTAAACATTCATAAACATCAAAGTGTCCACTACTCAAATCGTCACCTGTAAATCTAAGATGTTTGAGAGGCATTGGTGGTTGTCCAAAGGTGTAACATATTTGGCCATTTCGGTACATTTGAAAGCGACAACCGAACAATTCAGCGGCAGCCATCAACTCACATGCAGAACCATAGGTGAAGGGCTTAAGCATTTCACTCTTATAGTGCTCCTGTGTAGTATAATTATCTCCTGTACCGTCATCAGTCCACACCTTGAACCTGTCCCAGTCATTCAATACATAAGACACAATGTTCTTCCGGATATCAAGAGTGAGCCTGATATGGCCGTGCAATATGTAACACAGAGAATGGAAAAGGCAGTCGCCATCTCCGGGCATGGAAACCACTCGGTAAGTGACAGTTGTTTGATCGATGGTGATCACCTCGATAGACATGTTAATGGGGGTACGGTTGGAACAATAAAGGAAATGGGTACCTGAACAATGTAAACTAAGTCTAAAATACCTACACAATAACTATAATCATAATAAACAAACAATAAAACAGCGGAGAAGCCATGGATTAAATAAAAAGGCTGCAGTTATCAGCAGGGAGACGTGAATACCGTGGCGAAGCAAGGAAGGGAATGAAGAGACCAGAGCGACGGACAGCCTTATATAGGCAGGCAGCCAACTACGTGGGAGGCGTGGGGATGGGGGACCCAACGCCGCCTCACACAGCGACCGAGCTGCAGGCTATGGACGTATATATGTACGTAAGTAGGATCCAGTTAGCGTTGGGAACCTGTTTCTTGAAGATGGGCCCATAAGTAATCCCAGACACACTCGGTGATGTTGAGATCAAGGCTCTGTGGGGGCCATACCATCACTTCCAGGACTTCTTGTTCTTCTTTACGCTGAAGATAGTTCTTAATGACTTTGGCTGTATGTTTGAGGTCGTTGTCCTGCTGCAGAATAAATTTGGGGCCAATCATATGCCTCCCTGATGGTATTACGTGATGGATAAGTATCTGCCTGTATTTCTCAGCATTGAGAACACCATTAATCCTGACCAAATCTCCAACTCCATTTGCAGAAATGCAGCCCCAAACGTTCAAGGAACCTCCACCATGCTTCACTGTTGCCTGTAGACACTCATTATTGTACTGCTCTCTAGTCCTTCGACGAACAAAGTGCCTTCTGGTACAGCAAAATATTTCAAATTTTGACTCATCAGTCCAGAGCACCTGCTGCCATTTTTCTGCACCCCAGTTCCTATTTTTTTGTGCATACTTGAGTCGCTTGGCCTTGTTTCCACGTCGGAGGTGTGGCTTTTTGACTGCAACTCTTCCATGAAGACCACTTCTGGCCAGACTTCTCCGGACAGTAGATGGGTGTACCTGGGTCCCACTGAGCTGTTCTGAGGCCAGTTCTGAGCTGATGGCACTGCTGGACATCTTCCGATTTCGAAGGGTAATAAGCTTGATGTGTCTTTCATCTGCTGCACTAAGTTTCCTTTGCCGACCACTGCGTCTACGATCCTCAGCGTTGCCCGTTTCTTTGTGCTTCTTCAAAAGAGCTTGAACAGCACATCTTGAAACCCCAGTCTGCTTTGAAATCTTTGTCTGGGAGAGACCTTGCTGATGCAGTAGAACTACCTTGTGTCTTGTTGCTGTGCTCAATCTTGCCATGACATGAAGCTGTCTTCCACAACCTCACCTTGGTAGCAGAGTTTGGCTGTTCCTCACCCAGTTTTAAGCCTCCTACACAGCTGTTTCTGTTTCAACCTACGTGTGACATTGATGATCATTAGCACCTGTTTGGTATAATTGGTTGATCGTACACCTGACTATAATCCTACAAAATCCCTGACTTTGTGCAAGTGTACCTATAAGAATTGATGCTGGTTTGAAGGCAAAAGGTAGGTACACCAAATATTGATTTGATTTAGATTTTTCTTTTGTTCGCTCACTTTGCATTTTGTAAATTGATAACAATAAACAATCATTATTTATATTTCTGAAAGCATTCTTTGTTTACAGCATTTTTCCACACCTGCCTAAAACTTTTGCACAGTACTGTATATAGTTGATTGTATTTCAAATAAAGCATGTTTGCAAAAATACCAGATATTTGTATAAAAGAAACAGCATGTGGGCCTTGTAACTGGTGGCACAACATTTAGTAGCTGTGACAGCAGTTGGACATTTCCAAAGTTACAACCACACTTGTATTCATTTTCAAGATGTTTTATCCTTTTTTTCCCGCATAAATTGATACTTGGTATCAAAGGGTTACGGCAGTCCACACATAAACTACACACCCAATGCACTCAAAAGAAGAACAAGAAATAGGAGAGACAAAGAAATGAATATACAGATTTTTTTAATATATATATTATAATGATTTATGGCCCCCCTGTCAAAATGTTTTGCAAGTTTCTAGTACGTTCCAGAGCTTACTCTGATTGTAATGAATAAAGCTATCTTTACTGCAGCAGCTGTAAAGAGCTATTTCAGTTTCATCCAAAAGAGAAGAAGCAGCGACCGGGATTGGTTTATTTTAACCAGAAGGGTAGCACTGAAAGCCCAGGAAATGACTGCAAGAGCCCAGCATTCTTTGGGGCTCACTGATATACGGTGGTGTCAAACAGATGTCTTTCACTGGGCTCCACAAGGGTACGTCCCACACTCACAAGTGCCTGAATCACAGTAAGCCCTCAAATGAGACTGAGAAGGTAGAACAGAACTGTCTTACGTGGGAGCAGGTCACTGTCTCATGCTGACATACAGTGCATCCAGAAAGTATTCACAGCGCATCACTTTTTCCACATTTTGTTATGTTACAGCCTTATTCCAAAATGGATTAAATTCATTTTTTTCCTCAGAATTCTACACACAACACCCCATAATGACAACATGAAAAAAGTTTACTTGAGGTTTTTGCAAATTTATTAAAAATAAAAAAACTGAGAAATCCCATGTACATAAGTATTCACAGTCTTTGCTCAATACTTTGTCAATGTACCTTTGGCAGCAATTACAGCCACAAGTCTTTTTGAATGTGATGCCACAAGCTTGGCACACCTATCCTTGGCCAGTTTCGCCCATTCCTCTTTGCAGCACCTCTCAAGCTCCATCAGGTTGGATGGGCAGCGTTGGTGCACAGCCATTTTAAGATCTCTCCAGAGATATTCAATCGGATTCAAGTCTGGGCTCTGGCTGGGCCACTCAAGGACATTCACAGAGTTGTCCTGAAGCCACTCCTTTGATATCTTGGCTGTGTGCTTAGGGTCGTTGTCCTGCTGAAAGATGAACCGTCACCCCAGTCTGAGGTCAAGAGCACTCTGGAGCAGGTTTTCATCCAGGATGTCTCTGTACATTGCTGCAGTCATCTTTCCCTTTATCCTGACTAGTCTCCCAGTTCCTGCCGCTGAAAAACATCCCCACAGCATGATGCTGCCACCACCATGCTTCACTGTAGGGATGGTATTGGCCTGGTGATGAGCAGTGCCTGGTTTCCTCCAAACGTGACGCCTGGCATTCACACCAAAGAGTTCAATCTTTGTCTCATCAGACCAGAGAATTTTCTTTCTCATGGTCTGAGAGTCCTTCAGGTGCCTTTTGGCAAATTCCAGGCAGGCTGCCATGTGCCTTTTACTAAGGAGTGGCTTCCGTCTGGCCACTCTACCATACAGGCCTGATTGGTGGATTGCTGCAGAGATGTTTGTCCTTCTGGAAGGTTCTCCTCTCTCCACAGAGGACCTCTGGAGCTCTGACAGAGTGACCATCGGGTTCTTGGTCACCTCCCTGACTAAGGCCCTTCTCCTCCGATCGCTCAGTTTAGATGGCCGTCCAGCTCTAGGAAGTCCTGGTGGTTTCGAACTTCTTCCACTTATGATTGATGGAGGCCACTGTGCTAATTGGGACCTTAAAAGCAGTAGAAATTTTTCTGTAACCATCCCAGATTAGTACCTCGAGACAATCCTGTCTTGGAGGTCTACAGACAATTCCTTTGACTTCATGCTTGCTTTGTTCTCTGACATGAACTGTCAACTGTGGGACCTTATATAGACAGGTGTGTGCCTTTCCAAATCATGTCCAATCAACTGAATTTACCACAGGTGGACTCCAATTAAGCTGCAGAAACATCTCAAGGATGATCAGGGGAAACAGGATGCACCTGAGCTCAATTTCGAGCTTCACGGCAAAGGCTGTGAATACTTATGTACATGTGCTTTCTCAATTTTTTTTATTTTTAATAAATTTGCAAAAATCTCAAGTAAACTTTTTTCACGTTGTCATTATGGGGTGTTGTGTGTAGAATTCTGAGGAAAAAAATGAATTTAATCCATTTTGGAATAAGGCTGTAACATAACAAAATGTGGAAAAACTGATGCGCTGTGAATACTTTCTGGATGTAACTGTTATGTATTGAAACAGAAGTCAACTGATGATGAAGGCTTAAAATGACCCATAAGCAGGTAGCTTGTGAACATGGCTTTGAATATTAATCATTATTCAGGGATGCATGTGGTAAAAGGCAACTAAAGGAGGTTGGCATCAGGGAGGGAACCCTGCTCTTTAAGTAAAAAAAAAGTTCTGTTTCAGTACCCACAAGATTTGCAGGGGGTGGGTGGGGTGCAGCTTACCTGGCGACCCAATAAAACTCTTAAAGTCTCTGTTAAGTCTCCACTGCTCTGATTTCTTATGCGGCCTTCCATTACAAGAGGCCAGTGAAGGTATTTAAAAATAACCATTTCTCATCCCAGGACAAGACAAGGAAGTGTTATTATAACTGCTGCCTTTTCCAAGATCTGCTATTATGTTATTAATTGCCAACTCTGATTTATTCTCACAGTGATGCAGTGTGACTTAATCACATAACCGCTTTTGTTGTGCTCCAGAGAATGAAAGGTAAGATCTTACAACCGACCGTGACACAAACTAAACAAAGTCCTTTTCAGTAGACACTACTGTGCGCTGTATTGTCCGTCACACACAAGTATGGATGCTCTTCTCGGGTTACGGGGGGCATTCAGTTTCATTAAGTCTGACTAGCACCTTACCGTCTGCAAAATTAAATCATCCTGTAAAAGTAAAAAAACGTGTGGAATTGAATTCTCCACTAATTAAGTGTTCCCAAGCAATTTAAAAGGACATATTGTGGAGCAGGATGTTATTGAATCTGGGCTACTGACAGGAAGAATATCATCGTTACCGAGCGCACGCTCACTGGCAGACAAAGGGGTCACTGTAGACTGGGCACAGCCATCGTGGGCTGCCTTTTCTGTGACCTTGACAGGCAGGGCACAGATGAACTTCTGCTCAGGATTCAACCTGGGGATATCTCTACACTTCTCTTTTTCAATCATTTCAGAATCTGAAATTGGCATTAATTGTAAGTATTGTTAATCTGGGCATTTTTTCTTCCCCCACAGCTAATGACAGCGATAAGGTCTTCTTGACTCTCACCAGGGAGATGAAAGCTTACAAAACAGATGGATGGTAAGTGAACAAACAAAAATGAATTTTGAAATGATATAGCAACTATAATTGTATTAAAATTCAGTTTAATGAGCATTCAAATTATTAAATATAATATTGTAAGATTAAAATTAAGGCATAAGAAATATTAAAATTATCCATCCATCCATTTTCCAACCCGCTGAATCCGAACACAGGGTCACGGGGGTCTGCTGGAGCCAATCCCAGCCAACACAGGGCGCAAGGCAGGGAACCAACCCTGGGCAGGGTGCCAACCCACCGCAGGACACACACAAACACACCCACACACCAAGCACACACTAGGGCCAATTTAGAATCGCCAATCCACCTAACCAGCATGTCTTTGGACTGTGTGAGGAAACCCACGCAGACACGGGGAGAACATGCAAACTCCACGCAGGGAGGACCCGGGAATCGAACCCGGGTCCCCAGGTCTCCCAACTGCAAGGCAGCAGCGCCACCGTGCCGCCCATATTAAAATTATGAAATATAAAATTGCTATGTTAAAATTCAAAGGGGATATTAAAAAATATTGAATATAATACATTTTCAATTATTTGTCATAACAAATATTAAAATGATCAAATATAATATTATATTGAAATGAACAGTCATAATGAATGTTAATAATGCCATGTAAAATGTAAGCCAAATTGTCAAAAACATAAAGACTGTGCCTGCGGTGGGTTGGCACCTTGCCCGGGATTGGTTCCTGCCTTGTGCCCTGTGTTGGCTGGGATTGGCTCCAGCAGACCCCCGTGACCCTGTGTTCGGATTCAGCGGGTTGGACAATGGATGGATGGATGGATAAAGACTGTGCAAAGCTATGGTTAGCTGTGAAAGCTCTGCTTCCTGCATAAGAATCACTTTGTTTTGTTTTTTTTTGGTAAAATAAACCATTTTTGGTTTTTACAAGATCTCCTTTGTGTATGATTTCTGTGTATTGCTTGTACTGTTATTTTTATTGTTTGGCTTTTCATCTCTTGTTCTTTGACTAATAGTACCCTCCTTGGACAGGCCTGTTCTGTCACCCCCGGGTCACAATACCCCACTGGGAAGCCTAAATTGGGTTCATCATTGACAGCTACATCAGATTAGATTAGATAAAATGTTATTAATCTCATGGGGAAATTCAAACAAGGCAGGATACAAACATTTCGACGTTCGAATCACCATAATGAAGCACAGTGGGTCCAAACAGACTTGTGTTGAAGCCCCAATACCATGTGACAGATGACATCCAAAGCTCTGAGCGTCACTGAAGCAGTGGGGACAGTCTGACTACTCTGTGGTTTTGCACTTTCCACATATTCTATAACTGGGAATGTGAAACCACCACTCATATGTTATACAGTAGTAGCTGTAATGTTCACCTGGGGAATTTCATGAGACAATTGGCCTCAGTTATTGTGTCGTCAGTTAATTGGATGTACTAGGTAACTAATGGTGCATTTGACTAAACCTCTGAACTTGACAAAAAAGGAAACGCACACTGACATGCATGCATTTCTCAGTGTTTCTCATTCTCGCATTCGGTATCCTGCACTTGACACTGCTTTTCTTCTTATTCTTCCTTATCACCTAATCAGCCTCTGTTATTTGCTTGATGCTCAGCAGATGTCTCTGGTCTTCGTTTTCTGTCGGCTATGTCACTTTGTTTGCTTATCACTTAGATGTAAGAAACCTAAGAGCACATGACAGTTTTTTGAGGTTGCCATGACCTCACATTTCTTGTAATACCAATGCATATCGGGATGTAAGCTTTCGATCAAATTCAGGGTTTTAGTGCCAGTAGTCTCCAAATAATTTTGTAACTGGCAGACAGACCTTAGCATTTTATATAGAGCCTAATTAAGACCAGCTGAAATCTAGGTAATGAATGTAGACCTCAGCATTAACATTTGCAGTGCACTGTGAAGTGCATATGTCTCTGCTATGTGCTATTTGGTATGGGATTTGTAAAAGCAGTGTTAATGTTTGTGATGTACCATCTGTTAGAATGACAAATGCAATGCATTTTATTACAAAAATGGTTGCAATGCACCATCTTTTGGAATGACAGAGACTTTGCAACAGGATGGACAGATGCTTCTCCTTTTGTCAAGGTGGATACTCGATAGTTCTCATGCAGTGGATCTTGAGAATAAATCCTGTGATACACAAACTTGGACACGTCATCAGTGATGCTACCTGAAATCCTCAGGTGTTTCAGGTCTTTCGAACATCAAACACCCTCATCCAAGTGACCCAGCCAAGGATGATTATGCCTCGGCCTGTATCCAAGTGGCATGCTCCCTGTCCCACTGCTCTCCTGCTCTCCTAAAAAATTGTTGGATCTGATGACTCAGTTCCAGTTCAGGCAGAGAGGTGGCTCTGAGGTTAGGGATCTGCTCTGGCAATCGATAGGTTGCTAGTTTGAATCCCATAAACGTCGGAAGTGACTCTACTCCATTGGGCCCTTGAGCAAAGCCCCTGGGTAATGACATAAACTTGCATCCAGTCCTGTGAGCAGGTCCTCCAACTTACAGGGAAAACGTGGGTGTTGGTGGCAGGACTGGCACTCCAGCCCCAGTAAAAAAAAACCTCACACTGTACCAGTTTGGTGCCGAGGTGTCACTCGCTGCACGGCTGCAATTGGATCCCAACCCATGTGGTTTGTCGTGTGGTGGGTGTAACAATTTGCTGTAATCAGCGCAAGCTCCCAATCTTCTCCTCCTCCTTCCTGTTCAGCCCACCTCGATGGGCATATGCATTGACCTCCACCTTCGCCTGCAGTAATATAATTCACACCCTTCTTTTCCCTCCATGATCCTCTTTCATCCTCTCTTCTCATGGAACAGTTAGTTTCAGTATGACGACCTGCCTCGTTGCTTCTAAGTTCAGGACGATATTGAGCCTTAGCCCGCTTATAAACTGATTCTTTCACTTTGCCCTGTCCCAAAGCACATTCCAAAACCCCATTATGATTCTCTTTGCCCCTCTAGTGCTAATATTCCCAAATACTGATAGAATTAGATGATGATCACATGACAAAAGTTGCCACCTACTTATGAATCAACGGTGGCATATTGTTATGGCAACAAATTCTGACTTCAAGACAGCCCATTGTATTGTAGAATATTGTGGCACGTACATTTATTGCAGCATTTTACTGATCATCATAACATCACTTTGAGCACACAGAGCATTTTTCGGCTTCTAGCAAAGTGCTTCCTCATGGCTGCTATGATGTCTGTACCTGACCAGATGTCACTCTTTTTGAAGATCTGAAACTCTGGAGCTTCTGGCACAATCAGGAAGGAGCCCTCAAAAGCTTTGCAGGACTTTGTCCACCCATCACTATTGACCATGTCCAAAGTTTTTCCAGCTGGAAGTCCTTCTCTGTGCAGCCAAGCCATTTGTCCTTGGTAGACATTATTTTACACCTCCCACATGTGCACCACCAGTTGCCAGTTGTCCTGGCCTTGCCCCATAGTTAGCTGTATGTTTTCCACTGTACATCCTTCTCTTTTTCTCTCCTCTTTATAGAAATCCAGTGTATACAGTTTCAGCTTTGTTTAACGTGTTCTCAGATTGCTTTGGATTATGTAAGAATGAAGTGCAGCACACGGTATCAGGTGAGTTTAACCCGTGCCAAAAGCAGCACAAGGTTGTCATTATACTGTACACATGACAATAGAGTGGAGCTTCTCAGGCTTCTTCTGTTATGTTAGATATCAAAGATTGCTTGATTTGTATCCCTTCTTGGATGTGTTTCTAGCCAGGCTGCCAAGCAAGTCTATCATTATTTAAAGCAAAGCTCCTTCATGTAACTTAGCAGCATCAAGAGTAAGGCGATACTTCACTGGCTTCAGCACGCCATGGCAATGAATCAGCTGTTCACAGAGTAATTCAACTATTTTCAAACAATCAAAAAAGAAATGTTTTGTAATACCGTTTCCATCCATTTTATAAACTCCTTTTCACTGAAGCAGGTAGCCAAATGAGAATCATCAAGTTGGCCTGATGCCGTATATTTGTACTAATGGAGGAACAGGCAGCCTGAGCAAGAATGAAATCGGGATCCAAGAACTGAGGCAGCAATCCCGGCCTCAAATGAGCCATTGTGCTGAATGAGTAAGAATATATAATCTAAATATTAGGCAGTAATTAAATTACTTAAAAGGCAGACATTGGCCTTGGAATAAAATCCTGGTTGCACTGAAGCCTTCAGCTGCTTCAGCTGGAAAAATGCCTGTTAGAGACCATGTTTGACATTTCTGATGTAATATAACCTGGGCAGTGGCAGGCAAAGATGGTGGGGTGAGGCAGAGCCGCAGCTAATTCACAGCGCTGTTTACTCCTGGACCGTCTCAGGAATTCTGAATGCCACATTCCAGATTCAGGGAGCATGTTTAATAGTGGGCCCATGGAGTTTAATATTACAAAACTTGTTAATGCACTCTGAGTGGCCGCTTTATTGGATACAGCGATTGTAATAAAGCTGCCAGTCAGTTGAGAACATTAAATGGAGACGGTGTAATTGGATCGCATGTTCACATTCACTGGGCTTGAGTGCCAAAGTCAGAGGCACAGCTACACCAAGAGCAGCTAGTTAGGCTGGTGGGGGTCTTGTATTATTGTGATGTTCCCCTTTATTTACCCTTCAGTGTCAATAGATGCCGATCCTGATGTGATGTTGGAGATCTTCCGTGACAAGACCCTGAAGGTTGCTGAGGGTTGTGTTGGTGTTACCGGTGTTCCCAGAAGGAGGTGTTTCATTACACAGGACACCCTGGATATCATCGAGAGGAGTCGCAGCACATGGCTCAATGGCAGCTCTGGTCTGTACCGGGAACTGAGGACAGATAAGGAGGCGTTTGTTAGAGGAATCTGTGAGCAAGTGACACACCATCTGTGGTCTAGCAACCCACCTCCTGCTTACAGAGGAATCGAAGCATTACACACATCTGAATCTGTTCCTTGGAGTGTCACAGTCAGGGCAGCTGATGGAACGGTCCTTACGGATGACACTGCAGTTGTGACCTGGTGGGCTGGCTACTTTGAGCAGTTGTTCAAAGTTGATCCTCCGGCTAGGACGTTGGCTATCTCTGGGTCCACTGTTCTTGAGGCTGATCCTCCAATTAGATGTGAACCACCCAATCTCACTGAGATTACACCGATGGTGAAACAGCTGAGGTGGGGAAAGGCTGCAGGGATCTGTGGTATCTGGGGTGGTGGTAAGGCTGTCCTCCTGGCATTGTAAGTAATCTTTGCTTCCATTTGGGAGACTGGCATCATTCCAAATGGCTGGAAAACGGGACTTGTCGTCCCTATCTGGAAAGGAAAGGGTGATCTACAGGGGGATAACACTGCTCTCGGTGCTGGGTAAGGTCCTTGCTAGGGTCGTCCTCAATAGGATCCGTGATCACTTGCTCACCTACCAGCGACCGGAACAGTCTGGTTTTACGCCTAAGAAGTCTACCATCGACCACATCCTGGCACTGAGGGTTCTCATGGAGCGCAAACGCAAATATTGGCAGAGTTTCTTTGCAGCCTTTGTCGATTTTTAGTAAAGCATTTGATCGAGCTGCCCTGTGGGACATCCTGTGGGTTCGTGGGATCCCCTTGAGGTTGCTGGATATCATGGCTGGCCTGTACACTGGTACTGTGAGTGCTGTACAGAGTAGTGGCAGGACCTTTGCGTTTTTCCTAGTTGGGAGCCTGCAGTTGCTTCGGGACGCTCTTCCACGTGTTGTCCCGTTCGGTGAAATCCCAAAAGAGTTTAGAAACCTTAACAGTGTGTAAAGCATTTTTTTGATTTTGTGTCCAAGTGTAGTGACTCTTCAGACAAAAGCAACTGTCATTGGAGAGGCTCCTTGTTAAAGTCGCAAAAAAAAGAAGACTCCAGTGAGCCAACAGACAGCATGGATTCCGTTAGTTAAGAGTGAAAGTCGCCCTACACAATAACCCTTCTCTCCTCGTCTCCCTCACACCAGCCAAGATTCTTTTCAAAGGTAAAGTGCCCGTTAATTTGTTTAATACAAAATATAAAGTAAAAATACATAAATCATTTTTATATAAATATTTGTGGGTTATGAAACTAATTATCTGAGTTTCCATTATTTCTTATGGGGAAATTCTCTTTGATATACGAGTGCTTTGGATTACAAGAACCTTGATCTTGGTCTTGATTGAAAGCTTATGACACGATATCTTTGGGGAATTCAAAAATATTTTAGGGTGTGGCAACCTGGTGGGCAGGCATGGTACACATGTGGTAACCCCCAGACATGGTACACACGTGTTCAGAATTTATAATCAAGTGTAAGTACTTGCGTTAGTAAAGGACAGGTGGAGAGTTTACTGTTGTTTATATCTGGCCTTTAGTTGCATTTTATTTTAGCACCTTAGTTATGTTATTTCATTAGTTATAACAAACAACAAATTGTATGAAAATGTGTGATAGAAATAAATGTTTTTGCCACACCTTGTGCTCTAAAGTTAAGTATTTTCCAATAATAAAAAAAAAAAAAAAAATGCCTGTGCTTGTCCAGGCAGTTTACAATTGACGTGACCAGAAAACAAAAGCCTAAAAATTTACAAATTGTGTTCAGTCTGACAGCAGGTAATGTGGGTCAGTCTACCAATACTGGTAGTCAAAAAGTGGACAGGAGGCAAACAGCATGCATGGAAATAAGAAAGTCTGAGAAACAGGCTTTATGGGAAAGTGAGAGGAAGCACAGGTGCCAGGCAAGAGAGGTTTAGACACCGCAGAAAGGATCTGAAGGTACATGTGAGGTAAGAGATATCAAACACTTTTACATTCATTCCATTATCTGTCTTCAGCAGGTAACAGGTAAATGTGAACTCAACCTCAAATAAGATCAATGAACTATCTGCGCAGGTGAAAAATGTCAGAACCTACAGAGGATACACTTTGTTGTGCTTTTGCGAAACGTGGCTAACTACCACCATCCCAGATGCTAAGGTGGAGCTACCCGGGTTTAGCACAGTTAGAGCGGACAGAGATGCAAGTACCTGCGGGAAGCACAAAGGAGGAGGACTCACTCTCTATGTTAATACACGGTGGGGTAACTCTGGACATGTAAACGTCAAAGTCTCCACTTGCTGCAGGGACATTGAACTGTTGGCCGTAAGTCTGCGTCCCTATTACTTGCCCAGAGAGTTTGGACATGTCATTGTTGTCATTGTCTACATCCCTCCTCGGGTGGACGTGGAGATAGCAACAGCAGAATGGATGATGTCACCCGCTAAGTTACAAACACAGCACCCTGAGGCACTTGTGCTAATCGCTGGAGACTTTAACCATGTGACGCTGGACAAAACATTACCTGCCTTCTCCCAGTATGTGGACTGTAACACCCAGGGAAATAAGACTATTGATTTACTGTATGCAAACGTTAAAGACGCATACAGCACCACCCCGCTGCCTGCGCTTGCGAAAGCAGATCATAACCTGGTTCTGCTTCAGCCTCACTACAAATCAAGAGTGAGGGAGCTACCTACAACCACACGCTCATTCAGGAAGTGGTCCCCTGAGGCAGAGAAGGCTCTGAGAGAATGCTTTGGAACTACGGACTGGGATATCCTGCAGGGATCACATAGTGAGAACATTGAGGAGGTTGTTGACTGCACTACTGACTACATGAACTTCTGTATGGACATGGTAGTTGCCAGTAAGAACTGTACGCTGCTATGCTAACAACAAGCCATGGATTACAAGTGACATCAAGGGCCTTTTGAACCAGAAGAAAAGGGCTTTTAAAGGCGGTGATCAGCATGAGCTCAAGCGCGTGCAGAAGGAACTCCCGAGTCCAGCTCAGGGTGGCGAAGGGGCAGTACAGGAGAAAGCTGGAGCAGAAGTTGCAGAACAACAGCATGAAGGAAGTGTGGGATGGGATGAAGATCATCACTGGCTGCAGCTCGAAGCGAGGTGCCACAATCGAGAGAGACGTGAAGAGAGCAAACCAAATGAACAACTTCTTTAACAGGTTTGACCACCCTAACCCACTCTCACCTTGGAGTACTGCATCCTCCACACATCCTTCTGCTGATACCAGCATAGGAGAGACATCCCCACCCACAATTACAACAGCGCAGGTGAGCAGAGAGCTGAGGAGACTTCGTGCCAGCAAAGCAGTGGGTCCAGATGGAGTATCGCCACGACTGCTGAAGGTCTGTGCATCGGAGCTGGGGGGTCCTCTACAGCGCATTTTCAACCTGAGCCTGGAACAGGGGAGATTCCCAAGGCTTTGAAAAACATCTTGCATCACCCCAGTCCCAAAGGTTTCACGTCCTAGTGAGCTGAATGACTTCTGGCCTGTTGCTCTGACATCACATGTGATGAAGACCATGGATAGGCTGCTGCTTCACCACCTGAAGCCACAGGTCCAACACGCCCTCGACCCTCTGCAGTTTGCATATCAAGAGAAGGTGGGAGCGGAGGATGCCATCATCTACATGCTACACCAATCCCTCTCCCACTTTGACAGAGGCAGTGGTGCTGTAAGAATTATGTTTCTAGACTTCTCTAGCGCATTCAACACAATCCAGCCTCTGTTCCTTAGGGACAAGCTGACACAGATGGGAGTAGATTCATACCTGGTGGCATGGATCGTGGACTATCTTAAAGACAGACCTCAGTATGTGCATCTTGGGAACTGCAGGTCTGACATTGTGGTCAGCAACACAGGAGCGCTGCAGGGTACTGTATTTTCTCCGGTGCTGTTCAGCCTATATACATCGGAATTCCAATACAACTCGGAGTCCTGCCATGTGCAAATGTTAGCCGACGACACTGCTATCGTGGGCTGCATCAGTAGTGGGCAGGAGGAGGAGTATAGGAACCTAATCAAGGACTTTGTTAAATGGTGCGACTCAAACCACCTACACCTGAACACCAGCAAAACCAAGGAGCTGATGGTGGATTTTAGGAGGCCCAGACCCCTCATGGACCCCGTGATCATCAGAGGTGACTGTGTACAGATGGTGCAGACCTATAAATACCTGGGAGTGCAGCTGGATGATAAATTAGACTGGACTGCCAATACTGATGCTCTGTGTAAGAAAGGACAGAGCCGGTTATACTTCCTTAGAAGGCCGGCGTCCTTCAACATCTGCAATAAGATGCTGCAGATGTTCTATCAGACGGTTGTGGCGAGCACCCTCTTCTACGTGGTGGTGTGCTGGGGAGGCAGCATTAAGAAGAAGGATGCCTCACACCTGGACAAACTGGTGAGGAAGGCAGGCTCTACTGTTGGCATGGAGCTGGACAGCTTGACATCTGCGGCAGAGCGAAGGGCGCTCAGCAGGCTCCTATCAATTATGGAGAATCCACTGCATCCACTAAACAGTGTCGTCTCTAGACAGAAGAGCAGCTCCAGCGACAGACTGCTGTCACTGTCCTGCTGCACTGACAGACTGAGGAGATCGTTCCTCCCCCAAACTATGTGACTCTTCAATTCCACCCGGGGGGGTAAACATTAACATTATACAAAGTTATTGTCTATTTTTACCTGCATTATTATCAATCTTTAATTTAATATTGTTTTTTGTATCAGTATGCTGCTGCTGGAGTATGTGAATTTCCCCTTGGGATTAATAAAGTATCCATCTAACACAGCTAGTGAATAAGAACTTCTTAAGGTGTGCTTGACTGTATGGCAGGATACATATACAGTATGCCAAATCTCACAAGAAGTAACCCATCCATCTTCATTACCACCATCATGTCATTATCTACATTAACAATGCAAAATGTTTTTTTTCTCATTATTTTTGTTATGTCATTTTGTTTTCAGTCCTTTTAGGTCACTTTCTTAAATTGACATTTGTGACGGTACAAACATGAAATTTTGTTATTTTAATTAAATGGGATGCATTGCCTTAGTAAGGGACTGCTACAGAAAAAAACGGGGGGCTGGTCACCATAAATACAGGAGAGAATTCCAAAATCAATAATTAATGGTTTGTCTATATGGAAACAGGGTTGTTGCAACTTTGTAAATGTAAGAATCAAAGGATAAAGTATTAGGAAAAGTTACAACAAAAACAAAACAAATCTTTTTGGTATGGGTACCAGGCCTAGAAAAGGCACATGATAGGGATCCAATGCAGATCAAGACGTTCAATACAAAGTCTGTTTACTTTACTTTAGGCCTTGCCCCTTCATTTAGTCACCTGACTAACTGGACAGCACATCTGTAGGACAAAAACAGCCAGGTGGTGGTGTCCCGTTCCCCTGATAGGACCTGCTAATTTAACTGCCCTTGAATTATTCTGACTCCTGCTCACTGTGTTTCTACCAAAATGTCTCGTCTCCATCGTCCTCCCCTCCTCTGCCTGTCTATTACATTGGGATTCTCATTCTACTGGACTAGACCTACAATGTAAGCTCACTGCCTGGTTCTACAGCATCATCCAAGGCAGACAGATACTGCATTATACAGTACTTGATCTCTACACTGACTGCCACTAATAAGTATGTCTGACTAGTAGTGGGGCCTGCAGCTTAACCAGAGAATGGCACCAACTCATAAAAAGTCCAAAAAGTTTACATTTATTTTCACAATTTGGGGGAACTGGGACTCAAACACCATGGTGAATAGGAACATCACAGACCATACAATTACATTGTTTGCTTTTTTCTCAGCATTTTATTAGGTACCTTCACGAACAAAGAATTTAAAGTCATTGCTGCCTTGGGTACTGTGATACAGACGTGAGATGTTCTAGGAACACTGAACACACATCTCAAAGGCTCTCTTGTCATTTAAAACACTGATGGGTTGCTGAAGCATTCCTTGAATTGGTGGCTTATTTTTAATGCACACAATACGAGGCAACTAGCAAAGGACTTTTGTAGTAATAAAAAAAATATATATCACTTACCAATGGGGGAAGAAGTGGTCATACCTGAGAAATCACAGTTGTTTTGAATTAATCCAAGATCATAGCGTGATTGTGTGGACGCCAGCTGATGAGGTTTTCATGTTGTGAGGTCAAACAAGAGCCAAGGTGCTTGGCGTGACACAAAGGCAAAAGTCTGACTAGAATACTTCACACATGAAATTTCAGTACCATAACTCTGATTTGACAAGATGTGTGCCAGCGACATTAGCTGTACTGGATTTATTGGACAGTAACGAGGCTTTTAAGGTACTGTTACAGCAGTGACGCCCAGAAACATAAAAAGCCACACAACTTCATGACAGTAATGAACAGCGTTGAAATCCCGCTTTGTTTATACTGCAAAATTTCAAGTCCTCATTTTTATGGCACCCAGTTACATTTTCATGTTCCGGATTGGAGCTATGTAAAGATTAATACTTAAATGAGTTGAATAAAAGCATGTTCAATACTACTTGTACTGTAATAATTCATAAAGTAAAATGAGCCATCAGCACACTATGCCTACCCAATGATAAAGCGATATAGTCCATTAAATTGTCTTAGTTAATTGTCCCTTTTTTAAAAAGTAAGCAGTCTACTGAAGCATTAACATACATTCTTGTATATATACTTTATTGGTCAGGTCATCCAGCTACCTTTCCATTTAATATTTAAATAATTCATTTTAAATACTTATGAAACAATTGACCCCCTCAGAAAAAGAAAAAGCAAGCATTTAGATAAATTACAGCAAATTAAAACTACATAGCTATAACAAACAAACAAACCACTCCTCCCCAATATAACTTAATAAACTAATAATGTAGATAGCATAAATACATCATGAGATAGGACAAAAGTTACAAATGCATTCATAATATGATTAATACAGAGCTCCGATTACTGACACACCAGTATACCTCTACAGTACAATCAAACTCGTCAGAGACAGTGAGTGATGAAAGTGACTAGATACGATCAATCTGCAAGCACAGCGCTTCAAAAGCCAAACGTGTTCTCTCCACTGTAGGCCACATACAAGAAGCCGTCTTCATCTTTTTCTTTTTCATATAGTTGTCCCATTGTCAAACTAGAGTAAACATAAAAACAAAATTAAAAAAATATAAACATTAAGATAACATAAACGAACACAAAGACCACACTGCCCATGCAACAATGTCTAAAGATCAACAAAAACTGCATAAACAGTGATAGGGATTCCTGCAGAAATCACACATGTGCAGATGTTGTGCACCATTTTTTCTCTGTGCTTCATAATCCAAGTTGGTCAATCAGAAATAACTGTGCAACAGTTGCATAAACAACAGCATTTTACACAAGATGTACACACCCACACACACACACACACACACACACACATACACCCAACAGCAACGGTCCAGCAATGCAGGTCTGCCTGGTCAGGTATGGAAATGCCCATATTACCATAAGAGCCGCAAATAAAGCTTGTTATTTATTTAAAATAAATAAATACAATGACTGCATTTTGGATTATTGTCAGATTATGTTGAGCTAGGGACTCCTGTACAACTGGTAAGCAAACCAAGAATCTGATAGCCCAGCACACACTGGCCATTTAAGCAATAGTCAGATGATGCTGGTGAGGTTGTACAAAAGTTCTAAGCTGACCTGAAGATTGCCGCCACCACAAAGTAATACTGCAGACCATCTCAGTACCTACTTGTATGCTTTCTGCCCACTACAGAGATGTTTATGCTCCATGGATCACCAAAATAACACCATGGACAATGTGTCAGTAACTACTATGACATTCTCTGTATCATTACTAGTTGTCAAATAACCACCCAAAGTGTGTGGAGATGACACAATCAATGATGCAAGCTGGTCAATGTTCTAATGGTTTGTCATTCAAGAACAGTGGGATGCCACCACTTATAATGCACAGTTGACCCTGTTGCTTACCAAGGGAACTTTGATAACACAGTAATACATTAAGGATAATGGGTTACTTCATGTAGAATATGTTTGTGCCAAGCCTGTTGAGTACACTTTAATAACGGGATAGATAGACTATCTGATACTTTATTAATCCCAAGGGGAAATACAAATACACAGTGTTGCTATCTTTTGGTAAAGCCACTGCTCCTTCCAGTTCTGTCCACACACCACTGCCTTCCTGGTAGAGCAATGGCATAATTACCAGATGCTGTGTTCCATTTGGCTCCTGTATGACTCCTTTACACATTCCCCACCTTCCTCAATTGCTTGAATTCTACCCATATTACATAAAGCATGGAAAAAACAGGCACAATTAATTCTAACTGTAACAGACTGGACACGGTCTTTCTTTTACCCACAACTTACTGCGAATTGTAATGACACCAGGAATTTACACGTAACACTCAAACAAGACAAAGGAAAAACATTACACCACAAAATGACTATATGGTTGCAGAACTAGCAAAAATATCACCAAACAACGTCACTGATAATGTTGAACCTTCTGCTACTGATATGCCACAGCATGAAATGAGCAAGGGTTAACATTAGGGCCTTACCAAACAATCTACAACCATAGTGAGCAAAATCAATTTAAATATTAGCATACCATGTCACTGGTGTTGTGACAAACTCCAGCTGAAAAGACATCAACATTTGGTAACAGCATAAAAAAAAAATACAGCTCAAAGCAGCCTCTGATGCCTGTAACACCAAGAAGTAATTCATAGACCCTAAATATACACAATTCTAGTATAAGAGCATATGCAGAACAATCCCTAAATTTCATCCAACAACTGTGACTGAATTTTTACGCCTCCTATTTTTAAGATTTTAACTGCAACCATAATCCTATTGCTCTTTTGTGGACTTTCTCTGGAGCCGCTATGTCTATTTTGTGTGGAACATTTTTCAGAGGTGGTTTATTTACCAATATTGTAACCAAAATACATTAATTGAGATACTATGAGCACACATCTGGATACATGCCATTTGGATTATGCAACATCAGTAACTGATTTATTTTAGGACATTTTGATATTCTTTTGCTGCTGTTGAGGCTGGGTCCTCTTTAAAACCCATTGTATCAGGAATTTTGTGATCTCCACAAAAAACATGGGATTAAAAAAGTTTTTTCTCAGCCACCACTACAAACTATGGGAGGTATTAACAGTTACAAAATACATCATCTCTGGGTGGCTTATTCCTTTAATATTTAAGCCTGGAGTGTATTTGCAGTGTTCAAAATAGAAACCACTTCTAAAGTGAACCCATAAAATGCCAACAGTCCCACTATGTATCTCAGTCTGTCTGTCCGCATGAAACAATTTGGATCATAGTGGACCAATTTCATTGAAACCTGGGCACTTATTCTTCAAGGTAATTTTCGTGAAAGTTATACCCTTGGCTTTTTTTAATAGATCATGCTGTTCAAATTGTTCAAATATGAAAAACTCCAACTTAGAGAAATTGATGAAAATCATCTATCCTACAAAACAAAAGCATTCTCTGTGAAAACTCACTTGCCGATTATCCTCCCTAGCGTTATAATGTTTACCACATGGAAAATGAGCTGAAAATGTGGAATTTGTTTTCAACAGGAAAAAAATATTATTGCATGTAACAGAAACATTTAAATACCAAAATGTCAACTTATATACAGTAGGAAAGATACAGTGCATCCGGAAAGTATTTACAGCGCATCACTTTTTCCACATTTTGTTATGTTACAGCCTTATTCCAAAATAGATTAAATTCATTTTTTCCCCCAGAATTCTACATACAACACCCCATAATGACAACGTGAAAAACGTTTACTTGAGGTTTTTGCAAATTTATTAAAAATAAAAAAACTGAGAAATCACATGTACATAAGTATTCACGGCCTTTGCTCAATACTTTGTGGATGCACTTTTGGCAGCAATTACAGCCTCAAGTCTTTGTGAATATGATGCCACAAGCTTGGCACACCTATCCTTGGCCAGTTTCGCCCATTCCTCTTTGCAGCACCTCTCAAGCTACATCAGGTTGGATGGGAAGTGTTGGTGCACAGCCATTTTAAGATCTCTCCAGAGATGTTCAATCGGATTCAAGTCTGGGCTCTGGCTGGGCCACTCGAGGACATTCACAGAGTTGTCCTGAAGCCGCTCCTTTGATATCTTGGCTGTGTGCTTAGGGTCGTTGTCCTGCTGAAAGATGAACCGTCGCCCCAGTCTGAGGTCAAGAGCGCTCTGGAGCAGGTTTTCATCCAGGATGTCTCTGTACATGGCTGCAGTCATCTTTCCCTTTATCCTGACTAGTCTCCCAGTCCCTGCCGCTGAAAAACATCCCCACAGCATGATGCTGCCACCACCATGCTTCACTGTAGGGATGGTATTGGCCTGGTGATGAGCGGTGCCTGGCTTCCTCCAAACATGACGCCTGGCATTCACACCAAAGAGTTCCATCTTTGTCTCATCAGACCAGAGAATTTTCTTTCTCATGGTCTGAGAGTCAGTCCTTCAGGTGCCCTTTGGCAAACTCCAGGCGGGCTGCCATGTGCCTTTTACTAAGGAGTGGCTTCCGTCTGGCCACTCTACCATACAGGCCTGATTGGTGGATTGCTGCAGAGATGGTTGTCCTTCTGGAAGGTTCTCCTCTCTCCACAGAGGACCTCGGGAGCTCTGACAGTGTGACCATCGGGTTCTTGGTCACCTCCCTGACTAAGGCCCTTCTCCCCTGATCGCTCAGTTTAGATGGCCAGCCAGCTCTAGGAAGAGTCCTGGTGGTTTTGAACTTCTTCCACTTATGGATGATGGAGGCCACTGTGCTCATTGGGACCTTCAAAGCAGCAGAAATTTTTCTGTAACCTTTCCCAGATTTGTGCCTTGAGACAATCCTGTCTCGGAGGTCTACAGACAATTCCTTTGACTTCATGCTTGGTTTGTGCTCTGACATGAACTGTCAACTGTGGGACCTTATATAGACAGGTGTGTGCCTTTCCAAATCATGTCCAATCAACTGAATTTACCACAGGTGGACTCCAATTAAGCTACAGAAACATCTCAAGGATGATCAGGGGAAACAGGATGCACCTGAGCTCAATTTTGAGCTTCATGGCAAAGGCTGTGAATACTTATGTACATGTGCTTTCTCAGTTTTTTTATTTTTAATAAATTTGCAAAAATCTCAAGTAAACTTTTTTAACGTTGTCATTATGGGGTGTTGTGTGTAGAATTCTGAGGAAAAAAATGAATTTAATCCATTTTGGAATAAGGCTGTAACATAACAAAATGTGGAAAAAGTGATGCGCTGTGAATACTTTCCGGATGCACTGTAGGTCTAGTGTCCACTGCTGTACTGGTGCAGATTTAGTTTGTCACCAACTCACAGCCCAATGTTGCAGCAGGAACAGTAGATGCAAGTTTCTTTATATGCCTTTATTTTTTTCTGTTGTTCTTACAGAAGGGTAGAATGTCAGTGCCTGACCTGCACGATCAATGTGCCCATTGTGTTATTGAAGACTACCACTGCACAAGGTTTAATGTCATCCACATTTTTCCTGACATGAGCATTGATAGCTGCTGCATTCAGTACAGTACTTAGTGGCTAACATCTTGCTTACCCTTGCACAATTATTTTGTTTTTTTGTCACAAAACTACTGTTGCACCATGGTTAAGGTTCATTTAACCGAATCGTGCATCAGTTTCATTTTTGTGTCAATCAACACCATCATCACTATTGCTCAATTCAAGCAGTGGTTCAGTTTCTGTCAATTCTAAAAGTGCCTTTATGGCTCTTCATTTGCCACTCCACCCCACTCATAAATATTGAAGAATTACTGTACCACTGTACCTTTGAGTTACCATAAAGTGGCAGAACACAGAGATATTGAAGATTTTTTACAGCCTAATTTTATTTTGTCTACTAGATGGCAGCAGAATGGTGTTCAGAGAGTTATTCCAGTTTAACATTGTAAAGCATATCATGACATGTCACCCCAAGTCTGGCTCGGGTTGAACTGTAATAGCATAGAATTCGAAGCCCGAGAATTGCCATGGGTTAACGCCAAGGAGGTAAACTGTTAGAAATTTACCATAAGAAAGATTTATTTTAACTTGCATATTTTCTTCTTTTACATAACTGATATCCCCTCCTGACAACAAACAAATCTCAGGTACAAGCTATTGTGATTGTGTTAGCGTAACATTCAAGTACATTTGGCAACTTGGCTATGTGTACACTTTTCTAGATTGTATTCCAATGGGTCAGCTTAGTGTTTGATTAAAATATGGCTTCTGTAAGGCCTTTCCTAATATTATTACCACATGACTCCACCTTTTTTTGTCAGCACCACACCAGCCTGGCCAACCAACCTAGTATACCTATATAAGACATCCCCAATACACACAACAAGAAAGTACTGAAAAGGAAGGGATGATCAACAACAAGCACTCTTTCTAACCTACAGTGTGTCTGAGTGACCACTCACATTGTTAATAACAGGATAAAAGGGAAAAGAATAATCTGTTACAATTTCCTGATGCATTAAGTATGAATGGGGACACTACTTGAACAATAATAAATGATATGAAAGTCTTCATCAAAAATCTCAGATGACTTGAGTCACACATTTTAAATATTAGGTATCCAGTAACATATTCACAATGACACCAAATACATTAATTTTTGCTAAAATTTTCAATAAACCGTCTGTAAAATCCGCTTATGGAAAATGGTAGTGCACTCAAACAAGATTGAGCTTTTGAACTGAAGACCCACCTCCCCCTTATTCATTGGTCAGGATTTATACTTGCTCATTGAATGAATGAAACATATCATTGTAAACCATCATAACAAGACATAAAAGGTACACAATGGAGATTCACAAAACTTAAAAATAAAAGCTTACACAAAACAAATTTGCTGCCACTTTCCCAGTCTCCTTTTAAACAACTACTGAGGCCTCACTGGTTTAAACAACGGAAGATCCTCTTCAAAATACTCCTACTGTCTGATTAAAATGTGTTTGGATATTTGATCAAGCATTTACATATGTCAGCAATACCATTTTTGACTTCGACTGCTTTGTAAAGGGAAATGTTAAACTAAGTAACATTGTTAAATATTCTCCTTAGTGGCACTAGAGGCCCAAATATCATGTTTCCTACTCATACTTTACCTGCAAATTTATTACAACACACAGAGCCTACACTCAGTGAGGATTTCTGTACAAAAATAAATTGAAATTTAACTTCTTGATTTGTACCCTTCAATGCCTCATAGGCTCCTAATCTCTTATTTACAAGGACTAGCCGTATCCAGACAAAAATCAGTTACTATGAAAAGGAAATGAGTGCTAATGCTGACTGATACATCATACACACGACACACAGACAAACAGACAGACACAAAGAAATGATTTGGTTCTTTACGTACGTATGCTCAATAAATAATTAAGTAAATAAACAAAACTGTTATTCAGGATACCATAGGATCATCAACCTGCATATTCCTGAGCTTACAAAAGGATGGCTACATACACTGCCCGGCCAAAAAAAAAAAAAGGTCACACACTCTATTTCATTGGACTCCCTTTAGCTTTGATTATGGCACGCATTCGCTGTGACATTGTTTTGATAAGCTTCTGCAATGTCACAAGATTTAGTTCCATCCAGTGTTGCATTAATTTTTCACCAAGATCACAGTCCACAGTAGGCACTAGGCATGATGGGTGCATCACTTCATCTGCCTCTCTTCTTACCCTGATGCATCCATCACTCTGGAACAGGGTAAATCTGGACTCATCAGACCACATGACCTTCTTCCATTGCTCCAGAGTCCAATCTTTATGCTCCCTAGCAAATTGAAGCCTTTTTTTCCGGTTTGCCTCACTGATTAGAAGTTTTCTAATGGCTACACAGCTGTCTAGTCCCAATCCCTTGAGTTCCCTTCGCATTGTGCGTGTGAAAATGCTCTTACTTTCACTATTAAACATAGACCTGAGTTCTACTGTTGTTTTTCTTCGATTTGATTTCACCAAACGTTTAACACTAGAATTACCAGAGTCTACAAAAAAACTTGTAGATCCGGCCCACCTTAAAACTGTTCTCGCCTTTCTTTTGTCTTCTAAATGTGCCGATTAAGACGAGCCAGCAAGCAGCCGGCTATTCCATCCCCCACCGTCGCAGAACGTTCACTAAGTTTTCCCAGCTCATGCCTTGTTTGATTATCTGAGAGTGACTGAACTGCTAGAGTTTTAGAGTGGAAATAACAGATCGTTATTTGGAACACATTTTTCATATTTTAGTAGTAAATGACAAAATGTAGGCATAAACTATATAATATATGAAGCCTGAAGTCCAAAGATCAAGTAAACACTTTCACAAAAGGTTAAAGGAAAAAACAACAGTTTCAGTAAAGTAGTGGTAAGATTTGCTGGCTTGTAATCAAATGTCCCCGGTGTAATCAAGAGTCCCCGGTTCGATCCCGTCTCACTCCTATATTTGCTGTTTTCAGTAATGAGCTGCTCTTATTGTTAATATTATACAGTACACACATACACTTAGTTTGCGTCTGTAACACACGGTGTACATATTTATAGGACTTGTAAAAGTTTCCGTTTTTTTCACTTTTATTCTCTCTAAATCATGATCACGATACATACTAAGTCGCGGATAGTTGACACAGCCTGCTCAGCCAATCAGTGCACAGCAGGCCTGTTGCGCCTTAGAGACTCGAGTTCGATTCCCCGCTGGAAAGTGTTATTTTTTTTTCTTTTTAACCATATAAAGTGGTATGCACTGTCAGTCAGTCAGATCGTTGTATTTTCATGTGGGATGCTCTTTTTATAATATTATTTTTAACAATTGAGACTGCAATTAACATGAACAAGTGTCTTTATAACTTTTATTATATAATATATATAAAAACAGCTAAGGGGATAGATAAATAGCTATAGCGCGTCTTTATTTGATCCAAATAAATAACATTCGAGCTGATTTATTTACTTATCTTCCTACAGCATAAAGTCACAAGTGAACTGTTGAGCTTCCTCTGTTTGATCGTCAAGGGCATGCTCACAAATTACACGTGTAATGCCACGAAAAATACCTGCTGACACTTTAGTACACAAGCAATGGTACGAGAATGCAGTTTTTTTTGGGCACATACACCACGCTAGTGTTTAGATCTGGATGGTGTAGCGTTGGCGAGCTCTGTAAGCCGTGCTGTTTCTTTGAAGGACAGGTGATTGGGAGGATGACACCGGACTTTCGCCTTTATGCCTGGTGCAGCTGCATTGTTCTTTTATGTGAGTCGACATTTCTTGCGGGGAGGCCTTCTGTTTTCTCCGATCTGAGTTCATCTCTGTTATTGCGCGTCTTTATTTGAAAACAGCAGTGTCAGATCGGGGCGTGCGTGAACGCTAACTTTGACAAGCACTATAAATGTACAGCGGTTGTTACAGACGTAAATCAAATGTATGTTTTTATTGTATAATATTAACAATAATAGCAGCTCTCTACTCAAAACAGCAAACTTGAGAAGCTGCCAGCATATATATATATATATATATATATTATATATATACACACACATATCTACATATATACATATCTACATATATATGTAGATATATATATATGTATGTAGATATATATATATTATATATAAATATTAGGGGTGTGACGAGACGCTTTTCCCACGAGACGAGACGAGACACGAGACGAGACTTTTAGACATTTTTTTAAAGAAATCCTCAATGTTTAAATATATAGCAAAAATAGCCTTTTATTTAACTGAAAAACACAGAATGTAAAAAATGCATGTCCATTTTGAAATCAACTTTATGAAATAAAACTTCTATTTTGATGAATGATATGCAGTCATAACATGTAAACACTGCAAAATATTTTGCCACAAACTGACAGGCAATTAATTGCACAATAAAATTAAATAGTATAAATAAAAATAAATAATAAACAACACAAATATCCCTTTACGTGCAATTAACCATAATTAGTGTAACTATCAAAGTAGTGCGGTCTTAAAACTCAGAGTGCAAAACAATGAACAAAATTTTCTTAAGCATGGAAAAAGAGCTAAGACCTAGGTAATGACCTATACAGAACAGCCTAAGATATGGTCATGTTCTTTTTTAAGAATATAAGCATGTCTACATTTTTTCACAAGAAATTCGGCACTGACAATGTTGCAGGTATCCAGTGTGTCAATGTTTCAGGCATTTTGTCTTATTTCTGGGCTGGTGAGCGCTGCTGCTATAGCAGCCTGCTGCTCCAGGTAACGAACCAGCATATCCAATGATGAATTCCATCACGTGGTGACGTCCATTATTAATTTGTGCGGTGGCAGTTGTAGCAGCTTCTGCTTAGACGTCAGTACCGCGGCAGCTGTCGAACTCCGGTGAAAAAAAGCAGTTACACGTCTCACCCGCCCGAGCAAACGAGCGACACGCGCAACACCGAGGCCAGCCTGTGTAGCGAGATTTATTGTGTGCGCGAAGCATTTGATGTGCGGCTCAAATCCTGCCTTGCGCACAGCCACATCCATATTACGCGCACTGTCTGTTACAATAGCGATGCAATGGTTTGGCTTTTTAAGACCCCACTGTGTGACAGCTTCTTGTAAAACTTCAGCGACGTTTGCCCCTGTGTGTGATTCAAAAAGTGGGCACGTCTGCAGTACAAAATGTACCATTTCCCAATTACTGTTGATAATGTGGGCTGTAATTGTGATATAGCTCTGTGTACACCTAGAAGTCCAACCGTCAGTAGTTATGGCGATGGTTTCTGCCTCTTTCAGAGCCTGTACAACGTTTACCTTGCACTCCCTGTAGAGGGTCGGGACCACCGTGCGAGTAAAATGTGCGCGTGATGGGATGGCATACTTTGGTTCCAGTGTGTGGATGAGTCGCCGAAATCCCAGATTTTCCACCACAGAAAATGGTCTCATATCGGCTGCAATGAAAACGCTGATGTCTCTTGTTATTGCCGTGGCTCTTGCATTGGATGGTGGAAGTTTAGCTGCAAAGGCATTTGTTATGGTTGTTTGCCCTTTCATGCGAACTGAATTGCTTTCCGTTTTCTTAACAGGCGCAGCTTTTAGTAACGAGCTGTGGTTGTTTTCTAAATGCTTTTGCATAGTGCTTGTGTTAGCAGAGGTGTACGGTATTAATTTCTTACAGTGTTTGCAAATTGTCTTTATCTTGTCTGTCATTTTTTCGCCATTTCTTATTTCCACAAGGAATCCAAAATGTTGCCACACCAACGATTTAAATGTCGCGGGTGCATCTTCTATCCTTACTTCTCCCTCACACTCCATCATGCCAATAACGCAAGGATATCGTCACGTTCTCGCGAGACCAGACGCATCTCACAAGACAAATCTGATCTCGTCACACTACTAGTAAATATGTATATGTATATTATATGTCTGTATGTGTGTATATATATATATATATATATATATATATATATATATATATATATATATATGTGTATGTATGTATGTGTATATGTGTGTGTATGTATGTGTGTATATGTATGTGTATATATATATGTTATGTGTATATGTAGATATGTATATATATATATATGTGTTTATGTATATGTATATATATGTTTACATAACCTCTTTAACACACTACTTCTCCGCTGCGAAGCGTGGGTATTTTGCTAGTATATTATATAGTTTATGTCTACATTTTGTCATTTACTACTAAAATATGAAAAATGTTTGTTTTAAAAATGTGTTTACACAGATTACTGTAGAAACGGAACACACATGAAATGCGTGTGTTCCAAATAGCAATCTACTAGGGGGCTCCGCCCCCTGCTCGCTTCGCTCGCCAACCCCTGGTGTTGGGAATGACAAAGAGCGTGATGTATGAATGAGATATAGAATAGTGTGAAGGTGTAGATGATGCAAATAGAAAGCAAACAATAAAGTGTGTGGCACAGTGTAAAGGTTTATTGGAAAATTTCTTTGTACACGCCGTTTAAGTGTAAAAGGTAATTCCAGCTCAGAACTTGTAAGGTCAATGAAGATGGTTATTGTTGTGATCAGAGTCAAGTTTGTCAGAGCTTAGAAAGAGTTGTGTCTCTCCAGGAAGTAATGGAATGACTTGGGTATTTATGTTTTCCACATTAATATTTTTTGGACATAATATAGTGCGTTGTGTTAAAAGGGGCATTTGGTCTAATGAGATTGCTGTTCCAAATCTGTCTGTAACTAAGTCGTCGCAGATAAAGGCTTGAGGAATTGTAATAATATCTGGGTGAAGTCCATCTGTATTGGTGAGTGTACCATCTCTCAGTTGTAATAAGCAATTGTTATGATCTGGTTCTGGACACCGTATCTTTTTTACTAACTGTATCTTTTGAAAGCAATACCAATTGTCTGCGTATTTTAAGGTGCACTGAACAATAGCTGAGTGCATGGCATCTGGAAGAATAGCTAAGCACTGTCTAAAATCTCCTCCTCATAAAAGTACCTTTCCTCCAAATCGAATATTATTATTCATAAACGTTTGTAGAAGTTTATGAATGGTGTTGAGTAAGTGACTTCATGCCATTGTACATTCATCAATAAACAACATTTTTTCAAGACGGATGTCACGTGCAGTGCCACCGTTAATGTTCATAGTGGATACCGATTTGTAGGATCTAATGCAGTTGATAAAGATTTCACTTTCAGGTACATCGTCAGTTAGAAGCTTCTGTAGATATTCAGTATATGAATGTAAAGGAGGCAGTCTAATTTGACCCTTTTGACAACAACGTGTAAATGTATTACTTGTATTGCCAGTTGTTTCTTCAGGGAAGTGAACTGAATGACAATGATTGCAAATGACATTCATTAATCCGAATGAATTTTCCTGGTGTATGTTTTGCTTGTGCCGTTTGAGAGGCGCGTTGTTGCATGTGTAGTATTTGGGACGTGTTGTTTTGGAGCTGTAATCGATTTGCCTGTGCTGTGTGAGAAGCCCGTTGTAGCCTTCGCTGCCGTTAACATGTTTTGCTTGTGGTGTTTGAGTGCCGCGTTGTTGCATGTCCATTATTTGTGACGCGCTATTTTTGATTTTTAATTGATTCGCCTCCGCTTTGCGCAAAGTCCGTTTCACTCTATGTCGTGCATTGTTTGTATCGTGCCTTGTCCGTTTTTGTATGTCAGTCAGTTGAGCTTTTTGCTTTTGGAGTCTTGCTTGCTTGTTTTCTGGCCGGTCATATGCGCGTTGCTTTGCTCCCTTTTTTGTATGTCTGAGACGCAAGCTCTTTCTTTTGAAATCGTGCTTGTTTCGATGCAGCACTTTGAGACGCGCGCTGTATGCGTCTATGTTCATTGTGTCTGTCCATTTGGGCACGTCTCTGTAACGGGGTTACTTGAGCTTTGCGTTTTTTGATCCGAGACATTTTTTCTCACGTATTTTCCGAAGCGCGTTGTATGCGCCGCCGTGTATTCTTTTTGTTTCATTCGTGTTTGGTCCCGTTATCCGATCCGAATCGTTTTGTACCCGTGACCGTGTATGCATGACTTGTTTGTTCCTCAGCGTGCGAAATATGTATAAGTATTAAGGAGGATCGCACTCACTGTTAATATGGAGCCTTTTCTCCAGTTGAACGGTTAATAGTGCTTTATTTTAATGAGATCCACCTACGATTCCTAGTGTGAAGGTTTTGAGATGACGTATGTTTAATATGGACGTTTCCTTTAAATATGTGGCTTTGGGTGTCACTTCTTATTGATTTGGGTGGGGGGGTTGTTGTTGCGCGAGCGTCTTCTTTCTTTTTGTGTTCCTGTGTCTTGTTTGAATCCCCCTCTTTGTGTGTGTCCCGTCCCTTGCTTGTAGGGTCTGTGGGGCGGTTTTGTGTTCTTTTTTTTTTGTCTTCCATGGGCTATTTGAATCCCCCTCTTGGTGTGTGTCCCGTCCCGTGCCTGTAGGGTGTGGGGGGGTGTGGTCGTGCCTTGCTGTTGTGCGCTCGTCTGTTCTTTTTTTTTGGTGTGTTTAGTTTCGTGTGCAATGTGTTTCGTGCTTTGCCCGCGTTTGACTACTTTTTTATGTGCCTTTTCCTTTTTTCGGTGCTTGTTGCGACTCATTTCTGTGACTCCTTTTTGTATGTGCTCACTCCTTTTTTTTGTGGTCTTGTCCGCCTCTCGCGGCCCCTCATCCGCCTTTGTCGCCCTCTTTTGTCCGCCTTTCTCCGACTCTCGCGGACTGTTTTTGCGCCTGCGCCTCTCGCGGACCCTCATCCGCCTGTCTCGCCCTCTTTTGTCCGCCTTTCTCGGCTCCTCAGCCGACTCTCGCGGACTCTTTTTGCGCCTGCGCAGTACGTCTTTTTGCAGCTACGGCCCATTGCCGGATGTGCCTGCGTCCATCATCCGGTTTAGCATTCTCGGTTAGTAATATGGATTATTGGCACTCTAAAACTCTAGCACTTCAGTCACTCCCAGATAATCAAACAAGGCATGAGCTGGGACAACTTAGTGAACGTTCTGCAACGGTGGGGGATGGAATAGCCGGCTGCTTGCTGGCTCGTCTTAATCGGCACATTTAGAAGACAAAAGAGAGGCAAGAACAGATTTAAGGTGGGCTGGATCTACGAGTTTTTTCGTAGACTCTGGTAATTCTAGTGTTAAGAGATCGCCGATCACGATAATTCAGGATTTTTTTCCGGCCACATTTCTTCCTCGAAGACGATGGGTCCCCACTATCCTTCCAGTTTTTAATAATGCGTTGGACAGTTCTTAACCCAATTTTAGTAGTTCCAATCTCCTTAGATGTTTTCTCTGCTTGATGCATGCCAATGATTTGACCCTTCTCAAACAGACTAACATCTTTTCCACGACCACAAGATGTGTCTTTCGACATGGTTAAGAAATGAGAAGCAACTCATTGCACCAGTTGGGGTTAAATAACTTGTTGCCAGCTGAAAGATAATCGCCCATGCAGTAATTATCCAATAGGAGGCTTGTACCTATTTGCTTAGTTAAATCCAGGTGGCGACTTTTTTATTGACCAGGCAGTGTAGTATTGCACAATGCACATACATGTGTGTGATATGTCAGCATGACTGGGTGATGAGAAAGGCAATACTCTGAATAAAGACAAGAACAAACTTTTCCCTTCACTTTTTTTCAAATTCATGATTCTGAAAATTCAACAGTGTAAAAACACATGTGGTCAACAGTTACAAAAATACTCCAGTAAATTAGCTTGTAGAAACTTTTCATTTATTAAAGTGATGGTAATGTATTTATGTCTTTACAGACTTGGGTACATACATTTATAGTGTTGTGAGTAAACTACATGATATACTGTCATCTTGGACAGAGAAAAATAAATAATACATTTTATTTATATAGCACCTTTCCCATGCTCAAGTTAATACATTAACTGATTTGTTTAATTCCAAACTGATCTGTTTCATTACATGTTTCATTGCAGTTTTCTATTCGTACCCAAAAGAAATGAAACGTTTTAAACACAACAACACTAAGTGAATTTTGACTGAACACATGCTACACAGAATGTGTTAGGGTTTCATTGTGAAATCAGGACCAAAAACATACTTTTTATCCTGTTGTGACTTTGAGGATATCTTTGAATTACATGACAAGATCATATTACTTCAGGCTCTGTGGTCAACTCCATTGTAATATTTTATTCCTATATTATCATCCATATACATATGAACCTGCTCATCTCATAACTTCAAATTCAAGGATGGAGTAATGAAATAAAAGCTCATTAAAAGGCAGAGGCAGTATTTTAAATTCTGTAGATAAATTCAAGCAACACAAAGGAACAACAATTTCCCTCTCAAGGAATGCATGGCCAGTTGTACCTAAGTTTAGGTCATCCAGAGTATGTTCTATTGCAATGATTATCTTATTCTGCTGAAGCGTTTAGTTTTGAATGCAAATATTTAATAATGTGTATACTGCCCAGAATTTCTGAAAAGAGAAACAATCATTATATGCCATACATACACACAATAAAATACTTAGTGACCTAGACTTGTAAAAACTAATGTTAAAATAGTGTCGTCTAATAATAATAATACTTACTGTAATAAGTCATACTCCACATAACTGATCTTCAATAGCAGTTTTTTAAAAATTACTAAACAAACAAATGTCAAGACTCTTTTCTGTACTTTAAGATTTTTAAAATATAAGTGTGATACACTGCTATTAATAAGGAAGACTTGAAAGACTTGAAGACAGTGAGAACAAAAAGTCAGCTTGATTTACTGCATTCATTTAAGATTTATTACTTACATCTTCAAAAAGTCTTTACTGATGTCTATGCATATGTGATGCTTTTACTTCATTTGCAAGTTTTCATAAAATCTAGTAAGATAGTTAGGTATAAATGTAACTTTCCTACCTGGACTGAGGGACAGTTTTGTCTACAAATAGAAATATTGCTTTTTCTGAAGGCAGCTGGATACGTTTTCTTATAATCCACATAAACTGCGCCACAGTAATATCAGATGGTACAAGGTACTTTCGTTTGTCGATATCGACAATCTGTGACCCAGACACTTTTTCCACAATAACCTGAAATGCAGCACAAGGATTTATGTAAATAGAAAAATACAAGATTATCAATTACCAAAGCCTAGAAATCAAACTATGTACAGCTGGAATGGCACATTAATTTCAGACAAGAATAGGCTTGCTTTTACTTCAAATCATCATTTACTTAATTATTGGAGGCTTACAAAATACACACAGTAATATTCTCTAAAATATTGTATAATCATTCTGATCATAGTTATCACTTTTAACCTTTACAAGCTAAGAATAAGAATACATGGAACAACCAAACTGTTTTTACCTCACCTATGTCCCTCCTCCCTAATACAGACCACTTTAAAGATACTCACCGGCACTCTGTCGGGGTATTTGGCTCTGATCTTTGCAGACTCTACACATCTGTGCTCTGGCAAAGGGAAAATAGAAAAGATAATTTACAAAACTCATAAAACACAGGAAAAGAATGCACTTTATTATACTATACAGTATATACAAGATTTGAACAGTACCACCCATGACAATGTATACAGTACTGTACACTAAGACCCAGAAGTATGTGGACATTCATAAAGTTATTATTTTAGTTGTTTACCAAAACAGCTTTAATCTGAGAGTATTTACATCCAAATCTACTGAATGGTTTAGGAATTACAGCACTTTTTATATGTTGTCTCCATAACAGGACAATTGACTTTCAAGGCCTTCTCCCTTTTCATTAATAATTAAGCAGGTAAAAAGTTCTGGAGTTGATTCCAGGGGTGGAATTTGCTTTATGAAGCTGTGCTGTGAACTCTTAATGAGATCCAAAGAGCTGTCAATGCAATTAAAGTAGGTCATCATTAGGATAAGAAAGCAAAGCAAACCCATGAAAGAGACAACAGAAATATTAGTAGTGACCAAATCAACAATTTGGTGGTCTCTTTAAAAAAATGAATGCACTAGTGAGTTCAGTAACACCAAAAGGTATGGATGGCCATGGATTACATAATTCACTCCTTGGTGATGGAAAAACCTTTCACAGCATGTAGCCAAGTCAGTAATGCTCTCCAGGATATAGGCGTATCATTTTCAAAGACAACAATCAAGATAAGACATTATGAAAGTAAATACAGAGGGATTACCACAAGGTGCAAGACACTGGTGCACCTCAAGAATAGGAACACCAGGTTAGACTGCCAGAAAACATCTGAAAAAGCCAGCCCAGTTCTGAAAAAATATTCTTTGGGCAGATGATGATCAATCAACACGTACCAGAATAATGGAAGAAGTATGGAGAAGGGAAAACAGACTCATGATCTGAAGCAAACATGGTGGAGGCAGTGTTATGGCATGGATATGCATGGCTGCCAATGGAGCTGGGTCACTAGTGTTTACTGATATGAATGCTGACAGAAGCAGCAGGATGAATTCTTAAGTGTATGGAGTTGTACTGTCGGCTCTGATTCAGTCAAATGTTGCAAAGCTGATAGGGTGTCACTTTGCAATACAAATTGACAATGACCCAAAACAATGAAAATTCACCTCAGTATGTGCGTCTCGGGAACTGCAGGTCTGACATTGTGGTCAACAGCACAGGAGCGCCGCAGGGGACTGTGCTTTCTCCGGTCCTGTTCAGCCTATATACATCGGACTTCCAATACAACTCGGAGACCTGCCATGTGCAAAAGTTCGCTGATGACACAGCTATCGTGGGCTGCATCAGGAGTGGGCAGGAGGAGGAGTATAGGAACCTCATCAAGGACTTTGTTAAATGGTGCGACTCAAACCACCTACAACTGAACACCAGCAAAACCAAGGAGCTGATGGTGGATTTTAGGAGGCCCAGGCCCCTCACGGACCCAGTGATCATCAGGGGTGACTGTGTGCAGAGAGTGCAGACCTATAAATACCTGGGAGTGCAGCTGGATGATAAACTGGACTGGACTGTCAATACTGATGCTCTGTGCAAGAGAGGACAGAGCCGACTATACTTCCTTAGAAGGCTGGCGTCCTTCAACATCTGCAATAAGATGCTGCAGATGTTCTATCAGACGGTTGTGGCGAGCGCCCTCTTCTACACGGTGGTGTGTTGGGGAGGCAGCATAAAGAAGAGGGACGCCTCACGCCTGGACAAACTGGTGAGGAAGGCAGGCTCTATTGTAGGCATGGAGCTGGACAGTTTGACATCTGTGGCGGAGCAACGGACGCTGAGCAGGCTTCTGTCAATCATGGAGAATCCACTGCATCCACTGAACAGTATCATCTCCAGACAGAGGAGCAGCTTCAGCGACAGACTGCTGTCACTGTCCTGCTCCACTAACAGACTGAGGAGATCGTTCCTTCCCCACACTATGCAACTCTTCAATTCCACCCGGGGGTTAAACGTTAACATTATACAAAGTTTTTGTCTGTGATACCTGCCTTGCACTCTCCACCTTGCATTTTTTAACTTGCACTGTATTTTTATCACTTTTTAATTACTATTGTTTTTATCAGTATACTGCTGCTGGAGCACGTGAATTTCCCCTTGGGGATTAATCAAATATCTATCTACTAGTTATTTAGCCCGTTACAATAACGGGCGCTAGAACAGTAGTGGATAAACATTAGTAGGAACAGTCTATATTAAATGGCAAGGGACTTTGACCTCATTCTTTTTGTTGGTCGTATTTTTCTTTCTTTCAGCCTTTCTTTTGTTGATGTTTACTTGCTGAGCTGACCGTTCTTCGTGGGCTGTGGCCGTGTATTGTGTGTCTTTAATTTTCTGTGACAGTAACACTGTCTTGTGCAGCTCTATTCAATAAGGGCGCGCACAAAAAGGCGAGCTTCAAAAGGGCGACCTCAATTGAGCGCGGCGAATAAAGGCGTTCGTAGATAATTTAGTTCAAATGGCTCTGGAATATGTGAAGAGCAACAAAGGTACAGATCTTTATTTACGCGCGCCTTTATTCGCTGCACCCAATTGAGGTCGCCCTTTTGAGGCTCGCCTTTTTGTGCGCGCCCTTATTGAAGGATACTGTCTTATACGTCCGCTGGCTTGTACATCCGTAATATACCTTTAATTTTCTCTGGCGGTAATACAGGCGTGCGCGTCAGTAATATGCCTTTAATCTCCTCTGCCACTAATACTGGCTTGTATGTGGCTGTAATATGCGTCACTGTATTGTGTACCTTTAATTTCCTCTCGCAGTAATACTGGTTTGTATTTCCGTAAAACGCCTCTAACTTTCTCTGACAATAATATCGCGCATCGCACCGTGCCCCGCGCATGCGCACTTCATCAGAAGACACCCACACACGGACACCTGGACGCACATAGGGATTTTATATATATAGATATTTCGAAAGCAACCCATGTGCTTTTCAAGGCAAAATGGTGGAATGTTCTTCAATGTCCAAGTCAATTACTTGACCTCAACCCAGTTGAGCATGCATTTCACTTGCTGAAGACACAACTGAAGGCAGAAACACCAACGAACAAGCAGCAACTGAAGAGAGCAGCAATAAAGGTCTGGCAAGTATCGCTTAGGAGGGAACACAGCATTTGGTGATGTGCATGGGTTCCTGGCTTCATGCAGTTATTGACTGCAAAAGAGTTTTGAACAAGTATTGAAAATTAATCGTTATACAGTAATCCCTCCTCCATCGCGGGGGTTGCGTTCCAGACCCACCCGCGAAATAAGAAAATCCACGAAGTAGAAACCATATGTTTATATGGTTATTTTTATATTGTCATGCTTGGGTCACAGATTTGCGCAGAAACACAGGAGGTTGTAGAGAGACAGGAACGTTATTCAAACACTGCAAACAAACATTTGTCTCTTTTTCAAAAGTTTAAACTGTGCTCCATGACAAGACAGAGATGACAGTTCCGTCTCACAATTATAAGAATGCAAACATATCTTCCTCTTCAAAGGAGTGCGAGTCAGGAGCAGATGTCACAGAGATAGAGAAAAGCAAACAAATCAATAGGGCTGTTTGGCTTTTAAGTATGCGAAGCACTGCGGCACAAAGCAGTTGAAGGCGGCAGCTCACACCCCCTCCGTCAGGAGCAGGGAGAGAGAGACAGAGTTTGTTTTTCAATCAAAAATCAATACGTGCCCTTCGAGCTTTTAGGTATGCGAAGCACCGTGCAGCATGTCGTTTCAGGAAGCAGCTGCACAAAAGATAGCAACGTGAAGATAATCTTTCAGCATTTTTAGACGAGCGTCCGTATCGTCTAGGTGTGCGAACAGCCCCCCTGCTCAATCCCCCTACGTCAGGATCAGAGAAAGTGCGCAAGAGAGAGAGAAAAGTAAGCAATCTAGCTTCTCAGCCATCTGCCAATAGCATTCCTTGTATGAAATCAACTGGGAAAACCAACTGAGGAAGCATGTACCAGAAATTAAAAGACCCATTGTCCGCAGAAATCCGCGAACCAGCAAAAAATCCGCGATATATATTTAAATATGCTTACAGATAAAATTCGCGATGGAGTGAAGCCGCGAAAGGCGAAGCGCGATATAGCAAGGGATTACTGTATTTATGATTGTTAGTTTATCCAGTTACTTTTGAGCCCCAGAAAAGGGGAGGACAAAGTATAAAAAGACTGTCATTCCTAAACAGCTCATATGATATTTTTGTTAAATCTCTTGGAATAAAAGTGAAAATATACTGTACATTTCAATTAGATCGACTCCTGAATTTCATATTCACCGTGGCAACATGCAAAGACACAATGATGAAAACTGTGTCACTGTCCAACACTGTATTGTGCTGTATGCAAAAAGCAAAGAAAACCAGAGCATTTTGGAAAAATCTTCTGAGTGTCATGATGTCTAAATCACTACACAATTCACATCAACAAAATATAACCAGGTTAGAATTTTAAATGGAAAATATCTTAAATATAAAGTGTATATTTAAAGATCTTAATTCCCACAGGTGGCACTAACTAATTTTACGACTGCTACAGAGATTCTGATACAAAATGATCAGTCTACACAGAGCATTTAGATTCACTTTGGATTTTGTAGTGATATGGGATGGAAACATCATGATATAATGTATGCAGGAAGGGGAATGGGCATTTATGTTAATGTGCAATGGTAAAAGGGCAAGCACAGCACAATTAGAACTAAAATGTGTAATGGTAGCGGTACAGTGATGCAGTGGTAGCACTGCTGCCTTGTAACAAGGAGGCTGGGGTTCACATCCTGGGTTATCACTGAGTGGATTTTGCATGTTCTCCTTGTGTCTGTTTCCTTTGGGTGTTCTGGTTTCCTTCCACAATAGAAGACCTGCAGGTTAGGTAAACTGGCAATTCTAAACTAGCCCTGGTGTATGTATGTATGTATGTGTGTTCATCCTGTGATGGACTGGTGCCATATGTTTGCTGGGATAGGCTGCAGCTTCCCTGCAACCATGATCAAGATTAAGCAGGTTTAGAAGATGGATGGATGTATAATCGAGACATTGAAATGCTGACTGAATTTGTCCTTGTTACTGCTAGATATACTAGATATTTCTGCATGGAACATTTACTAGTATTTGGAAACTAGAGCGTTCAACACAATTTACTAGTGTAAGGAAGTTTATTTTGAAAACAACATATTAGTGATTTGTTGACAGAGAACATACACAGTAATGTAGATGTTGCTGAAAGTATTGATACCCTTTCATTTTTTAAAAATAATCACAATTTTCCAAGAAACAGGTTGAAACTGACAAAAGTAATTGGCATCCACAATTCGTAATTCTATATTCCACATAGCAGACACTTTGCATTTGTCTATGCATTATGTAATTACAGGTAGTAATTTATAAAATAAACTGAAGTCAACTGTATTGAACATAATCTGTATTTCAGTATTGTGATATTTGCTCATTTGTGGCTTAATATTAAGTCTTGTTTGATCATATGGTGTATTAATCACATAATTTTAAATACTTGGTAATGCAGAAATAAGACAGGCAAATATTTTTCACTGCACTAAATTTTTTAATGATCAGAAACGTTGTTGCAATATCCTAGTTTTTAGACACAAAAGAGATACAAGCGGAGTATGTACATTTAGCCCACATCCTTTGCTTTAGGCCAAAGTACTGTCATTTACCAAATGATATTTATTTTTTAGGGAACAATTTTCCTTTGAAATTTTGTCTCCATTTCCTTTTCATCATTCCAGTGCTTTGTTTCCATTCTGAAGTTACACACAAGGCAGCACTAACGACTGGATGACATTGCTGCAATTGGATATCATGCAAGACTGTGTACCGCATAATGTGAAAAATTAATTTCCTGTTAATAAAAGCAGTTTTACTGACTTTGATTCAACATGTGGCACTGCTGCTCAAACAGCATAAACACACAGTTCTAAATTAAGAGTCCAAATCCCAGTACGTGCAGAAAATCTTAAGGCCCTATTCTTTGACTTGAACTCGGATGGCAGTGCCAACCTGGGGACTGTGTGTGAAATATTATGTTGTTGTGGTTTAAACAGATATGTATCTATGGAATTATTAAAGTGTGCCTCTACTTATTTAAACGCAGTATTCTGCATCAGCTCCCAGGTATGTACAGTGTTTTAAAAGATGAAACCAGGAGAAGGGCCAGTCTTCATGCATGGTATGTATAAAAGGAAAAGGAGAGGTGCCCTCCGATATGAAACATCTTCAGACTCACTTACCATAAACTCAATATAAAACCTGAGTAAGCTCTACCACTATAGGTTTCAGGGAAGGTTATCTGGTTGAAGATGCTTGGATTTCATTTTTCTAGTGATCTGGCTGGGCACACAATAACAGCTTCGACTGCAGCTTCACATTTGGTTTAGGAGCTAAAAATTACAAGATGTATGTCTGTAGTTGAGAAGACATGAAAACTTATTTTTCACCTACATGAAAAATTGACACATTTAACTCGGAGACCACAATATGAGATTTTTTTCTAATATATTACACCACAGACCAATAGTAAACATATTCAGGGCTCAACTACCTTTTTATATTTCTCTCTGTGCTGTTGAAACTTCACTGGAGCTCAGTTTCTTAAATGTTATCTATCCCATTTAAGTTTAAATGCAACACTGCATGGGTGTTTCAAGTAGTTAAATATAATTAATTATGCACTGTGATCTGTTCTCCAAATTACTCTACATGCATACTGTATATGCATCACTATATATATATATATATATTAATTTTATATATATATATATATATATATATATATATATATATATATATTAATTATATACCGGTATACATACATACACAAACCTTTTATATATACAGTCACATGAAAAAGTTTGGGAAACCCTCTCAGCGTGCGTAATAATTTACTTTCAACAAAAAAAGATAATAGTGGTATGTCTTTCATTTCCTAGGAACATCGGAGTACTGGGGTGTTTTCCGATTTTTATTGAAGCAGTATTTAGTTGTATGAAATTAAATCAAATGGGAAAAACTGGCTGTGGAAAAATTTGGGTCCCCTTGTAATTTTGCTGATTTGAATACATGTAACTGCTCAATACCGATTACTTGCAACACTAAATTGGTTGGATTAGCTCGTTAAGCCTTGAACTTCATAGACACGTGTGTCCAATCATGAGAAAATGTATTTAAGGTGGTCAGTTGCAAGTTGTGCTTCCCTTTGACTCTCCTCTGAAGAGTGGCAGCATGGGATCCTCAAAGCAACTCTCAAAAGATCTGAAAACAAAGATTGTTCAGTATCATGGTTTAGGGGAAGGCTACAAAAAGCTATCTGAGAGGTTTAAACGGTCAGTTTCAACTCTAAGGAATGTAATCAGGAAAAGGAAGGCCACAGGCACAGTTGCTATTAAACCCAGGTCTGGCAGGTCAAGAAAAATACAGGAGCGCCATATGCGCAGGACTGTGAGAATGGTTATAGACAACCCACAGATCACCTCCAAAGACCTGCAAGAACATCTTACTGCAGATGGTGTATCTGTACATCGTTCTACAATTCAGCGCAATTTGCACAAAGAACATCTGTATGGCAGGGTGATGAAAAAGAAGCCCATTCTGCACTCAAGCCACAAACAGAGTCGCTTGTTGTATGCAAATACTCATTTAGACAAGCCAGATTCATTGGAACAAAGTGCTTTGGACTGATGAGACAAAAATTGAGTTATTTGGTCATAACAAAAAGCGCTTTGCATGGCGGAAGAAGAACACTGCATTCCAAGAAAAACACCTGCTACCTACTGTCAAATTTGGTGGAGGTTCCATCATGCTGTGGGGCTAGTTCAGGGACTGGGGGCCTTGTTAAAGTTGAGGGTCGAATGAATTCAACCCAGTATCAACAAATTCTTCAGGATAATGTTCAAGCATCAGTCACAAAGTTGAAGTTACACAGGGGTTGAATATTCCAACAAGACAATGACCCAAAACAGTTTGAAATCAACAAAGGCATTCATGCAGAGGGAGAAGTACAATGTTCTGGAATGGCTGTCACAGTGCCCTGACTTGAATATCATCGAAATCTATGGGATGATTTGAAGCATGCTGTCCATGCTCGGCAGCCATCAAATTTAACTGAACTGGAGTGATTTTGTATGGTAGAATGGTCAAATATACCTCCATCCAGAATCCAGGCGCACATCAAAGGCTATAGGAGGTATCTAGAGGTTGTTATATTTGCAAAAGGAGGCTCAACATTATTACTGATGATGATATTGATATTATTGATGTAATATCTCTGTTGGGGTGCTCATATTTATGCACCTGTCTAATTTTGTTATGATGCATATTTTCTGTTAATCCAATAAACTTAATGTCACTGTTGAAATACTGTACTACTGTTTCCATATGGCATGTCATATATTAAAAGGAAGTTGCTACTTTGAAAGCTCAGCCAATGAAAAACAAAAATCCAAAGAATTAAGCGGGGTTCCCAAACTTTTTCATATGACTGACACTATATAATACTTTCATTATCATCTTGCATACATATACTTAATTTAGCTTGTTTTAAAAATACATCCATCTAATCCATTCCCTACTTCACCTCTCCAATAGGTTCATGGACATGAGGAGCCTGTGGCTCTCCTGTTAGCAATACGTACTAGGCAAGAATAGCTCTGTTAATTGAACTTAGATGCTAAACACGGTAAATGCATATATATCTGAGAGTAAGCAGCAGATGGGACAGACAGATCCAGAGAGAAAGTACACTTTTACAAATGTCCTTCAGATGGAAGACTTGAGCAATAATTAGAATGAATCAGAGCCCACAAACTTTTATGGGAATACATATAATCAAAAGGAGACAGACACAGAGTATGTTTAACAGAAATGTGCTGTGGACATATTTAAGTAGATAGAATTGTACTAAGATCAATGCACTTGTGTTTTAAAAATTGCTGTTACTGAGATTCTAGGAATAAACCTTTACACAATTGAAACTGAAATGGTGCCAGCCTTCATACTGACAATATGATGTATTTGATAATATATGGCAGAATACTAGTTGATCATTCTATGATTTATTTATAAAAGACAAGAGTAGTCAGCAGTGAAATGATTTGAAAATATCAAATGAAGGCAACACATTACATTAAACTGCAAATGTTAAGACAACTATAGAAGCAGAAACGGAGCAACAGGAAATGGAGCATTATCTTTTTTTCAAGCATCATCTCCCACCCCCTCACCCCACCCAAGTGTTAGTGTGAAATTTTGTCAAAATCTGTGTGCTACAAAAGAAATTTTTATAAATTTATATATCTACACTGGTCTAGCACTAATTTCAACCACTTTTGAAAAATCATAATATGGAACAAAACTATGCTTTGTTTTATTTCTGAAATGCATTTATACAGATGTAGTCTACTCAAAGCAAGTTAATCCAAGTTGTGGATTGTGGTTGTTTGGTGGCCAGAGACTTAACATTACACCAAGGCAGGAAGTAACCCTTGTCATAGGTACCAGTTTATCTCTCTTCTCTCTCTCTCTCACACACACACTGGCCCATTTAGAATTGCTGAAAGGCTAAACTTACCAGTCCGCATTATTTTAAGGCACGTGTACCTCTGCATTTTTTTTTTTTGTTAAAACCTTAATTTATAAATGGGGAGAAAAAACTGGACTGTATTCTTTAAAGCTTTGAAGCACCAATCTACAAAGCCAATGCGCTTGTTACTGTGGTACTTTATATTGTATTTTTGTGTGTTTGTTAGAGTGAGGGAATTGTCATAGTGAGCTTTTAGAAAAGTGCTATATGAAATAAAGTATGATTGACTGATTGATGCTCTGGAAAACAGGGTGCCAGAATGGTGACAGAAATATGATAAACACCATCTGTTGAATGCCATACTAATTAGATCAGCTGTAGATAATCTTGTGATATGTGTAGGAAAATTACCATTAATAATAATAAAAAATGCAAACTGCCTGTTGCAAACATACAGCATCAGTACTCAAATTTTTTAACATTCTTCATAGATGTCTGGAAAATAATTTATATAACATTTTTCTGTTCTATATCCATCCATCCATTTTATAAAAGAACAGCTGTATAATTTGTGCAATGACTGCTGGGAGTCTTGTTCTGGCACGACTATTTTGGTAAGAAAGGCTAAAGGAAATGAGTGCTCCCTGGACCACTGCCTCCAAACAGTAGGTGACAAACTTTCAGTTCACTAGGAAAATGAAGAATGTACTTTTATAGACAAGTTTCATGCAGAAAGAAGGAAGGTAAAAAAGTTTATGATTCAACTGTTGCAGTAGGGGACATCAATGAAGTACTATAGCAAACAATATCCATGAAATGTACATGAATAAAAAATCTCATACCGTTGTTGTACTGCACTGGCCAGGAAGGTTGAGTTCAAAAGGAATAGTTTTAAATACAGTAATCCCTCCTCCATCGCGGGGGTTGCGTTCCAGAGCCACCCGCGAAATAAGAAAATCCGCGAAGTAGAAACCATATGTTTATATGGTTATTTTTAGAATGTCATGCTTGGGTCACAGATTTGCGCAGAAACACAGGAGGTTGTAGAGAGACAGGAACGTTATTCAAACACTGCAAACAAACATTTGTCTCTTTTTCAAAAGTTTAAACTGTGCTCCATGACAAGACAGAGATGACAGTTCTGTCTCACAATTAAAAGAATGCAAACATATCTTCCTTTTCAAAGGAGTGCAAAGCAAGCAGTCAAAAAAAAAATCAATAGGGCTTTTTGGCTTTTAAGTATGCGAAGCACCGCCGGTACAAAGCTGTTGAAGGCGGCAGCTCACACCCCCTCTGTCAGGAGCAGGAAGAGACAGAGAGAGAGCCACAGAAAAACAAAGTCAAAAATCAATACGTGCCCTTTGAGCTTTTAAGTATGCGAAGCACTGTGCAGCATGTCCTTCAGGAAGCAGCTGCACACAGCCCCCCTGCTCACACCCCCCTACGTCAGCGCAAGAGAGAGAGAGAGAGAGAGAAAGTAAGTTGGGTAGTTTCTCAGCCATCTGCCAATAGCGTCCCTTGTATGAAATCAACTGGGCAAACCAACTGAGGAAGCATGTACCAGAAATTAAAAGACCCATTGTCCGCAGAAACCCGCGAAGCAGCGAAAAATCCGCGATATATATTTAAATATGCTTACATATAAAATCCGCGATGGAGTGAAGCCGCGAAAGGCGAAGCGCGATATAGCGAGGGATCACTGTATTCTCAAAAATGGCAGCCTTCAACAAGGAAAATGCTCAGCTACAGATTCACACATTGAGAAAGCCAGCATTACAGAGTCACTGATTTTGTAGTCACAGAAACTATCAGACTAAGGCCAGGTTTATGCGATGTGACGCATGCTGCAGCGGACGCTCCTGCTACGCAAGCGTTTTACTGTTAATACTTGCACATGTACTTTACGTAAATCTGGAAGAATCCATCAGGTGGCAGTGCGAGATATCACGGTGAGAACAGGTTCGGCTTCGCTGTGTTGTGAATTGCCTGGAACACCCATTAAATTCCGATGACACCTTACCGTAATATCTCTGAAAAGGTTGTTTAATGATTAAATCCATCAATCCAGGGATATGTCCATTCTAGCAAGCATTGGGCATGAGGCAGAAACAATCCCTGGACAGGGAATCAGATCATCGCAAGGTGACTACAAGCACTCACATATACTAGCGTCATTTTAGTGTCACCAAATCTGCATATCTTTGGAAGGAAACCAGAGCACACTGTGGAAACCCAGCAGGAACACATGCAAACTCCAGGCAAGACAGCAGCACTACCGCACTGCCCCCATATGTGTAATTTAGCTTTCTTTAAATAAGGAATACTGTTAACGATTTATCTGTAAAATGTAATATACATACTTTTAACGCATTTCATCATGAAAGTGATATCAAGTATAAATCTAAAGATTCTAAATGTGCAGAGAGTTGGAATATCATACATTTAAGGTGTTCTGTGTGGTGATCTATTGCTGTTTGCCACTGCTATCAGGTCAGAAGGAAGCCCCAGAAAAAAAAAAAAAAAAAGAAGGCACAAAAGATGGTTTGTGAGACTTTTAAAATATACTGTGCCATTATGATCGGGAATATGCGACACTTAAATATAAAAGCACCATGAATGCATCTGTATGTCAGCATTTTGCTTCACCACATCGAACTATTCATCAAACATCGAAGCACGCACATCAATCCTGTAGGATCCCCAAAGCGGCTTTCTGTCACATGTAGATAGTAAACAGAGACTCTAACGTCACATTCCAACTTTTATCACACTGCGCCTCCTGACTTTTTGCTGGTATGGTAACTCGCGCACGCGTCGCGTTAATTTCTGAGGACCTGCTCAGAGGATGCGTCAAATGAATGCTGGGAACACGTGGCAGCCATGATGCATTCGTGTTCTGAGCATGAAGTATAAATGAGCCCTAAGGCAATCACCAGGGTGTAATGGGAATGGCTAACAAATAATGAAGAGTAGCAGAACACATGGAGCAAGTAATTTCAACAAATATAGTTTCAACTTTTGTATAATAAAGACTACAATATCTAACAAAAAAGTAACTGAGTAAAAATATTGGCCAATAAAATAACATTAACAACAGCACAAAGATCACATTGTGATCACATTGTAAATGCTTGACAATATGTAGCCTACAATAAATGTTATGGGTCATAGTTTTTCTCTTTTGGAGATTTTTTTAAATCTGTGCTTTGATTTCCTTTTTTTTCTTGTTGATTATCCCATTACCTCATTATGTACTTTTTTTTTTTTTTTTTTTTTAACTACTCTAGGAAGTGCTACTTTTTTGTCAGCTTTTTGACACTGACCAAAGAGGGAAAGAGAAATAGTAAATCTAAACTCACCAAATGTAAGAATAAACAATTACCTAGTTTCCAAGGTGATAAACAATTCTCCAAAAATGGAAAGCAGCTACACTTGTGAAGTTTTAAAAATGCAAAAATCTTGTCATTTAACAATGAAATAGGCCCCAAAGTGCTGGCATCCCGAAGGTTGCCGGTTCGAATCCCCGTCACTGCCAAAAGAGATGCTACTCTGCTGGGCTCTTGAGCAAGGCCCATAACCTTCAATTGCTCCAGGGGCCCTGTACAATGGCTGACCCTGCACTCTGACCCCAAGGGTATGCGAAAAGATGCATTTCACTGCGTGTTGTCCTGTATAACTATGTATGTGACAAATAAATAAAGAATTATTAATTATTAAATGCACTGAAACCCATCCTAAGATGTGACAAACCCCAGCAGGTCTTCTTTCCAAGACACATTATTTACACTGGGTAAAACACTTACTATTGAGGATAAAAGAGCATGTTCAGGTTTATCACTATATGAAGTTTTAAAAATGATTGTGAGACGACAGGACTCACTGTTGAAGACTGAGATGATCTCTTTAGCACAGTCAAGGAAGTTCTAAATTTCACATTTACAAATCAGTTTTATTTACTAAACTTTATTTCAGGGAATTGCCTAACTATTTGACAGAAAAGTTTGTTTTTTCTGTTCTTTATTTAAATCAGTTAACTTTCAGAGAAATAAAAAACACTGATATTTCAACTAGTTTGATTATTTAGATTTTTTTGTTTTCAATTTTGCTTGATACCTAACAGTGATGTTTCAGCATGTAGTAAGGATCCATGTTTATATAGAGATAAATATGGTTTTCCTGCAACTCGCCTCTACAGTATCAAATAGGTTTAATTTTATCTTCAGTCATGAGGGTAGGCTTGTGTGTTTTTGAGATCTGACAACCAATAAGCACTCACCTGGGAGTACAATGCATATAATGTAGCTACAAAGAATAAGGAATTCAGGTGTTCTGGATGTCACAAACATGAGAGGGGCTCGTCTGTTTGATGTCTTGTGTTTATGCACTGCAATAGAATGGAAAAAATAAAAAAAAGGTCCACATTTGCGGCTGAAGTCACTGTATGGGGAAAGCAGTGGGGAAGTCGGGCAACATGTTATCATCAGAAAAAGGGGTGAGCTTCAATACTATAGAAATGTGAAATTGTGCTGGAACAGCATCACAGAGTCATTTAATTTGTCATGCCCTGAAAGATCTTGTATAATCCGACATCCTCCTTGTCAAGTCTGACATCACATCCAACTAGAAGTCATGTAATGTGCCACTGGCTTGGGCTAACTCCAGGTAGCAAACTGTGCATGAACAACACCATTAAATGCAATCTATCATAATTTGTACAGATAAAAAATAATCTGTTGTGGAGGGGATACATCTAGGCCCACCTGTAGCTGTGTCCATGTTGCATCCCAGTCACTGTTGTACCATTCAAATATGTCCTTAATATGCTTTCACTGTGTTAGTCACACTTCAGTTGGACACAATATACTAGCAGACATTATCTTGGCTTCAAAAACTCGACCATCACAAGTTTATAGTTGGCTAATTCATATTCAGCAGAGAGGTATGCTGTTTTAGTAGCCCCTAATAACTGCAAGTCCTTGCTGCCATTAATGTTTTGAACAACTTATCAATGATCTATTTCATGATTCTAACTGAGCACACCAATGTTTAGACAATGTGGCTGTTTTCAAACACTAATGCTGTACATTTTATTTTGGAATTCAACATCCACAGCAGCTCATTTTGTCATTGTTGTATAATAGCCACAGGAAACAGAGACAGGCATTTGGTTTAAAAGTTGTCTTGACTTTTACCTAGAACTACTGTAGTATAATATTGCCAGTCAGACGTTTCCTTGTTCCTCTCACATCACTATGGCTTTTCTTCTCACACTCCAGAGACATGCCAGGTTAAATTATATAAATAAGCACAAATGGACCCATATGAGTAAATGTGAAAAGTGTATGAATTGTCACTGTGCAAGGCAGGTTCGTGCCTTGTACTTAGTGCAGCTGAGACAGGCACTGGCTCCATCCACCTAAAACAGCCTTTTAGAAAATGGCTACTAGGTGTCCTGCATGAATCCATGTTTGTTTCAATCTGGGGATGAACGTGAAGACTTTTACTCACTCTGGTTCCTTTTCGGAGATATGTTTGGCATTTTTATTAATTAACTAGACATTAAGCCCGTTACAATAACGGGCGCTACAACAGTAGTCCATAAACATTTGTAGGAACAGTCTATATTAAATGGCAAGGGACCTTTTACCTCATTAATTTTTTTCCCATAAAATGCCTGTAATTTTCTCTGACAGTAATACTGGCTTTGCTGTCCGTAATAGGCGTTTAATTTTCTGTCACAACAGTGGGCAATCAGCAGATTCTCCCCAGCAACTGATGTAATGTGCGCGAAAATAAATCTACTTTTAATTTACCGGGCCAAGCTTTCTTAATAGCAAATCTAATATCATCAGAGTAAACACTTGCACAACAATGGGGAAGCTGGTCTCCGCGTCTCAGTACCCGATTGGATTTTTTGTGTTTTATGTTTTAGGTCTTACCTCATTTACTGAAATCCAATTGGATCTGCCGCGCGATATTTTATAGGTCCCGCCCTCTCTGTCTTGTGTGACACATCAGGCGGCCTTTGAAGCATCTGCTTTGAAGCATCGCACGTGCCCCGCGCATGTGCACTTCACCAGAAGACACACACACACGGACACTGGACGCACATAGGGGTTTTATTAAAGAGGATTTTTATTTAACAATAAATAAGTAAATGTATTATTTAATAACCACCGAGTGAAAAATCTACCATGCAAATTATGTAACTTAATAAAATATAAATCCTGTGACATTAAATAGAATTTGTTTACAATGAACGTAGAGACTGGGAAAAGTCTCCATGTTTTTTATTTAAATATTTTGTTTTTAAATATGTTTTGAAGATGAAAATATATGTCAAATAAGATAACAAAAAAAATGCAATTTATTATAATACTTTTGGTTGAAGGCAAAGTCTGAAAAGTTTCAGATTGCGTTGGATTAAAATCCACAAAGTCATTGCAGTAAAAAAGAAAAATTAAATAGAAGTGTCTTTATATATCTGGGGAAACAAAGACAACACATTCAGCACATATAACAACCATTCAGAATAGCACTAAATGCTAAGAGTGGTAGGGTTTTGAAATGGTTTATTTTATTTATTTATTGTTGTGAACAGCAGGCCCACTCTAGTTATACTGCACCTTATTTACATAAGTAGCATGCACCAAGAACACATTTGAAGTTCAAACTTCTCCAAACATTTTCATGCAGATATTGTTTTTCTGATGTCTGCATCACAAAATAAAGGCCTCTTCTGTTTTAGCACATTTATTCCTGATGTCGCATTCTATACTCTGCATCCCAGCATTGCCTAAAAACTAGAGCATTACATCAGCAGTGACGAAGTAAACACCAGCCATGGAATGCTCTGGCCTTGCACAAGTACAAGTCATTAATCCTTTCTCCTTTAGGACAATTGGGGTCACCAATTGATAAACAGCATCCTACAAGATGGCAAGAACTACACTATACTAATACACTGAAATCTTCCCCTCTTATGCTTATCATATTTTTCAAAATTGTTTGCATAACACTTTTACACAGTTCTTTTGTGCACAGTTTCCAAATTTACTTCTAAATCAAGTTTGCTTTGAACCTCTTGCTCCTCTCTACGGTTGCATACTTTTTTCCCCCCCCACTTGCTAACACTTAGTCACATTTCTGAGTTCATATTTTGCTCTTACATGAACAAAGAGGACTGCAATAATCATAATGAATAATAATGACAAATTCTATTTATGAAATGAACTAGACACATTTTCCATACACCACACATAAGAAATAAACATTACACAACTAGAAAAATATGCACAGGCAATACTTATTTAAATTATTGAAGACATCCTGGATGCAAGTGCTCATGTCCGTGTGCTTTTTGTTTTCTTTAACAGCAAGCTCCCTGATAAAATGCTTTTAAGCCTGTGGTTCCCAGAATAATTTATAGCATGTGCAATTAGAAGAAAAAAAAAATTGGCTTTTTTTCAGCTTGGGTTGGAAGATAAACTTAAAAAACAGATTGTACACTTTAAACTGAAAAACAAAAATCAATGGTTTTTATAATGGGTTGATTGATATTTGAGTGTGTTTTGTAAACTTAAACTTAGCTGCAAATGTGTTACTTGCACAACAAAAACTATAAGAGATATTTTTAACATCCATCCAGATCTCTTATTGTACACTTCTATGTTTGAAAATCTATCAAACATCCATCCATCCATTAAGACATGAGCTCCTAAGTATTAAAAAAAAAAAAAAAAAAGTACTGATCAGAAAACTGTTTTGGTGTACTTTTTAGAATCTTTTTGTTGCTCCTTTAATAAATGCTGTCCCACTTTAGTCTCTTCAAAACAGGAAAAAAACAACTTATTCACTGCTATCTACTTTCACTCATTTAAATCATAAGAGGTGTTAGGGAAATACATGCCTTGTTAGCTACACATATTTCGATTAAAGGAAAGTCTTGTCACTCATGAGTAATAGTTTATTTCCATGTAAATTTGATCTAATGCCTAATATACTGCGACAGCAAAGAAACATGTTTGGTCTGTATGAACTATAACCTGTCATATAACTGCAATAGTGTAAATAAATCAAAATGCCAACCAAATTAAGTTACAAACAGTATGCATTTCAACTACAGTATCACATAGTTTCACGATAACCAACAGGACATGTTTCATATTAAAGTTTCTGCCACCTACAACTTTCTCATCATTGAAGACAGATTACATTTTAAAACAGACAGCACAATGGTGCAATATAGTCAGTGTCGCTAACTTGCCCAATCACTATCTGTGTGGAGCTTGCATGCTCTGCTGAAAACTGCACAGATAGAAACAGCTACATCAGTTTCAGTTTTTGGTACTTTTCTGTTATCGTGATGTAGTGAAAAGTCAAGCAAAATGACACCTTTTATTGGCTAACTAAAAAGATTACAATATGCAAGCTTTCGAGGCAACTCAGCCCCCTTCTTCATTTAAAACAGACAGCACAATGGTGCAATATAGTCAGTGTCGCTAACTTGCCCAATCACTATCTGTGTGGAGCTTGCATGCTCTGCTGAAAACTGCACAGATAGAAACAGCTACATCAGTTTCAGTTTTTGGTACTTTTCTGTTATCGTGATGTAGTGAAAAGTCAAGCAAAATGACACCTTTTATTGGCTAACTAAAAAGATTACAATATGCAAGCTTTCGAGGCAACTCAGCCCCCTTCTTCAGGCAAGATGTAGTACAGAAACTGGAGTTCCCTGTGTTTACAGTATATACACACTAGGACAAGAAACAACATTGGTAAATCTTTAATCTTAAATGTAAAAAATTAATAGACCCCTTCAGGCCAAGGTTCATTTAACAAGAAAGAAGAACTTCTTGCCTGAAGAAGGGGCCTGAGTTGCCTCGAAAGCTCACATACTGTAATCTTTTTAGTTAGCCAATAAAAGGTGTCATTTTGCTTGGCTTTTCTCTACATTCATAATGGCTAACACGGTACAACACCCTAGTACTACAAGAGAGAAGAACAATGTATGGTCAAGATCTTTGGATAAGAAAACTGTACAACAAAGTCTTTTGAAGTTTCTAATCAGTTTTTCCATACAAAGTGGATCTGCAGTCAGGTTGTCTGTGTCAGTCTGAGAGATGCAAATAATCCTCATACCTTCTCATCCTCATCCCCACTGTCTTCAACAACATTCTCTTATCTTAACCCCATTGTTTTTAAGCCCCTTATGTTAATTGTTCTATGTCCTATCCCATCCCTGAACCCCAATTGACTAAGTCCCTGAAGTTAAAATAGTTCTTAGATTACCTTACTCTTCACCCATTCCCTTATCTTAACCTTGCATCACGATAATAGAACAGTACCCAGTTTTCTCCAACGTCTCAAAGATATGCAGATATGGTTCACTGGTAACTCAAAACCATGTAAATTTGAGTGAGTTTATGTGTATGCCCTATGACTGACTACAGTCTTGTTCAGGGTTGGTTTCTGATACACTTCATTACACTTTCATTTGTAAAATACCTTAATACAATGTTGCTGTCAATCCAAAAGTTTGACTCTTGCAGGATAATTTGCAGTTCGTGCTTTAGCATCTCATCTATTTTGACTGCTACCACATGCTGCTGTTAATTATAACATTGGACAGGTTTCAGTGGTGCTAGTCTTGACTTCTCCATTAAAAATGAACAATGTGTCTTATGTTCTTTGGTAGTTAGCAGAAGATAAGCAGTACCATATCCATCTTCAGAAGCGTCTTCAAAATGATGCATTTGTGCAGACATTATGTGACCAAACCCAGTCAGTTTAATGCACCTGCTTACATTGATATCCACAAGTAGCTGCAAATTGACCATCTATCTTTTCCATCACTGGACATACTGTACTTAACTTCCACTTTTTCATCCCATCCATATTTCTCTTTACACAGTTCCCTTAAAATAAGTTCAGCAGTCAATATAACTGGTGCTAAAAGTCTAAGCAAATCACATATTGAACTGACCACTGACAGAATACCACATCTTGTAGCAGCAGGTTTATCTTGCAGCTTTGGATCTTGAAACTGTCAGTTTGTGTGCACCACTGAACGCTTTGGGATCTCTAAATTTGTAACAATAAAAGTCTAAGCAAATCACATATTGAACTGACCACTGACAGAATACCACATCTTGTAGCAGCAGGTTTATCTTGCAGCTTTGGATCTTGAAACTGTCAGTTTGTGTGCACCACTGAACGCTTTGGGATCTCTAAATTTGTAACAATAAAAGTCTAAGCAAATCACATATTGAACTGACCACTGACAGAATACCACATCTTGTAGCAGCAGGTTTATCTTGCAGCTTTGGATCTTGAAACTGTCAGTTTGTGTGCACCACTGAACGCTTTGGGATCTCTAAATTTGTAACAATAAAAGTCTAAGCAAATCACATATTGAACTGACCACTGACAGAATACCACATCTTGTAGCAGCAGGTTTATCTTGCAGCTTTGGATCTTGAAACTGTCAGTTTGTGTGCACCACTGAACGCTTTGGGATCTCTAAATTTGTAACAAATCATGGCTTAAGTGTAGTCCTTTTGTTCAATATCGCTATCTACGGTATACACAGCCTACAGTTTTCTGAGCAAGACCAAAAACTGGTCTTGCAAAAAAGATCAAATTATATTATTCTTAAAGAGAGATAAAAGGTGCAGTCCAAGGCAAAACTAAATATTTACATAAATAAATTACAAACTCATGACTGTTTTCAAAGTCTTCATTAATTAAAGATATGCTGAAAAAAATCCCTTTTATACATTTAGAACTCAATACACTTATCAAACCATAAAACATAAAGCTCAATATTAATTGCAACTGAACTGTTTGGGAATTTCCAGTAAACAATATGTCGAATGTTAATAAATTCGCTACTTCTCCAGACCAAATATAATGCAATCACCACATTTTTCTACTGACCAGAAATGCTGTACTTAAGGTCATCAATAATTAAAATGTTCTGCAAACCAATTCAAAGACCATTAAAAGTATATACTAATTTGAAACACATTATTATGGATGTACCAGTCCTTGATAGCCGTTTCGTTTTTTTTTTTTACCACTATATAGGATTGTTGGGTCTGCAATTAAAAAAATATCTCAAAGTGAATTTTACTTAATGGCATTTTTGAAAATGAATTAGGCACATTACATTATACATAGATTAGATGTTGTACATCTGTTTTAAATTTTAGGCCCAACATTAATTACTAAAGGACCCCAACACATTAAAATACACTGAGGTGACTATGAACGTGACAGCTTCGGAAAGAAAATATTACAGTATCTGAGTTAAACACATACATACTGTACATATACATACATTCAGGGGAACATAAATCTTCCGATTAAAATTTCGTAAAAGTTGTAATAAACTCAAAAGAATTACGCACAACTCCTGTTAGATGTCAGGTGTGTTACTAATAAAAACATAAATGCATCGTAAAAACTGATACATTTATGAAAAAGAGTGAACACACGACGGCTCGTTCGACTTAGAAACGGAATTTGACTGAGGAAGGCCTTGCTAAAAAAAAAAAAAAAAAAAAGCTGACTTTCAGCTTGCTATAAATTAATATGGGCTTCTTTCTAAAATGCTTTCGTTTTCACATTATTAGAGCATTAGTGAAAGTCTTAAGTCTAAAAGTGATCAACCTCAGGGCATTTAAGTCTGTGAAGAGGGCAAGGGAATAAGTGGTCCTATATACGAGTAATTTACAAATCAAGTTCGTCTTTATAAATGTAAACGTCCGTCTTTGGGAACCGATAATTAACACACAAAAAAAAAAATAATACTATAGAGCAGGACAGGACACAGTGCATTATTTAAAAAACAAAAACGTTTGGAACTGCTAAAAGACTGCCCACTGCCCTTAAGTTCACCTGAACCGTCTCTCTCTATTTTAAAAAATGATTTCACCAAAAATAAACACCAACAATTTTTTTCCTTCTACCTTAAAGCGAATGAGACGACATAAATTTTCTTTTTAGTATTGATAATAACAACTCTTTTCGATTTCAAACAAAATAAAACGAATAAATAATTCTAATACGCTGCATTTGGTTTTGAAGTTTGACATTAACAGTATAATGAAAGTAAATACGCCAAGATGCCGGGCCTATGGATATCAACATACAAGGTTGGTGGGGTGGTGATATTTTATTATTTTTTAATAGCATCAAACGAGATGCGTCCTCAAATAACGCCTTACCTAGGGAATGGTCTTCTTTAAACATCCATTTCATCTTTGCAGTCTGTACTTTACTTGTATAGTCTTATTTAGCGTTCTAGTCCAAATGTGTTATTTGGTCTCTCGAGCAAGTAAAGATAGCGACTTTAAAATTATAAACAATAACAAAAACAAACCGAGGCTTCACGGCGACCCGACGAGCCAGTCCCTGAAAATGACGTCACAGGATGGACGAGCGCAACTGACAGCCGAAGGGGGAGACGAAGCTGCACGAAACTTGGCTTTTTGCATTCAAACCGGGCTTTTATGAGCAACTCCACGAAACGTTACCTTTGAAAAATATAATAGATTCTGGCACAAAGAAAAATATTAAAATGACACCGCTGGAATTAATGTATTTAAGGCTCTTAAGGTAGACACTTCCTGGCAAGCTGACAGGGCATAAGGCTCAACAGAATGGTGACACTATTTTTACCAAAACGTAAATCCAAAGATTGCTTCAATCAAGCTATATTTGGGATATGCATATAATGTCTTTTGCATACTTTTGAACACACAAGTTGGAATATGTTAAAAAAACAAAGTAGGTTAAAAAAAAGGTAAAGGTATGGGGCAACACAAATCAAACTTGCTGCGGTGGGCTGGCGCCCTGCCCGGGGTTTGTTTCCTGCCTTGCGCCCTATGTTGGTTGGGATTGGCTCCAGTAGACCCCCGTGACCCTATAGTTAGGATGTAGCGGGTTGGATAATGGATGGATGAATGGAAATCAAACTTGAGGTTATTTCCCTTATTGAAAGAAAATTACCATTTATCTATTTATTTTCAGTACCAGCTTCTCTGAATTTGGATTGCAATTAGTAGTCTCTACAAGGTGCATCAGCCAACTGTTGAACAACCTCCATCTTTAGACTGTGGGAAGCAAATAGAATCCATGGATGAATGACATGTGAACACAAGGAGCACATGCAGGCAGCACACAGTATGAACCCTAGCTAGTTATGTATATCTGGGGTATCCATTACCTGTTATTTAACCAGAACACATTACCCACCGTACCATCACACCACCTTATAAAAATGAATGCACCTTTATTAACTTAGAAATAGTACTAGGCTGTTAGCCATTATGGATGTAATGTGAAGTCAAGCAAAATGACACCTTTTATTGTCTAAAATGTCAGCCAATAAAGGGTGTCATTTTGCCTGACTTATCATTACATAACTTAGAAATTAAATTTGTACAGCATTTTCCATTAACAAACGTATCTTAAACATTTCAAAACAATTTACATGTAAAATCAATAAGTATCTGTTGAACATGTCTTATGCCAGTTTTAAATACATCTTGCTTTGTCAATAAAAAAAATTGCTTATCATGTCTAGATTACCTGTTAGAGTTATTACATCTTATTTTATTTTCTGTGTTCAATTTACTTGCTAAGAAACCCATAGCTCCTTTGCACTTGTTTAGAGATCAAGCTAGTGGATCTTGTAGGTATAAAACAGTCAAATTAGTAGACAATGATAAATTGTTCTAAGCACGCGTGCAAGTCCTTGATTTTTTTGGCTGCCTTTTGAGCTGTTCACCCACCCATTTTCTGAACCCATTTGTCCAATACTGTGCCTTTTTTTCTCTTGAGCTTCTCCAAAGCTTTAATTTTCCCTTGAAGACAAATAATGTCTGTCTATCTATCTATCTATCTATCTATCTATCTATCTATCTATCTATCTATCTATCTATCTATCTATCTGTCTATCTATCTATCTATCTATCTATCTATCTATCTATCTATCTATCTATCTATCTATCTATCTATCTATCTATCTATCTATCTCACATACAGCTAGAGTAATGGGTGAGCGAACCTTGAATGGGACACAGACACATACAAAATACCTACATTCAGTCATAAAGAATAAAAAAGTTTAACAAATTTTCAGTTGAAAGGAGACTACTGATTTAATTAAGCTCTTTCAGAAAGCTAATAGTTGTCCTAATATCGCATCCAGGCAGGGTCTCCGTATCCATTGCCTCGGGGTACCTGAGCAGTACAAGAATACACTTTATTGCTTTTGCACACCCAATGTATCAACATCAGTTAACCTAACACCCACAGCCTTAAGGCATGGAAGAAAGATGGAACACTAAGGCAGACGCCATTCAGATATGGAAAGAACAGACAGTGATCACATCAGGAAAGACAAACAGGTACTAACCACTGTACAACTACACCATCTCCTTTTTCATAACTATAGTATACAGTTAGGTCCATAAATATTTGGACAGAGACAACTTTTGTCTAATTTTGGTTCTGTACATTACCACAATGAATTTTAAAAGAAAACAACTCAGATGCAGTTGAAGTGCAGACTTTCAGCTTTAATTCAGTGGGGTGAACAAAACGATTGCATAAAAATGTGAGGCAACAAAAGCATTTTTTTAACACAATCCCTTCATTTCAGGGGCTCAAAAGTAATTGGACAATTGACTCAAAGACTATTTTATGGGCAGGGTGTGGGCAAGTCCGTCGTTATGTCATTATCAATTAAGCAGATAAAAGGCCTGGAGTTGATTTGAGGTGTGGTGCTTGCATGTGGAAGATTTTGCTGTGAACAGACAACATGCGGTCAAAGGAGTTCTCCATGCAGGTGAAAGAAGCCATCCTTAAGCTGCGAAAACAGAAAAAACCCATCCGAGAAATTGCTACAATATTACGAGTGGCAAAATCTACAGTTTGGTACATCCTGAGAAAGAAAGCAAGCACTGGTGAACTCAACAACGCAAAAAGACCTGGACGTCCACGGAAGACACAGTGGTGGATGATCGCAGAATCATTTCCATGGTGAAGAGAAACCCCTTCACAACAGCCAACCAAGTGAACAACACTCTTCAGGGGGGTAGGCGTATTGATATCCAAGTCTACCATAAAGAGAAGACTGCATGAAAGTAAATACAGAGGGTGCACTGCAAGGTGCAAGCCACTCATAAGCCTCAAGAATAGAAAGGCTAGATTGGACTTTGCTAAAGAACATCTAAAAAAGCCAGCACAGTTCTGAAAAAACATTCTTTGGACAGACGAAACCAAGATCAACCTCTACCAGAATGATGGCAAGAAAAAAGTATGGAGAAGGCGTGGAACAGCTCATTATCCAAAGCATACCACATCATCTGTAAAACACGGTGGAGGCAGTGTGATGGCTTGGGCGTGCATGGCTGCCAGTGGCACTGGGACACTAGTGTTTATTGATGATGTGACACAGGACAGAAGCAGCCGAATGAATTCTGAGGTGTTCAGAGACATACTGTCTGCTCAGATCCAACTAAATGCAGTCAAATTAATTGGGCGGCGTTTCATCATACAGATGGACAATGACCCAAAACATACAGCCAAAGCAATCCAGGAGTTTATTAAAGCAAAGAAGTGGAAAATTCTTGAATGGCCAAGTCAGTCACCTGATCTTAACCCAACTGAGCATGCATTTCACTTGTTGAAGACTAAACTTCGGACAGAAAGGCCCACAAACATACAGCAACTGAAAGCCGCTGCAGTAAAGGCCTGGCAGAGCATTAAAAAGGAGGAAACCCAGCATCTGGTGATGTCCATGAGTTCAAGACTTCAGGCTGTCATTACCAGCAAAGGGTTTTCAGCCAAGTATTAGAAATGAACATTTTATTTCCAGTTATTTAATTTGTCCAATTACTTTTGAGCACCTGAAATGAAGGGATTGTGTTAAAAAAATGCTTTAGTTGCCTCACATTTTTATGCAATCGTTTTGTTCACCCCACTGAATTAAAGCTGAAAGTCTGCACTTCAAATGCATCTGAGTTGTTTCATTTAGAATTCATTGTGGTAATGTACAGAACCAAAATTAGAAAAAAAATTGTCTCTGTCCAAATATTTATGGACCTAACTGTATATCACTTCCCAAGAGGTGTTGAAACCTGTTCTAGGGAACAAGCGTGATTGGGACAATGGTTCAAGTTATTTTTTCTTTTTCATCCTCAACTATTTTAGCAGAGTTAAAGTAGTTAGCCTCAAGAAAATATGGCAAATTCATTTATTGTAATTTATTCTGAGTAGGATAGAACGCAAAGCAGCAAATTTAGTAAAAATCCAAGCATAATAATGTTGGTTTCTGCCATGCCATCATGCAAAAAAAAACAATATACATTGAAGAAAAAAAAGTAAACTGTATATATGAAAAACAGATTGGATGGGATGAAACCTTCAGACACTGCAGCACTCCTTGGATATATCACAAAATCTTTGATTACATGTTTGGGATTACATGTATTTGCTTAACTTCAGTGTAAATCAGAAATGTGCCATCATACAACCACCTGTTTGCTGCTCTCATACCATATACAGTGCTCTCTGTAATGTTTAGGACACATTCTTCCTCGATTTACCCCTCTGATTTACAGTTTAAAATAACAAATCAAACAATTTAGACATAATTAAAGGGCACATTGCAGATTTTCATTTATGGGTATTTGCATACATTTTGATCACACTATGTAGAAATGACAACACTTTTTGAACATGGTTCCCCCATTTTCAGGGCACCATAATATTTGGGACAATTGATTTCACAAGTGTTTGTGTGTTCTTCTTTAGTATAGGCATCAGTTACCCCAGTTTTGCCTCTACCCTTTGGAGTCCATAGTTGCCTTTGTTTAACATGAGGAGAAGAGCTGTACCAATGAAAGTCAAAGAATCCATTATGAGGCTGAAAAAACAAGAATTAAATCATTCAAGACTTTGGTAAAACCTTAAGGTCACCTACAGTAAATCAACTGTCTGGTTTATCATTAAGAAGAAAGAACACACTGCTGAGCTCAGTAATCACAAAAACGGACTGGTAGGCCACTGTTGATGACAGAAGAATCCTCACTCACTATGGTAAGGAAAAAACCCAAACGCCTGTCCAACAGATCAGAAACGACATCACTGCAAGATGCAAACCACTAGTTACAAAAACAGGATGGCCGGATTACAGTGTGCAAAAATGTACTTAAAAGAGACTGAAGAATTCTGGAAAAAGATCCTGTGGACAGAGCAGACAGAGATGAACCTGTATTAGAGTGATGGCAAGAACAATGTCTACAGATGAAAAGGAACTAACTGTTCAAGATCCAAAGAACACCACCTCATCTGTTAAACATGATGGCGGGGGTGTTATGGCTTCAGCATGTATGGCTGCCGCAGGTACTGGCACACTTTTCTTCATTGATGATGAACTGGTGCCAGAGGTTATGCAATGAATTCTGAGGTGTAGAGATAACTCTGATTTGCTCAAGTTCCAGTAAATGCCTCCAAACTCATTAGACGGCACTTCATCCTACAAGATAATGATGCCAAACATACTGCTAAGGTAACACAGGTAATTTTCAAAGCTAAAAAAATGGAAAATTCTTGAATGGCCAAGCCAGTCACCCAAATGAAATCTAGCTGAGCATGCCTTCCTTATGCTGATGAGAAAAGTTAAGGAGGCAAGCTGCTGAACCCAGCAGGAGCTGAAGGTGGCTACATTAGAGGCTTGGCAGAGCACCACTAGAGAAACTTCTCAGCACCTGGTGATGTGTAGAATCACAGACTTCAAGGAGTCACTGCAGGCCAGAGATGTGCAACAAAGTATGAAATATGACTGCTTTAATATACCTGCCATTTTTATGTCCCAAACATTATGGTGCCCTGAAATGCGGGACCATGTACAAAATGTGTTGCCATTTCTACATGGTGTGACTGAAATATATGCAAATAACCTGAAATGAACATCTGCAATGTGCCCTTTAATAACGTCTGAATTGTTTGATTTGTAATTTGAAACTGTGGAGCAGAGGGATAAATCAAGGAAAAATAGGTCTTTGTTCCAAACATTATGGAGTGCACTGAATATCAACAAGTCATGCATTTGGAATACATTAGGTTCCTCTCAGTTCCAAATCACATTGTCAGTTACTAATTAAGTAGTGCTTAACACTATGGAAAACAGTGTTTCTGTCTCCCATAAAAAAAACAAAAACTGAACCTCATGGCCCACACAAGCTTTATTTCAACATGTACAGTTCATCATTTTTCCTGACTCCACAAGTATCTAAAGATAGGTCCATTTTATTTTCTGTTATTCAAATATAAAGCCGTCCATAGAAAAATAAAGATGATTAATGGAACAGTAGTGAAGCTGCTGTATGATCTAGGGAATGACTTGATTAGTGTGAAAATTTGTTTATTTACGTATTGGAAATTAATTTACAATTACAGTGAGTGGGAGGGCATAATTCCCCAGCTTACTGTCCAGAACATGCTATTTGGTTCAAAATGTATAATCTTATAATGACAACATGAATTTAATATTTTCACATTTAAAACACCAGAGAACATTTTGAGGTGTGGTAAAAGCAATTTGATCCAGTAAGAAATGCTCTTAATATTAATGAATAAGATAATATAGGATTTCTGATGTTTAACTTATAGTGTCACTGTAATTACTGCTGATGCCTCAAAGCTCCAGGGACCCAGATTTGATTCTCATCCAGGTATTAGGCTACCAGTATTGCCACATGTAGTACAGTGAAATTCTTACTTGTGGCCATTGCCTCAACGGAGTTTCTTTCTATATGTGCCAGCTTTCCATTTTCTGTCGAGATGTCACTTCCAATTCGATTATCGAACATGCTTGATGTGCTTTAGGTTTACAGGGAGCTTAAAAGCTGTCCCTGAAGCATCAAGGGCGAGGTAGGAACCAGCCCTGGATCAGCGCCAGGCCATTGCAGGAAACTCTACAATGAATATAATGGAGATACTTGTGAAGTCCTATGCTCCTTCTCGATCATTCAGATCTGCTGATGAACTGCGTCGGGTGATGCCACCTCTGCCTGGTGTCAAATCTCACTCCAGTCTCTTTTCATGTGTGGCTCATTGTTAGTGGAACTTGCTACCTACATCCATTCTAAATTATGACTCCCTAAATGTGTTTAGGAAGTGTTTGATGACATCCTAATTTGGTGAATTTCTCTCTTAACACCTAGCTTTTTAAACTGAGCTCTTCACTTGGGATGATCAATTTTGTCACCTGTCCTGTAACACTTGTTCCAAAACAGTCTCCCAAACTGATGTTACCTCGATTTTTTTGACTTCTTTTGTAAGTTGTTTTGGATAAAAGTGTCTGCTAACAAAATAGATGTAAATGCTTACACAGAAATACCCTTGTCTTTATCTTCTCATATGGAGATATACCTGCGCGTAGTAGCTTTTTGCCCTGCCCCTCCGCACACACCATTGGCTCAAATCTGTTGCCATGGAAGGCGGGGACTATGGAAACCTGGAGACGCCAAACTACAGGAAGTGGCGGTAATAAGCGCGCGACCTCAACGAAATTTGGTAAAATAAATGTCTCATACACATCTTTACTATTCCTAGTTGTTATCGGTAGTATATGATTTGGTAATTATACAGTTTGTTTTGTATTTTCCATAGGTCCTGCATTGTTTGTTCCGTAGGAGAGACTGGGCCCTCTGCTCCGTTTTTTCTGCTAGACGCCGGCGATACACAAATGAAAGAAACGTCTCTTTTAAAGTGACAATACATCCCAGTTTTGAAGACCCGCTCAGAAATGCCTGCATTGACGGAATAGTTCTCGTAGCCTGTTAGTTCACGTATAGGAATAAATGGCCATATATGAAGTTTACTCGCACCCAGCTTTGTTACGTTACAAAACCAGTATCTGCACAAAGGCGACGCTGTTCTTGCTGATTGTCTTGGGACTCACTTATATCCCTCCTCTGCTGGTTACTTATAAAAGTCAAGGTAAAAAGTTTTATATTTCGTAATTCATAACATTGCTAGCTTGTCTCTATTAATGTAGCAGCGGTAAAACTGAATCATTTACACCCACTATTGCAGTCTCGTATTTGCTTTTGAAAGGATGTTTAAAACAAGTTGGAGACATACATCTGCTTTGCAGAAAAGTATTTTAAAATCGGTATATTATTTGTCCACTCTCCCGAGGCCCAAAATTGGATTAAGCTGATTTGAGAATGATGCATGATTAGTTTTTAAAAGTTCTTTACTGACTTTTTTGAAATTATTTGTGTTGTCTTTAAGGATTCTGGATTAAACTGAGTACATATGAAGAGCAACCAGTTGTCAAATTTCAGTACCAGATTTTAATGATCGCAACAACCAGTATCAATGGAGACTATGTTGCTTGGAGTACATTTCAAAATCTTAACAATCTACTGGGTGATAGCCTCAGAATACCTTCAGTGTCTGTAAGTTTTTCAGTACATCTTGGCGAATCACGTCATACAATGATGTTTTTAAATTAGAGGAAATCATCTAGAGTTGAATATCGTTTAGATTTGTCAGTATTGTATTCTTTTTATGAATTGTGGTACAATTTTGTGGACAATCAGAGCTAACAGTGGCAACAACAAATGCAAATTAAGCACAGGCACCAACTGTAGAGAGCAGGTTTCTCAGTATTGTGCTGGGCACACACACTGAAACTCACACTCTTTATCTTTTATTTAGAGCTTATGAATTTGCCTGCTCAAGAATTTGTCCTCAGAATACAAAGAATCTTTACATACCCCATTCTGGGGAAGTTTTGTATACACATACGAGTGGCACTTCCGAAATTTAGGGTTTAATTAAGAAGATAAATTAGAAAACTATATATATATATATATATATATATATATATATATATACATACATATTGTGTTTTAATAGTGCAAATATGTAAATTATTATAGGCAGAACATTATGCCTCATTTCATATAAAATATAGTCATTTTTGTATTTTAATTTTTTTGTAGGTAATGGAGGTAGATAAAAACCAGGATGGAAAGTATGATGAAATGACATTTAAATTGCAGCTTCCTTTGCAGTCCACAGAGCAAGTTTACAGTGTAAATCTTATTCTTGGATTTTCATACAGCCTTTTTGTAAGTGCCTGTAATTTTTTGTTATGAATAATTTACTGTGGAAGCAAGATGTCTTCTCAATGAGGTTTGAGTCAGGTATTGAGCTTGATTATTGAAGGCACCTTTATACAATATACCAAAGTAAAACGGTGCTTCTGCCGAGCTCTACAAAGCATGTTAAATTTATATTCTTTACAAAAAAAAAAGGAAGTAAAAGCTTGCATTGGCATATTGGGCAACACCTTATTTTACAAGGGAGAACGAAGCCTGCTTAAAGGTAACATCATTTTCAAAAAGTGGATTTTACTGTGGCAGCACGGTGGCGCAGTGGGTAGCGCTGCTGCCTCGCAGTTGGGTGACCTCGGGACCTGGGTTCACTTCCTAGGTCCTCCCTGCGTGGAGTTTGCATGTTCTCCCCGTGTCTGCGTGGGTTTCTTCTGGGCACTCCGGTTTCCTCCCACAGTCCAAAGACATGCCGGTTAGGTGGATTGGCGATTCTAAATTGGCCCTAGTGTGTGCTTGGTGTGTGGGTGTGTTTGTGTGTGTCCTGCGGTGGGTTGGCACCCTGCCCAGGATTGGTTCCTGCCTTGTGCCCTGTGTTGGCTGGGATTGGCTCCAGCAGACCCCCGTGACCTTGTGTTCGGATTCAGCGGGTTGTAAAATGGATGGATGGATGGATTTTACTGTTATTGAACATGGGAGCTCACTGGGACCAAGGAAAAACTAGCCTAGTGCAATCAATCAAAGTCCCTAATGTATTGCTGCAGCGTTTGTCTTTAGCTTCTTTAGCTCCTTGACTCAGATTTTGTCAGGTAGTTATTTGCGTAGAAAGCAACATTGCTGTCTCCACCATTGTAAATTACTCAAATTCTTCACAATGTGTTACTTTGCTGGCCATATTATCATTTCCATGCAATATGTTTGAGTATGTTAGTTTTAATGTTTTTTTAAATAGCTTAATTAATAATATCACTAGGCGAGATCCCATTTAAAACTTCTGTTTTTAAGATGATTATTATGCAGAAATATCAGATTAGATTTCATAGTTTAAGACTTAAAATTTTAGACATTTAATTTATTATTTGTGCTTAGAATTATTAAAGCAAATTAAATAGTGCTTTTATTTGAGGGAAAACAATTGTTTAACATTGTGAACATTTTTGTTTCAGAGAATGTCCACCTTTGTAATGCAGAGCATGGCATACATCCAGCACTCCTCTCCCCTCCCTGGATCTTTACTGTATGTAAATGGGGACTTGAAACTACAGCAGCGACAGCCGTTAAACCATAGAGGCCTGGATACCAGATATAATGTGAGGATGCAATCATTTTTGTTTTCATATGATGAAACATATTTCATATATGAAGTAATACTGTTCACTCACAGCTCCAAGAATCTAGGTTTGATTTTCAGCCTAGTCACTTAATTCTGCATGTTCTTCCATGTCTGAATTTCTCTGGTTAGTTTAACTGCTTACCACATCCTAAATACTGTATACTGTACACATAGTATGTGTCAATGAGTCAATTAGCAATCTGCATGCTAATATATGAATTAATGTGTATATGTGAGGGTGCCTTAAAATAGGACAGGACTCATTTGTCTCTTATGGGCAGTCCTACACACAAAACCCATTAATGGAAGTCTACCATCCCCTAATTTTATTTCAGTTTTACAATGAAAGAGTAATTGTAGATAGCTGTGTAATTCATCTACTCTATATAAGCCTAAAAGTGCAATAATTTTGTGCAACGATTTTATGTGACATTTTTATGTCACTTTTTTGTCACACTTTAAATCAGGCTTATTTTAAAACCTACATATATATGTTTGGTATTATTCTTTTCAGAATTTATCGAACTTTAATGTGATGTTGTTAGATTTTCAGATTCTTATTCCGTTTTTAAATTATAAACTAAAATATCAAGAAAGTGGTGGTTTTTGTCAGTTAAAACAAATGGATTGTTTATTTAGTCTCTTATAAATACTCATTGAGCACAGTGGACAGTAAGAGAGTAAATATTTTATTCTCATTTAATGATTTTTACTCCTTTAAATAATAATTTTTCTTTACATATTTCTAAAGTTTCATGATTTTGACTCCAATAAATAATAACTTTTCTTTTGTACATTTACAGATTTTACTAATATTCTGTCCGCAACTGGGGGTTGGGGCTTGCCCCCCTAATATTGTATAAACACCTTAATTATAGTTTGTCATGCCATTTTATTTTTAATGTGTTTCATTTAATTTTATTCCTTGAGTTAAATCTTTTTACATTGTATATACATTGTATGTACTGTACCTGTACATTGTATGTACTGTACCTTTTGTTGTATGTAGTGATCTATAATATAAATTCTATGAAGTTGTGATCAGCCCTAATGCAAATGGAGTAAATTTCTGTATGTTATGCATTCTTTCTTTCTTTCTTTCTTTCTTTCTTTCTTTCTTTCTTTCTTTCTTTCTTATACAGGTTTCAGTAATTAATGGAAGCAGTCCATTTGCAAGTGCTTATGACCTTACCAACATTATTGGAAACTACCAGGAAAGAAATGGTAAGCTTCATAAGATGCCTATTTAAGTCTAGCCATTTTAAAAAAATATATATATTATTTTAAATCCACACTGTCAGCTGAAAATATTACAATATAAAGATACTGTATAATTTCCTATATTTGCAGTATGTGGAAAATAAAATTTGCAACAAGATTTGTTCCTATTTTGAAATGGCCACATTATGTGAAATGTACTGTTCAGTGTGTTACTTGACTTCATTTCATTCTTGTGTTATTCTAGTGTCTACAGTGCTTTCGTGGCCAAGTCCTTTGTGGATGACTGGTCGTGCTGCTAATTCTCCATTTGTAATAAGTGCTGTCATTAGATATCCGGTTGAAATCATTACATATCCTTTTCAGAATTTCTTTAATTTATTTGTTTGTATGTTGTATGCTACTTGTTGCTATGTATTATTTAAATCCTTGGCTAAATGAGTCTATATTATGGTCACAATAATGCATTTCATTGTTTAGCAATTATTTAACTACCAAGGTAAAACAGATCTATTCGCAAAAAGAAACTGCTTACTTTATTGTTACTGAGGTTATTGCACCAAATGAATTAGTTCAGTTCATCCATCCATCCATTATCCAACCCGCTATATCCTAACACAGGGTCACGGGGGTCTGCTGGAGCCATTCCCAGCCAACACAGGGCGCAAGGCAGGAACAAATCCCTGTTGGAAAAAAAACTGGTTAATTGACTGATTGATTCACTCGTTATAAATAAGAACTTCTACTTCAAAATAACCAATATAACACCAATCCAGACAAATGTGGAATCAAAAAGCTCATTAACATCAATGAAGGTTATGCATGCTGCTATAGACCTTTGCATATTTTCCATTTTATTGTAATTACAAACAGTTTGAGACTATAGCATTAAGTGAGTGCTAACCGAATGTACTGCTTACATTTATTTTAGTGCCTTTATTTGGTAGAAACTGTAGCAGTTTATTGATCCAACCTGACATCAGACTATCTGTGGTGGATTTACTCATTTTTCTTTAGGATTTAATTTAATCTTTTCCTCAGTTAATGATTTTGTTTGCTCATTCATTCCTAATTGAGTCACTTACTGTATCTATCAATAGTAGAACCAGTTCTTACAGTTCTACAGTTTTGCTCCTCATTAATATAGCAGTTACTTTCTACATACATTTTAATCTGGACTGCCTTTGCCTAGAACTCCATAAAATGAAACAGTTGTATATAGTGAATAATTCCTGTATTGTACATTGTAAATAAAATAAATTTAAAAGTCCATAAATTTGGACAGCGTTTTCCCTCGCCTGGACGCGGGTCACCGGGCCCCCACTCTGGAGCCAGGCCTGGAGGTGGGGCTCAATGGCGAGCGCCTGGTGGCTGGGCTTACACCCATGGGGCTCGGCCGGGCACAGCCCGAAGAGGCAACATGGGTCCCCCTTCCCATGGGCTATGGGAGAGGCCAAGGAGGTCAGGTGCAGTGTGAGTTGGGTGGTGGCCGAAGGCGGGGACCTTGGCGGTCCGATCCTCGGCTACAGAAGCTGGCTCTTGGGACGTGGAATGTCACCTCTCTGAAGGGGAAGGAGCCTGAGCTTGTGCGCGAGGTTGAGAAGTTCCGGCTAGATATAGTCGGGCTCACCTCGACGCACAGCTTGGACTCTGGAACCAATCTCCTTGAGAGGGGCTGGACTCTGTACCACTCTGGAGTTGCCCCGGGTGAGAGGCGCCGAGCTGGTGTGGGCATACTTATTGCCCCCCGACTTGGAGCCTGTACATTGGGGTTTAACCCAGTGGATGAGAGGGTAGCCTCCCTCTGCCTTCGGGTGGGGGGACGGGTCCCAATTGTTGTTTGTGTGTATGCACCAAACAGCAGTTCGGAGTACCCACCCTTTTTGGAGTCCCTGGAGGGGGTGCTAGAGGGCATACCTTCTGGGGACTCCCTTGTACTGCTGGGAGACTTCAATGCTCACGTGGGCAATGACAGTGAGACCAGGAAGGGCATGATTGGGAGGAATGGCCCCCCCGATCTGAACCCGAGTGGTATTTTGTTATTGGACTTCTGTGCTCGTCACGGATTGTCCATAACAAACACCATGTTCAAGCATAGGGGTGTTCATATGTGCACTTGGCACCAGGACACCCTAGGCCTCAGTTCGATGATCGACTTTGTAGTCATGTCGTTGGACCTGCTGCCACATGTCTTGGACACTTGGGTGAAGAGAGGGGCGGAGCTGTCAACTGATCACCACCTGGTGGTGAGTTGGCTCCGATGGTGGGGAAGGATGCCGGTCAGGCCTGGTAGGCCCAAACGTGTTGTGAGGGTCTGCTGGGAACGTCTGGCAGAGCCCCCTGTCAGAAGTAGCTTCAACTCCCACCTCCGGCAGAACTTCGACCATGTCCCGAGGGAGGTGGGGGACATTGAGTCCGAATGGGCCATGTTCCGTGCCTCTATTGTTGAGGCGGCTGACCGGAGCTGTGGCCGTAAGGTAGTCGGTGCCTGTCGTGGCGGCAATCCCCGAACCCGTTGGTGGACACCGGCGGTGAGGGATGCCGTCAAGCTGAAGAAGGAGTCCTACCGGTCCCTTTTGTCCTGTGGGACTCTGGAGGCAGCTGATAGGTACTGGCAGGCCAAGCGGAATGCAGCTTCGGTGGTTGCTGAGGCAAAAACTCGGGTATGGGAGGAGTTTGGGGAGGCCATGGAAAACGACTTTCGGACGGCTTCGAGGAGATTCTGGTCCACCGTCCGGCGTCTCAGGAGGGGGAAGCAGTGCAGTGTCAACACTGTGTATGGTGGGGATGGTGCGCTGCTGACCTCGACACGGGATGTTGTGGGTCGGTGTGGGGAGTACTTCGAAGACCTCCTCAATCCCACTAACATGCCTTCCAATGAGGAAGCAGAGCCTGGGGACTCGGAGGCGGGCTCCCCCATCTCTGGGACTGAGGTCACCGAGGTGGTCAGAAAACTCCTTGGTGGCAGGGCCCCGGGTGTGGATGAGATACGCCCGGAGTTCCTCAAGGCTCTGCATGTTGTAGGGCTGTCTTGGTTGACACGTCTCTGCAACATTGCATGGACATCAGGGACAGTGCCTCTGGATTGGCAGACCGGGGTGGTGGTCCCCCTCTTTAAGAAGGGGGACCGGAGGGTGTGTTCCAACTACAGAGGGATCACACACCTCAGCCTCACTGGAAAAGTATTCGGGGGTCCTGGAGAGGAGGGTTCGTCGGATAGTTGAGCCTCGGATTCAGGAGGAACACTGTGGTTTTTGTCCTGGTCGTGGAACAGTGGACCAGCACTACACCCTTAGCAGGGTCCTGGAGGGTGCATGGGAGTTCGCCCAACCAGTCTACATGTGTTTTGTGGACTTGGAAAAGGCGTTCAACCGTGTCCCTTGGGGAATCCTGTGGGGGGGTACTCCGAGAGTATGGGGTACTGGACCCCCTGATAAGAGCTGTTCAGTCCCTGTACGATCTGTGTCAGAGCTTGGTCCGCATTGCCGGCAGTAAGTCGAACCCGTTTCCAGTGAGAGTTGGACTCCGCCAGGGCTGCTCTTTGTCACCGATTCTGTTCATAACTTTTATGGACAGAATTTCTAGGCACAGCCAGGGTGTTGAGGGGGTCCGGCTTGGTGGACTCAGGATTGGGTCACTGCTTTTTGCAGATGATGTTGTCCTGTTTGCTTCATGAGGCCGTGATCTTCAGCTCTCTCTGGATCGCTTCGCAGCTGAGTGTGTAGCGGCTGGGATAGGAATCAGCACCTCCAAATCCGAGACCATGGTCCTCAGCCGGAAAAGGGTGGAGTGCCCTCTCAGGGTTGGGAGCGAGATCCTGCCTCAAGTGGAGGAGTTCAGGTATCTCGGGGTCTTGTTCACGAGTGAGGGAAGAATGGAGCGTGAGATCGACAGGTGGATCGGTGTGGCGTCCGCAGTGATGCGGGCTCTGCATCGGTCTGTCGTGGTGAAAAAGGAGCTGAGCCGTAAGGCAAAGCTCTCAATTTATTAGTCGATCTATGTTCCTACCCTCACCTATGGTCATGAGCTATGGGTAGTGACCGAAAGAACGAGATCGCGAATACAAGCGGCTGAAATGAGTTTTCTCCGCAGGGTGTCTGGGCTCTCCCTTAAAGATAGGGTGAGAAGCTCAGTCATCCAGGAGGGGCTCAGAGTAGAGCCGCTGCTCCTCTGCATCGAGAGGAGTCCGATGAGGTGGCTCGGGCATCTGATCAGGATGCCTCCTGGACGCCTCTCTGGTGAGGTGTTCCGGGCATGTCCAACCAGGAGGAGGCCCCGGGGAAGACCCAGGACACGCTGGAGGGACTATGTCTCCCGGCTGGCCTGGGAACGCCTTGGGATTCCACCGGAAGAGCTAGAAGAAGTGGCCGGGGAGAGGGAAGTCTGGGCATCTCTGCTCAAGCTGCTGCCCCCGCGACCCGACCTCGGATAAGCGGAAGAGGATGGATGGATGTACATTGTCTACTGTGTATGAATGTTTTTCTAACGTATGTTCCATCCCGCCAGTTTGATGAAGGAAACAACATCATGTCTTTCCTTGTACAACCTTGTGTAGCCCAGTGCAGCAGACTGGCTCATCTCTGCCACCTCTCAGTCTCCAAAGGTTGAATTCCTATGCCTGGTTGCTGTCTCTGTGGAGTTTGCACATTCTATGTCTGCATGTCTTTTTCTTTGTGGGCTCTGGTTTTATTCCCATATCCTAAAGATGTTCAGATTCTATACTGGCCCAATGTGGGTGTGAATGGACCCTGTGATGTACTGGCACCCTGTCCTGGCTTGGTTACTGCCTTACACCTGCTGTTGCTGGGACACTCTCTGCCCCTGGTGACCAGTTCTACTGTGATGAAATAGGTTATATTTAGTCTTCAATTTTGAAATATAATAATTTTTATCATGTTGGGGTTAATTGAACTTCACCAAAACTTTAGTCAAGGATTATTTTAGCAATTCATTCCGTAACTTGAAATATCTAGTTTATTTGCTCTTTAATTCAGCATGTTTAGACTGTCAAGTGTTCATGTTTGGCAATTCTGCTGTTGTAAGTTCAGTTATGTCATGTACAAATATATTTAGACCAGCTGTGCTACCTGTTAAAATCTTGATCTGTGTAATCAATGTAGACCTGAGCATTAACGTTCACAGTGCACCATAGAATGCATATGTCTCTGTTATATGCCGTTTGGTATGGGATCCATAAAAGCAGTGCTAATGTTTGTGATGTGTCAACTTTTGGAATGACAGAGACATAGCAACTGAATGGACACATAGCCTCTTATCCTTTTATTAATGTGGATGATGCTGTAACTTTAATTGGCCAACAGAAATACTGTTTAGAGTGTTTACTTCTAAAAGAGTCAACATAAGCAAATCGTTTTATAATGGTTCACTGACAAAATATGTTTAAATTGTCCAGACAGTTATAAAATGCACATCATTAATTATTTATTTCATCAACAGTAAAAATGTTTGAGTAATCTGCTATGAGGTGAAAACCTGATGGCTCACTTGATCAGTGCATTCTCTATTGCAATAGATGTTGCATTGGTAGATAACATAGAACATTTAGAATAACGTTGTTGGGCCTGTTTGTATACTTTTGTAACTACAGGTGTATAGATTACTTGTACAATGCAGACAAAGTAAGATATGAGTCTTTTATTGCTTGTATGCTTGTTTATCTTATGACGCTTGGAAAACACATAAAGAGAAATTCTTGTATGCCCATTCATGATTTTTTATTCATAGTTCTAAACTATCTCAAATCAGATAGTTAATTATATACAGTATTATTATAAAATTACAAATGAGAGGCAACATTTGAGATGCAAAGACTGGCCACATGTTTTTGAATTACTTTTCCTGCTTCTTCAGTAGTTGATACCTTTTTTGGAGTATACTCAAATAGTGAATGCTGATCCTGGTTATCATATATATTCGCATATAAGTCAGGTCTTGAAAGCTGAAAAATCGATCATAAAATCAGACGCCGACTTGTATGCCCGTTCAAAAATATGACACTTAAATTTTTATTTTTTATTTTTTTTTTTTACATCTTCCTGCTTCCTCCAGTCTTGCACCACTTTCTCTGACAAAGCAAATTTTGTTGCAGCAGCGCACTTACCAATCTCTTTCCCCACTTCATTGACTTTTAATTTAAAACCAGCTTCATATTTTCTTCTGATTGAACACTCCATCGTAGTTAAAGGATGCTTTTACGATAAAGGTGTAGGAGGGTGTGAGATACAAAAAAAATACAAAACAATGCAAACGTCTCTTCAGAATAGTTCAAGTATTATTGTGTGGTCATGTAGGCACAATACATAGAAAAAAAGGCAGTGTGCTTCATGGTTACCCTCTCATGTGGGCGTTAGCATATCATTATCTCTTGGACCAATAGCGTGAGTTTTCCGCATTCGAATTATACGACCGACATTATAAAATACCGGAAATTATACGGTAAAATCAAGCCCTGACTTATCTGCGGGAGAACTTAAACGCAAGTATATACGGTAATTATTATAGTACTTGCTATTGTACCTATCAAAAACAGGTAACTGAAAAATTTTAAAAACTAGGGGGCTTCGCTTGCCCAGCCACGGGTTTGGTTTATTGGATATACAATTTAAAGAGATTGTTATTTTCATGGGAATTGTTACATATACATTATTTTCACTTTTATTTTAAAACTTTAGTAAAAACAATATTTGGAATTAACTTTTCTTCAAGATCGCATTGAATTTTGATTCCGTGTTTAAACTTGCATCGTGACAATGCAACGTATAACTTACTGTGAGTGAATATCGTTTTTTTTCTCTCTAATAAATAAAACGACCTTTTCAAATGTTTGTCCATGCTCTTTCTTCTTTGCTTTGTTGTTGACGTGTCATCTAGAACGTATAAAAATTATTGTCCTGATAAAATTTATAAGAGCTGAGAGCGCAGGAAGTGTGTCTGCCAAAAGCATTCACATGACTGAGGTTAGATGACCATGGTCTTGTTTGAAAATAGTTATAAGTAGGGCGTGACTTGAAAGAATCTCATATTAAAAGTCTCCATCTCACGAGACTTCATACCGCGCCAATGTTTTTGGAATCTTTTAATTCTCCCAGGCAACACAAATTAGACGATCTGCAAGTCTCCGACTTAAAGTTTAAATCTGAACAATATATTTGATCTTTTTTCGCTGTTCTGTTATTTCACCCAGTAATAATTTCCGTTTGTTTGTGCAAATGCGATCTTTCCTATCCTTTTTTTTGAGACTTTCAAATTTTCGTACTTCCATTATCTCTAAACTGCTCTGCATGTGTACCGCACCAACATTTTTGAATTCTTTACGATGTTCTACTTTGTCATCTACCCTTTGTCCTTTATTTTCGGCCCCAGGCATGGTTAAATCTCTTTCTTGTGGGACGTATAAGTGTCTCTCTGAGAAAATCGCATCTCTTCTCCTTCCAAGATTTTTTTTTTATAATCGAGAGATATTTGATATCTCTTGCCATAAATGTACCTTCAGCACCTTTCCTCAGTACTCTCATGTGTCTGAATGTCTCTTGACCAGCACTCCCTCTGTCTAACACATACCCGTAAAGACTGCATCTCAGACTCGGCCATTTCAAAACACATTGCTCATTGCCCGTCCACATCTTTAATTTCTTCCACTCTTTGAAGGTGGCACTCAGCGTGGCTCCTCCTCACGTGTCTCACGCTCACACTTCCTCTATCCATTGCATCGCCAAAGCCAAACTGACCAGTCAGATTGCTTGAAAGAATAGGTCTCACACACACAGACCTTAGGGTTTTATTATATAGCGGATATCTGGCCGACATCACTACTCAACAAGACTAACAAATTTAAGATATATTACAACTGTTAACAGGTTTTTATATTTGCAGCATAGGCAGTTTAAGTGATTTGCTTAGGGTCTTTACAATGAGTCAGAGATGGGAATTGAAGCTGCAGCCTAGGGGTTTCATGTCCATCACCTTAGCCATGACAATATACTCTGTGAATGTAAAATGTATCGAACATTAGAAAAGGATTTTTAGAAGTGTAGGTAAACTCTGTTAGACACCTCACTTGCAGGTCACTGCTTGAATCAGTCCTTGGTATGTTTCAGTTACTGAAGCCTTTCTATTTTTGTTTGTTACTTATTGGTTTTTAAGAGGGCAGTTCATTTACTTAGATGTTAATACTATTGATATGAACAATTAGTTGTAAGAGGTTGCCCAGTTTCATCCAACACTGCAAACTTTCCTTTCCTGAAATGTAGGTGTTTGAACAAAACTTATGTGTAGCCTGGTTTGTGAATTACATGGAACCAATACCCATTTTAAGTTGTAATGCAAAAGTTCACATTTTTATTTTGTGATGTTTAATGTTCTAGCACAGGGGTGGGCAGATTTAGTCCTGGAGGGCCGCAGTGGTTGCAGGTTTTTGTTCCAACCCAGTTGCTTAATTAAAAACCAATCCTTGTCAATTATTTAATTGCATGGCTTGCTAGTGCTTTAACTCTGCCATGTCAGGTCATTCTCATATCCTAGATTTATTTTCCTTTCTAAGGATAATCATCCAAATGATTTGAAGTCTAAAACAGATGAGTAATTCTCAGTGCTTCACTTTTTTCTCTTCACTTTCCTTCCAAGTATTTAATTAAACCAAATAGTGCGTGATAAATACACACAGGTGTAAATGAAAACAAGCTAAATGGAGAAATGCTGGTCTCTTTTGTCATTTGCATGTTATTGCTAATTAGGAGCAATTAAAAACCAAGACTACAGCTGTTTAAGACTAAAATAAGTAACAAGGGTTCAAAATCTTAACGAGCGAGACAACTAAAGTGAAGCTGAAGTGTTACTTGAGCAATAAGTGCTTCTTATTAAGCAATTGGGTTGGAGCAAAAACCTGCAGCCACTGCAGCCCTCCAGGACTGAATCTGCCCACCCCTGTTCTAGCATACATTTTAGAATGAATCTTCCTGTAGCTCTGAATGACCACTTTAAATAAAGAGCAGCATGATGACATAATGGTTAGTGCTGCTTGCCTCAACATTACAGTTTGGATCTCCCTCCTGGTTGTTGTCTGTGTGCAGTTTGCACCTTCACCCTGTGACACTTTCTCCAGGTATTCACCAAAACCAAAAATGTCCATTTAAGTTGATTCAAGTAGGTCAAATATACCTGTGCGTGTGTGCACTGCAGTGAACTGGCACCCTGTGCAAGGCTGGTTCCTTCTATATATCTAGTCCTGCTGAGATATACTCCAATCTTGTGCCCCTGAATTGAATTGAGCAGGTTTAATATTATTATGCAAACTTTAAATAGCTGGTAAAACTGATTTTATCTTGGGGTAACTTTATTTTAATTGTAAACTATGGGGCTTTGCCCCCTGCTTGCTTCGCTCGCCAACCCCTTTGTGGTTCTGCTGCTCACGTATGGGGATGTGGATGTACAATTTAAACAGATTGTTATTTTCATGGGAATTGTTACATATGCATAATTGAACTAACTATTTTACATTACAGTGAGTAATTAACCATAGTAAAAAATAGTAAAATGTAATAAATTGAAAGTAAATTATGTTTCATGTTGCACTAGAATTATTTGTTGCGTAATACGATTTTGTTCTGTTTGGCTTTGAAATTAACACACAAAAACTTACACTTTTACTGTAAAACTTCTGTAAAAACAATTAAATTTTCATCAGTATCGCATTGAATTTTGATTCCGTGTTTGGACTTTCATTGTGACAACCCAACGTATAACTGCCCGTGATTGAATTTCGTTTCTTTCTCTCTATTAAAAAAAGTGACTTTTTGGAATGTTTGGCTCTGAGATTTGTTAATTGTCTTTGCAAAAGCTATTCTAATGGGAAGCTTTTAGCATTTTAATACGATTGGCATATCAAGATCTCCTTTGTTGTCTAATGTTATCCGCGAAAGATTTACTACATTACCTTTCTTTGATACATACTTCTTTCTACAGTAATTAGTGCGGTGGAAGACCGGACAGTGTTAACGGTTATAGATATTCTTCAGGATATTGTAAGTTGATGTTTTCATGTTCTGCATGATCACCACCATCTGTTCCAGCATAGTCTATTGATACGCATTTAACCAATTTGCCACGTAACCGATTGTCATTTTTGGCGTTAATTCGTTTGACTTCATCATTTCTCTGTGCTAGGATTGCCCGTGTACTCATTTTTTCTGTCGATAACCTTTTGTGATGAAATTGTTCAATAAGATTTGGACATAAAGTGAGGAAAATGTAAAAATTTATAAAAGCTGAAAGAGCAGGAACTGTGTCTGTCAAAAGCATTCACACGAATGAGAGGTGAGAGTACCGTGTGCGTGGTTGAATATCGCTGAGAGGAGGGTGTGACTTGAAAAAATCTCATGGCCAAAGTCTCGTCTCGCGGGACTTGAAAAAATCTCTTGAAAAAAGTCTTGTCTCGTCCCGATTTTTTTATATAATAGAGAGAGATATTTGTATCGATTTCTGTTTAAATAAGAATATTTTGGCTATCTTGCAGCATATGCCTTATAATGAAATGTATGCATAAAATCTTTCATTAGTGTTTAAGTATATTACATAATTTTGGAGAACATGAATTTTAATTTGACAATTTAATTAAACTGCTAAAATATAAACAGCATTGGTATTAAAGAGTGCAGTTTTTTGAATGGAAGTAGAACTTATGTGGAGTAATTTTCCCTGTATCTGTATTTTTATGTGTCTCTTGACTATTCCTTAACTTATTTTACATATCAGCCTGGTTTCTGGGAAATGATCAAGTTTGCTTGGATTCAGTATGTCAGTGTATTACTTATATTCCTTTGGGTGTTTGAGAGAATCAAGATCTTTGTGTTCCAAAATCAGGTCTTACCTACAGTAGCAGTCTCTGTTGTCAAACAGCATCAGTCCTGACCTCGAAGAGTACCTGCAGCATTGGATGCTAAAAGCCATCAAGATTTTTGCTGTTTTAATTCCTTATTTTCTTGATCAGATGACCTAAAGACGCACGGTTTTGTCTAAAGTGTGGAAAGTACACCCTGCTATATCACTTCTAAAAGCCATTTATTTAAACAAATGTAGGTACTCCATGAATTATTATATTGCTAATTATGTGCAATCAAGGCAATAACAGAATTTATTTTTATACATGCAAAACAAAAGTGGTACCATAATTGTTTGTTATTCACAATGCCATGTACAGAGAGCAGTACATGTCAAATTACCCTAATGCTTCAGAAATATTAAAGACAAGCAGAAGTGCTGTTTACTTTTAAGCAAACAATTTGTATGGGTTTGTCAAAGCATAGAATGTTTAGTTTATCACATTTGTTTTATGACAAAATGTTACAGTGTAACACACACCAGATGATTGATTAACTTTATAAAGTGGTATTACTGAACCAGTAGCTCAAATCAATCAATTTTACAAACAGAAGTCTTATAGTATATTTTGCTTGATCTTGTACTTTTGATAATAAAATGTCATTATTCCTCTTTGTATACTGTTGCCCATTTTTGTGTTAAAATGGTTACCTTTAGTTCAGTAACAAGTAATTAAAAATCTAGACTTATGAGGATGGTTTATTAGTAGGTTCTTCCCTAACCATCTGTATACTTGACAGTAAAATTAAACTATACCAGTTAATAATTTTCTAATTTGTAATATTGTGCAAGTATATATCACTGTGTGCTTTGTTTTGAGTTAGTAAATGTTCTTGAAATTGCAACCTAAGTTTGAAAAATGACCATAAAATATATTATTTGACATTGGGTAATTCTGTACAGTTTTCTGTGGGAAGGAGAAGTGCTGTAATACAGAGGGGTGTGTATGTGTTTACTGTATTCTTGAATTTTCCTCCCACATCCCAGAGGCATGCATGTTAGGTTACTTGGCAATTTTAAAATGACGAAAGGGGTGTGTGTTACTGTGTCATAAAAGGTAGACTGGCATCCCATCGAAGCTGGCTTCTGCCTTGTGCTGGATGCTGCTGGGAAAAGATCTTGCCTCCATGGCCCTAAACTGTACTAGGTGCCCTCGGTTATGGGTGGATGGATAGCACAAGTGCCAGGAAGTAGTTATTTTTGTTGGCTGATATGAAACAGTGTAACTTAAAATGATTCTTGTGATCACTGCACCAACTGTCCATTAATAATACCTGACTTTATCTGAAAATCACTTAACTGCTTGCTACAGTGGCACTATTACACAGGTCATTTCTAACAGCTAAAAAAGTAACAAAACTGAACTGCTTCCTGAGGTGATTTCAAACTCAAATCTAGAAAGCCAACTGATTGCCACTACATTTATATTACCACAAAATTACCCCATTATCCTCTGTGATCAGCCTCATGGGGATTCCTGGCACCACACTGAAATTTAACTAGCAAATCAATGCTGTAGTCAGCACAATGTTCAGTCCATTTAGAAAAGGTTGCTGCAGTCCATATCCCACCCCTTCTAAGTTGTGGGCCTGCAGTACTAAAAGGCACCTTCTTTACTTCTTAGCTAGATTACGGCTATTCTCTTTAAGTGGTTCAAAGTGTGGTCAGATTACATCAATTTCAAAATGCTGTTGCCAAATGCCTAACTTGGAGAAAACATCATTAACACAGAATTGTTTAGCTGGCTTGACAACACTGTCTTCTTGCCTGCTAGTGAATGATCTTCAAATCAATGCCACTGATTTACAAAGCTGTAAACGCCATCATTCCAGACTACCTTCAGGATGCTTAGATAGATAGACAGATAAATCCTCCTAAACATACTTTCTCACTACTCCACTGCCTCATTCTGTAATACTTTGGAAATGCTCACTTACACTATCTTTAGAACTCATATTCTAGGAACTGTTTAGGTGTTTTTTCATGTGTAGTGTTTCCTTTATATTTGAAATTACAGATTTTCTAGATGTGTTTTTACTATATTTGTATCTGTACTAATGTGGACTGAGTTTATCGACTCTTACTGTAAATCTAAATTCAGTATATTTTACTTTTGTACAGTAGGCTCTTCTGAATATTTGTTTTCATACATATTTGAATTACCCCACAGTGGTAACTCTTTCATTCTTCAGTGTGCTATACATACCCTGACTGAATCCATGAAAATGTGTAGTAGTTGGGTCCACATGGCAGCTTTTTTGGGGATTGGCCTACTTGGGCTGGATGGATTATCGTGTCGTCAGGCACTCAAAACTGAATGATACTACCTGACCTAATTCCAGTATACACGTTTCAAGCAAAATCTCTTAAATATAAATGAAAATACCATGATTGTTCCCTGTCTGTCCTCTCAGCTTGGCATAAATAACCAATCCTATTAGGAGCACATCTCTCCAGGCAACATACAGCACCTATTAAAAGCATTCACCCTCCTGGAAATTTTCATATGTTGTTGTTATTATACGAACTGTAGGAGATGGACTAGAATCCTGACCAGGAGGGTTGGTGGTCCCTTACCCAGATTGGATGCCATAATAGAAAGATCTGCATGGACAGGTGCCCTGGCTGGGTTGGTTCCTGGTACCTTTCCTGGCCAGGAACATATAAGGGAAGGACTGTTTCTTGGGGTTATATGATTCCCCAGTATGCATGGTGGCAGCATCACTCTGGTGTGGCTTCCAGGGCATCTTGGGTGTTGTAGTCCTGATGGACAACACTGTCAGGGTATTTGGGTGCCACCAGAGTGAGTTGTGGGATCATTCACACTTTATGGAAGTTCTTCCTGAACAAGAAGTGCTCCCTGGGTGTAATCATGTAAAACCAGAAGTACTCCCAGGTCTGGCATAAAAGAACCCACTCTGCCTCATCCAGGGGCCTCATGTATAACGGCATGCGTGGAAGTGGAAATGTTCATATGCACAAAAAAATCCAGATGCATAAATCTCTGCATAAATCCCGGTCAGCGTGAAAAGTAACGCATGTGCACGTGCCTGCTGTCCCGCCCCAACTCCTCCCAGAATTATGCCTTTTTGAATATGCAAATCAATATAACTAGCCCTTAAGCTCAGCCTTCTGTGAAAAGGCAATGGTAAAAGCAAGATGGGGGGGGGGGGAAATAGAAGAATTTCAGGAGGCAAGGAAAAATGTACTATTTGTTGGTTTAAACAGTGGTATAAACAACAAAAGGAAGTTGATCGAGTGACATAGAGTGTCGGAGAAAGTCACACGGTGCCCGAAATAAAAAAGAAGTTGTCAGATATCAAAGTCGCCATGAAACGGTGAGTTGTAGCCCACCATCTGAGTGTCATATAAAAGCTTATTTGGGTACAGAGAAAAGAAAAAAAAAATAGGGACACAGTGAGAAAAAAGATAGAAATGTCATGTTTAATCTCGTGGTTTATTTTGTCATTAAAGTAGAACATCATAAACTTCATCTTTAAATCGTTTAATTTACTAGTTTCTCAAATAACATCGTAACTAAAGTAGCACGTTAAATCCTTTGTTTTGTATTTGATCTTCTATGTGCTCTATGTGGGTGAATCACTACATGCTTCCGGGCTTTCTCTTCCTCCGACAGGACACAGAATCCATTACATTCGTAATATTACAGCTCTCTGAATAATTAAAATACTGAGATGTATACTTGATATCATTTTCATGATGATAGGAGTTAAAGCATGTTATTAAACATGGGAACACGGTGGCGCAGTGATTGTTCATGCCTCGCGCAGGATGCTTGCTGCGCTGTGCGTGACCTTCGATGAAATAATTTATTGCAGCAGTACTGTCTCTCTCAAACGTACTAACCCCCAATTCCTGTCCTTACTTTTCTTTCTCCCAAGTACCCAATCACTACACAATCAGCTCTGTAATAGACGTTAAGCCATCGGTAAGCTTAGAACGCCGATTCTTCAAAACTTTTAAGGAACATTGAAATATATTCGTAATACTGTACATGTTAAATAATTCTATCCATCCAGTGTTGCACCATTCCCAGCAAGAAGACAGCGCGAGGCAGGAATAATCCGTAAATGGAGCGCCAGCTCCTTACTAGCGATGCGACACCGTGTCCTCACATGTTTATTTATTAACAATATAGATTATTTAAATTAAGTTAAAGTTTTATCTCTATAATATAATAAACATGTTTTGCTGCATTTCATCTTAAAAATAATATTGTTATCATATGTAAATACACGTTTTATAAAGTGACTCAGGTTGTGCAATATGATAACTGTAGTGCAAGTTTACAGTGAGGTAATTGTACTTATAAGTACAAACAGTTCTACAAGGAGCACTTGATGGACTGATTGAGTGTGTTTATACTTCTTGGGATGAATCTGTTTCTGAACCGCAAGGAAAAGCTCTGAAGCGTTTGCCATATGAGAGCAGTTCAAATAGGCAGCATGGCTGAGGCAGCGTGTACTTGATGCTGTATACCAATAATTCTCTTTCCAATCAGCTGCTGTAGAGCTGCGATTCCACACTCAGATACATTGATATAAATACTCCGAGTGGTGCAGTGAGAGTAATATGGAAAAAGATGATCCGCTGTGGTAACCCTTAACGGGAGCAGCTGAAAGAAGAAGAAGAAGGTGCAGTGAGAGTAACAGCGCTAAAGCAGCTATGGTATTTAGAATAGTTTGACCATTCTGTGGACCATTATATTTTACAGGTTAATTACAATCAGATGCATTAAACTAATAAACAATATGTGGTTAATTTCAGTGTATTTATAAAGCCGCATCAAGGATGTGGATCTAAAAAAGAAAGGGAAACCACACTGGAACAGTAGAACTGCTTTGACGCTGGGTGCCACCAGTCTGCAAAACAGAGCGGAGAACTTGCATACCCCAGGGTATGAGCTACCGTGGAAATGTGTGTGGCTTTACGTTTTTATACATCGTGATTTGAACGTGGAAATGTTCGTATGCAACATTTTAGTGCGTACGCACCGTTTAGACATGAGGCCCCAGGAGAGTTGAGAGAGGAGTAGGACAATGCTCGTCTTGGAGGAGTGGAAAAAGAAGAATTATATTGGGTTTTGCAAAAGAAGAAACCTTTAAATGTATGGTCTGTGAATAAAAACTTGTATTTTGAACCCATGACTGTGGTCTTGGAATTGTGTCAGTGTTTGAGGCTCAGTGGCACTCCCTGTTGGTCACAGAAGGTAAATCGAAAAGTAAGGGCAAATTGAAAGTTACGAGGTAACTGCAATGGATAGAAGCTGATGCATTACAACATGTTCGTGATGGCTTATGGGTAGTTTGAACTAATTGGAGCCAAGGTGAAATGCCCAGCTGCAGGATTGCACCATTGTTGAACATTGTTCTGTATTGAGACACCTTAGGGTAGAGGGAGTGAAACCTGCTGAATTTAATGAAGGATGTTGGCCTGTGTAGAACAGTAAGCTGTTTGGGAATCCATCTTGCACAAACTTTACGGTACCCTAATTCATCAAGCACTATGACGTGTGCAGATCCATAGCTGATATCCAAATGTGCACAAACAGTGCATAATGTAATCTGTCAGTCTTGATGAAGGCATCGATGTGGGCTTGGTGTGATAAAGATGGTCGAACAGAATATGCTTTGTGGGTTGCACTTGTCCAACCCTCTTTAAAACTTTCTACCCATTCATAAACATTTTATTGAGACATGCTGCTTTCACCTCTGCACTGAGCCAGCATCCTTCTGCATATTACCCTCACACAACACTGAATCACGGTGGATTAAATTTGGATTTTTTACACTGACCAATAGAAAGACTCTTTAATGTGTCACAGACGGCCGGGGTCTTTGTTCATCCGGGACACCTTTGCACAGAGAGGACCGGGGGTGCAAGCATGGGCAGAACAGTACTTCCTTCGGGACGCTAGATGACAGCCCCCATGGGTTGCAGCAGTGCCTCGGACTCCCGCAGGGCTTCATGGGAGTTAAGAGTTATCTACAGCCCTGTTGGGATCCGGGGGTGCCGCCAGGGGGTGCTGCAACAGCTGCTGAACCCTCTTGGGTGGGTTTTCCGTCACACCCGGTACTGATACCAATAGGTCAACGAGCACCTGAAGCACTTCCGGGGGCATTATAAAAGGAGCCAGCAGTCATTACTCCAGGAGCCAGAGGAGGGAGACAAAGCTTGCCGGAGAGGAGTGAAAGAGAAAGAATAAGAAAGAAAGAGAAAGTAAAGTATTGTTATTGTGTTTAGTGCTTGGACTGTGTTTTGGGCTCGTGGGGACAGGGAAGACGTTCCACATGAATAAAGAAAAATAAAAAGCTTTCGTTTTTATAAGTGTGCCTCCCGTGTCTGTCTGTGTCAGGTTAAGCACTGGTATAGCGCCATCTACTGTGACAAATCATCTCTGCAAAGTGGTCTAAATGAATTTCAAATATAAGGCACAAAACAATTGATTGCACAAGTATTCACCTCCTTCAGGTAAGTATTTAGTAGGTGCACAGTGTTGAGTCTGCATGCACAGGTCTCTATCACACCTGGGCACTGTAGTTTTTCCCCATTATTCACTGCTCAAGTTCTGTCACGTTGCATGAGGATCGTGAGGGAACACCCTTTTTCAAGTCCAGTCACAAATTCTCAAGTGACTAATGTAAGATGCTAGGGGACGCTGTTGCCCCTTTCATCCCAACAGACAGACACACTGCACACAGGGTAAAATCACCAAGAAGATATTTACAGGTAGTCCCCAGGTTACGGACATCCGACCTACGACCTACAACGCATGCGCCTCAGTATCTGTTGCTCCATCATCTTCGGCCTGCAGACACTGCAAGCGGTGGCTGGACAGAGGCTGGAGGGGGACGATTTCGCTGCTCGCACAGTGTAGTTTCCCTCGGGTGGCTCCTGGCGGCAAGCGGTTTCACTGCCCGCCCACCACACACGACTGCCCCATTCGTTCTAGATGCGCGGCTGGTAATGCTGCAAGCGGTGATCCGGTTGTGGCTGAATGGGGTGGCGGGGGGTAGCATTGTAGTGAGCCTCGGATAGCTGTGTGTTGAATGGGGGAGGTGGTGTTGCGTATGCTGCAGGCAGCATACTGTAGTGGAGGTGACTGTGAGGTGGGCTGATGATGAACTGCCCCTTGCTGCCCCCATTCATTCTCAATAACAAGCCTGCTTGTACTGTTACGCACATAGCAGAAGTTGTCTCTTGTCAGTATAGGGTGGTCCAGATCGTCTTGATGACTTTGATTTATGCAGGGACGATTCCAGTTCGGCACGAAGACGATTCTTCATGTCGTCAGTTCACACACTTCTCGATGGTCTGGGATTTTTCGGGTGATTTTCTATGTAATAAACTGAATAAGTTATAGCGAAATGAAAATTGCATAATTAGATCTGGACCACCCTATACATCAGACTTGTTGACGACTGGTGCCTGCCTACTGTGATAGCGTGTACAGTGCTGTGTAGAAGAGCTCATCTTAACCTTTTGTCTTCACCCTTCAACAATGTCTCTGAAACACAAATCTGATGCAAGTGCTGGTGATATTATAGTAAAGAAGAGAAAAAACATCACCATTGAAAATAAAGTAGAAATAATAAAAAGGTCAGTAAGAGGTGACACTCCATCATTCATTGGCAGAGCACTTGATTACAGTCGGTCAACAATAGCATTTGTTAAAATAATATACCTGTTCCGACTTGCATACAAATTCAACTTAAGTACAAACCTACAGTCCCTATCTCGTTCGTAACCCGGAGACTGCCTGTAATTGGTTTTCTTCTTTTAGTAGTGCCCTGAATCACCTCCACCACCATACACAGACAAAGCAATAATAACAATAATAATCACAATAATGCACACAAATCTCTCTTCCATTCCTCCCAGTAAGCTCTGTCCTACTACCTCCGAACTCCGGCTCGCTTGCTGGGTCTCCAGCAGTCCTTTATATAGTCCTTGACCCAGAAGTGCTGGCAAGTCACGTGAACAGAAGAGGAGAAGGGTCAGATGGTGAACTTTCTTTTTCAGCCCAGAAGTACTTCGGGGCTTCCCTCTCCGTGACTCGACAGTACTTCCGGGCTATGGAAAGATAAGAGTCCCCAGGTTCCCTGGCAGTGTCTTCTGGCGGCACTCACGGTATCCAAATCCCATGGTGCCCTGCGGGAATCTGGGGCACCTCTATGTTGCAGGGAACTTGCCATCTGGCGTCTTGGGGGAGGCAGTGTCCCACAGTAGCTGCCTTCCCCCATCCCTTTCTTCTTTGGGAGTCCCAGCCGGGTTGAGCAGCCGGCCGTCCGCCACACCAGGTTACGTTTATGCACAGTCTCTTTTGGATTCTGCGTCACCCAGCTGCTGCACTTCTGATATCAAAACAGACTATCTATGGCATTTTTCACCTGGTCGCTTCAAGATGTGCCCAGACTAACGGTAAACTATGTAAGTGGCATTATTCAAACTTCGTGCCAAACGTTAGGAGCTAAAAAGGAGAAGGGCTTCAAACTACTGTATATACAGTAGTTCAAGCTACATCCACAATTATGAAGGTAAGATCCGGACGTATTAAAAACTTGTGTCTACTATGAACTTACATGGGACAAATATGTGATTACATTAGGCTTCTTTGAAAAACAATTTTAATAATCATTAAACTTTATTCAGGGACAGGTGAATATGCATGTAAGCTTGACGTCTAATAACAGGAGTCTGCAGGACATCTTACCTTGTAAAAAAGCAAATGTCTCTGTCTGAGCCATTAAAATGGTGAATGCCAAACCACTGCTTCATTCTACAGGACTGTGTTTCCTCAGCTCGAGGATCTCCTCTCTATAAGTCATGTTTTCATCAAGTGCTGGGTCAACAACTGTTGGACTCGCAGCCAAAGCGTAGCCGTAGTCCTCTAGAATTTTCTCATCCTCTACCTCACCCAGTGTGTCATCTCCGTTGGTTGCTTTCTCCTCTTCCAAACCCCTTATCTTGAAAGTGGAATTGAGAAATCGCACAACTCAAATAATGCAGGGACTGCTCCTTTCTTCAACAGTCTCAGACTCAGGCTCACAAAATCCTTTTTTTTAAAATGCCACGTACAAACTCTGGTATTGGGACTAACCGTAAAGCTCTCTCTCAACAATCCATTTAAATTGGGTTCCTACATCGAAGGGAAATGTATTAAAACTAAGTACCTTGTTGTACTTGCTGGAAGCTCGACGTAAAGTTACACAACAATGTTCAGCTTTAGAGCTCTCTGTATGCTGAAACTTAAACTTCTTTTTCTTGGACATTCTCGCCACTAAACAAAAAAACACAACTGCTGTACAGACAATGCAAGTGACTGAGCTGGCTGAGATTTCACCGGAAGTACGTCAGCACTACCGGTGCATATGGCCTATTGAGATCTGACTCTGATTTAGCCAACCTGGGACATGAATATTGTTGTTTTTAAACCATACCGATGTAGCTTTAACTTAATGTTTGGGATTATTGTCTACCTCGGGGGTGTTGAACTCTGGGCCTGGAGGGCCGCAGTGGCTGCAGGTTTTCATTCTGACCATTTTCCTAATCAGTGACCTATTTTCACTGCTAATTAACTTCTTTTCCCTTAATTTTCGTAGCCCTGTTTTTAAGGATTCAGTCCTTTGAATTGATTCTTTCCTTCATTAAATGACAGCCAAACAGAAATGAGATGTGAAACGAGCCAACAGATGACCAGCTAAACTGGGATTTCAAACTCCAACCAATTTCATTCCAACCAATCTCTTAATGAGGTGCTGATTCTTGCTGTTAATTAAACATGTTATTTAATTCTATGGCTTGTTGCTGCTCTCATTCTGCCACAGCAGACATTTCCAAAACTGTCAATTTTTCTGTTTTTCCCAAGAACAGAATCAAGATGTTTTGGTGACCTGAGCAGATCAACCTTAGTGAGGCCTTCACCTTTCTTTATTTTCAGATATTGTGTGATGGGCACAGGTGAGCTGGTCATGTGGCGGCTTGTTTTGTGTCTTATTGTTTGGCTGCTCATTAAGGAAAAAGAGACAACTAAGGAGCCCGAGTCAAGTTAATTAAAATTAAGGCAAAAGAAGTTAATTAGCAACACAAATTGGTCCCTAATGAAAAAGATGGTTAGAATAAAAACCTGCAGCCACTCCGGTCCTCCAAGACTGGAGTTTGATGCCTTTGGTCTAGCTGGAAAACAAATCTCTCAATGCGCAGGTTTCTTGTAGACTGCATCATGATTTCCTCGGGGATTTCCCTTTATTTTGTCTTCCCCCCTCCCCTTGGCCCACTGCATGTCTCTCAGATTCACACAAATAAATCAGTACCGCAAGCAAACTATAATACATAGTGCAATGAGAGATATCGCAAAATCAATCGGAATGTTCAAGCAAATTACAGAAAAACTAGCTGTGTAAGCCCGTGCCGTAAAAAGCCCGGAGTCCTACAAACTATTGAAATCGTCACAAAAAAATTGAAATGTGGAGATGTCAGGTAATTGAAAGGAACCACTCTGGCCATTTCTTTCCTAGGAGGTTTCATTTTGCCAACAAGCTTGCATCGCTTGTGTATTAGCAATGGGAGGAAAATTACAAGGGCTACCATTTTGCTGATGTGCTTGCCACGCTTCTGTAGTAGCGGATAAGCGAGTGACTCTTTCTTCATAAGTTTTATTTTGCTGATGTGCTTGCCTCGCTTGTGTATTAGTGGCTAAGCAACTGTCTTTCTTCAGATGTTTTGTTTTGCCGATGTCCTTGCCACGTTTCTGTAATAGCGGATAAGCAAGTGACTCTCTCTTTGGATGTTTTGTTTTGCCAACGTGCTGGCCTCGCTTGCGTATCTTCGGAGGTGGAGCCCTTAACCCGACTCCCCCTCTCACTTCTGGGCCAGACAGACACACACACTTCCATGTGTAGAAGTTTATATATAAGAAACCCGATCTAAATCCGTTTAGTAGTTCTCTCATGAAAAGCGGACAGACAGATAGATGTTGGATTATATGTATATATGCAATGCAGCGTTCAAATATGATTGTTTAGTTTGATCAAAAGCAAAAAAAAATACCACACCATAGGCTTTCTCTTTAGCACTCAGTCAACAGTAGTTTTCTACACACTATCTCCAACCTCATCCGCAGTAGCTCGTACCTCCTTCATAGTTAACATAGGCCTTATGGTGGTCTCTTTCACTAGACTTCTTGCATGATCACTCAGTTTTTGTGGATGGTCTGTTCCAAGGTAGATTTACAGTTGTGCTGTACTCTTTCCATTTTTCAATGACTGATTTAACCGGACTCTGAGGGACGTTCATTGCTTTAGAGATTTTCCTGTCTCCATCTCCTGCCTTGTATTTTTCAGTCACTGTTTCACAGTTACTTAGAGTGTTCTTTTTGTCTCTTTAGGTTAGGCCATGACATTTACTTCACCACAAGACAGACCTTCCAGTCAATTGAACAGAAGTGCTAACTAACAACTGTGCCCATGTGCCACCTTAATCATAATTTCATTCTTGGTTAATTGTTTGTTGTTGAAACTGATTGCAATCTACTCCTCGAAACACATAATGTGAGAGTATCAGCAGCAAGTCATAATTAAAGCATGATCAGATATTTTTCAGAAGTTTTATGACCCTTTTCCTTTTGTGTGCACCAATGGATTTTATTGTCCCCTCGTGTGAATTACACTGTACCCAGAAGAGCCCCTTATCAGGCTCTCAGTCTGTTAAAAGATGAAGTAGTGATAACACGGTGGTGCGATGTCATATTGCGTAGCCCTGAAGCTTTGTTTATGTTCATTGGCTGCACTAGACTCATGTGCAGATGTTTTCATAGGAAAAAAAAATCGTCACCATGCAGGAAGTTTAAACGCATGTTCAGGAAGTTTGGAGAAGTTTTGAAAGGCAGCAATGAAATTTCTTTTCCTCTTGCATTGTGATTGCAGTGATGCCATTTGGTAACCTGCACAGATTGTTTTTTTTTAATTATTATTACTCAGGCTGTTGTTATTTTGTTTCCTTAACTGTGTAAAACGAACTTCCAAAAAAGGTAGGACACATTTTTGTGTTATTTACTTGAAAAGTAGGACAATTTCTGTGATTTAAATGTAAAACTGATTAAAAGTGGCAAAGGCCTTAAAAGCAGAGTTTCTTAATCATTTATGAAGCAACTTTATTTCCTGCCAATGTGTTTTATTTTTAAAAGCAGAAGAGGCGCGTGCCAAAGGCTCTGACCATACATTAGTAAGTCTGTTAGAGATGAGTAGATATGGAGGTGCATGAAAAGCACGTTTTTAAGATGAGTGTTCGCCATCTGAAATGTGAACTGTAGATGTGTCAATGAAATGATCATTGAGTGCTCGGTCATCAGTTTCTTCTGATTTCTGAAGAGTGAGTGGGAGAGCTGCTTTATTTTCAGGAAACATAAATCCTTTTTAGTTTTAAATTAAAGCACAGTTGACTAATATTGCTTCAATATGAATCTAGTTTGATGGAAATGGTGGAAGTGCCAGCTGTCAGCTTACAAGCTGATTTACAGCAGTTGCAATATGCTTAAGTTTAAAATGAAATCCAATATCGTATCATTATTTTTTGAAAGGTTTAGAAAGTACTTATTTCTTCTCTAAAAATGTTTGACTAAAACAATGTACAGCATGTAGTGGATGGCATGCAGGGTCTGGAGTCTCTACCAGGATGGACTCTTTTACTAAATAAGCAGATTGTTCCCTGGCTTAGCCAGGAAGGTGGCAGAAGATGCCAGTGTAGCAATGACATCCCAAAAGGGGTTGGACCAAGGAGCAATACTCAGCTGGGTGGCCAGTGTGATGGAAGAATGGAGAAGACAACCTGCCAGGGCTACATGCTTCCCCGACATGCTAGGTGGCAGCATCTCTGGGCAACACTACCTATGTGGTCACCTGCAAGGCATGCTGGGAACTATAGTCCCATGGGGCAACCTTGTTGGGTACTGTCTGGTAGTTGAGTCATGGCAACTGGACTTCTTTCTTGTTAGGTAGATACATTTCACTGCTCATTCAAGCAGCTTCTTCAGTCTGAGGAATGTTGTTAGAGACCACAATTTTATCCTCCAGGTTAGTTTCACTTCACACCTGCCCTGAAAAGCTCATTGAGTAAAACAAAGGAAGGGGGAGGTGTGGGTAGATGTAACCGTCACACTTTATAATAGCCCCTCCTACCCCCATAGAGTGTGGTGCACCTGGTGGAGGTGTGAATGGGGCCTTCCACTTCAAACCCACTAACACACTGAGACAGAGACTCGTCCACCCCAAAGACTGGATACCGAAACAGAAGAAGAACAATGTAATATATGCCGTTCAATGCAGAGAAGAGTGTCCTGAACTGTACATTGGAGAGTCCAAACAGTCACTACACAGCAGGATGGCCCAGCACAGAAGGAGTAACACCTCAGGGCCGGAATCAGCTGTGTACCTCCATTTGAAGGACAAAGGACACTCATTTGAAGACATTAATGTCCAGATATTGGATAGAGAAGACAAGTGGTTTGAGAGAGGGGTGAGGGAAGCTTTGCATGTGCAAATCAACAACCCCTCACTCAACAGAGGTGGAGGCCTTAGGCATAAGCTGTCTTCAGTTTATCATGCTGCCCTTTCATCCATCCCCAGGAAAATCAGGCCCAATTCATACCTCCACCAGGTGGACCACTCTTAATGACCCACTCTATGGGGGTAGGAGGGGCTGTTATAAGGTGTGACGGTTACATCAACGAGCCTTTCAGGGCAGGTGTGAAGTGAAACTAACCTGGAAGATAAAATTGTGGTCTCTAACAACATTCCTCAGACTGAAGAAGCTGCTTGGATGAGCAGTGAAATGTATCTACCTAACAAGAAAGTCCAGTTGCCATGGCTCAACTACCAGATAACTTCACCTGGATGACTGAGAATCTTCACAGACTTGTTGAGTACTGTAGGAATTAATGATCGCTACTTTGTGGGGCTTCCACGTGACCCCGATGTGCTTCCCATAAGCCATGCCCTAGCACTGGAAAAACCCCTGGGTCTAAGATAAAACAATCCGCTCAACCTCATCCAGGAGAGTTGGAGTCAGGTGAAGAGGACAAAGGTGGCCTGGGGGGATGGAGTCCAGGAGAAGAAAGAAAGAAAGAAAGAAAGAAAGAAAGAAAGAAAGAAAGAATTGTGATTGTGTTTAACCAGAAGTCTGTTTTGAGGTATTTACTGTAATAAAACCTTTTCTTTAGAACCGGGACTTATGCCTATGAAGTTGTGCCTGGAGTTTGGGATGCTGCAACGCCCACTAGTGGTCACAAGATAAGAACTATTAGACACTTTACAGCTAATGGAAAAAAGGAAGAACGAATGAGTGGGGCGTCTTAAATCAAGTTTCTTCTATTGCTTGGATCTCACTTTGCTGTCATACATGCAGTATTTTGAGTAGTTGACGCAGATTCTGTTATTTGAGCCACTTACTAATTCATCTAAATCAAAACATTTGTTTTAGTGTTTAAGGCTGCCATGCTTTGTAATCCTGAGGCATCTGATAATTGTGGAGGTACAAGTTATCAGCAGATGCACTGACACAGAAATAGCAATGCGTCACATACAGCTTGTACAGTATTTTATATATAGAACCCTTTACGGAACAGATCAAGGCTAGATTAATAACAGCAGCATAACGTCATTTTACAGAACCCGAATTTCATGTTTGTTCACTCGCAACTGAACAGAGATCAACTTTCAAATAGCAAATCACGCCCACATGTCCACTGTATGGTTATACAGAATGTAAATTAGGCAGTGAAATAACATTTCACTAATTTCGAATCAATCTATTACTTCACAATCACTGCATCACTGCTTCAAAGCATTTTTCCAAAGAGTCTAAGTTTAGAACAAGTGCAGTTTGTTTGTCTCCGTCTGTCTTCATATGAAAGTCATCAATTTTATGATGAAAAATGAAAGCAAGTTTTCTAATATGAAAATGAAAAGAGGGCTTCAGCTGGCAATCAAGGCCATTCTCAAATTAGTCACCATCATTTAAGTTGTGTGCTTTTTGAGAATACTGACAGACCAATTAAGACCATCACACGTCACTGCTCAATAAAACTCTAACCCTTTTCTTTCTTCCATCCATCCCTCTATCACTAGATGTCTTTAAAGCTCTCTTTGTGGCATTGGACGCAAGGAAGGACGCAAACCAGGACAAGGCAATGCATTATATAATTTAATATAGCAACCTTTATTTTCAATATAGCTTTTTTATTATTATACCACAAGTGTGCACCTGGTCACTTCCAGCATGTTCGTCATATGCCTGTGCGTGTTTGTTTGTTTTTTCGCCAGTTTTCTTCATACATATTAAACACAAACATGATGGTATGCAGCACAACTGGTTTAGTCAAAGCTGGCTGAACTACTGCAACTCCATGCTGGCAGGCGTACTGCCATGTGTCACCACGTCACAGCAGATGATTTAAAATGCAAAGGCAAATCTGGTATTCAACTAGCCGAGGCAGGCACATGTCACTCCTCTCTTCAGATGACTACGCTGGCATACTGTAGTGGCACATATTAGGTTTAGATCTTTGATGCTTGCACACAGGGTAGCCAGTGGGTCTACACTTATATATGGAGACACTTGTGAGGTCTTAGGCTCCTTCTTGACCACTCAGATCTGTTGATGAATGATGCGTCAATCTGGACTCTTTTCACATGTAGCTCCTGCCTGAAGGAATGAGATGCCCATCTAATATTTAAACTCTGACTCCCTCAATGTATTCAAGAAATGAATTCCTGTCTAACTATTAGCTGTTAGGTTTTGTAAATCTGGGAATTGTAACTAGCTTACGTTGTTTTGAGCTCTTCACTTATTGAAATCAATTTTGTACCCTTGTCCTGTAACACTTGTTCTCAAATTGTCTCCCTGTCTAATGTTATCTCAATTATGTTGACCTGTATTGTAAGTTGCTTTGGGTAAAAGCATCTGCTAAGCAAATAAATGTAAATGTAAATATATAGCAGGTTAACTGCAATCCATAATTTAACTCTGTGTGGGTACGTGTGAGTGGGCACTGTGGTGGTATCATGTCCTTTGTGGGGCTGCTTTCTACCTTGCGTCCAATGCTGTCAGGTCCTTGTGATTGTGAACAGCACTGAACATATTCAGTAATGAAGGGATGGATGGCTATAATCTCTTGCAGAACTGCTTGTTGAACTCATTTTAAAGTAACTGTCTCGATCCACTGTACTAACTCCTTTCACATTTTTAAAAACTTCAATCATGTCTCCTCTTAATCTCTGTGTACTTAAAACTGAAAAGGTTTAGCTCTTTTAATCTTTCCTCACAGCTCATACCCCACAGTCCTAATCACTCTTCCCTGGACCTTTGCTAGCCCTGATGTGTCTTTTTTGTAGCCTGGAGACCAAAACTGTACACAGTACTCCAGAGGAGGCCTCACCAGTTCATCATATAACTTAAGCATATCCTCCCTGGACTTGTACTCCACACATCATGCCATATATATAACCTAACATTCTGTTAGCCTTCTTAATAGCTTCTGTACCCTTTTCTACGTATTGATAGTGATAGTTATTTTAGAGATCCAGCTTAAATTTCTAATTTCAGATGCTATTTTAATACTGGACAGTTTTCAAATTTTATAATCAGATGGCGTGGAAAAGGCAGGACCGGGACTGGAAATGAGTGAATGAGTAATGGTAAAAAAGCAAGCACATTACAATTAAAACTAAAATATGTAATCCAGTCATTCAAATACTGGCTGAATGTGTCCATGTTACTGCTTAGGGAGATAAGTTATATCACCCTGATTAATGTTTGTTAACTCAGGAGCAGAAATGATTCACTCTGTACTAATATTGTTATGAATGAATCATTCTGACCCTAGAATGCTGTTGATGTAATCAAGTGGGATATCAGAACGAACAAACTTCAATTAGCATGTTGGATTTGTGGACACAACTAGCTGAACTTACTCTATTTAAAGGTCATTTCCTTTAAATGTAAATCTGCAATACAACCGAGTAGATCGGACCACATCTTACTCCCACCTACAAGGCTGTGATTGACAGCAGAAGCTGTCTTATTCAAGCCAGAAGTATTTATGTGTTATTGTTTGTACCAACTGTTGTTTGTTTGTTTATATACATATTGTATATTACATAGACATTGTCTTGCACCTGGTAGAAGACACTGAGTCCAAAGGCTTCAAGAAAACCAGCTTTATTTCACTCAAAACAGGAACAGTCAGGGTATTTATACAAATGGGAGCTACCCCTTCAATGCACATAGACACAGCAAACAGGCAGTGATATGCCAGGTGTGTGGCCGGTTTAGAATATTCCCCATTTCAACCATCGGGTGACAGACGTGATCCATGAGGAGGCTGTGAAGTTGCAGTTGCCTTGACCACGTTTCCACGGGCAGCACCATTGGAGGGAGGGTGGAGATCAGCCTGACTACAGACAGACACAGGACACACAGAAGTCCCAAAAACACACACATTTTAATTTTCTTCTTTGTTTTTACAGCACCACACAATGCACAAAACCCCAACAGTGCTCACAGTCCTTCTTTTCTCCTCTACCGCCTCCACTCCTCTCCCGCAAGCTCTGTCCTCTGCCTCTGGACTCCGGCTCCTCGAATGGAGGCGGCCCCTTTTATAGTTCACCTGGATGTGCTCCAGGTGCTCTCCGGTGACCTTCCTGCAGCACTTCCTCGTGTGGCGGAAGTGCTGCATGGGCACCATGAAGCACTCCGGGTGTACCTGGTTCCTGCTCCCACAACACTTCTTGGTGTGGCGGAAGTGCTGCAGTCCAGGGCTCCGTAACCATCTGAGCACCCCTTGCCAGTGGCCCAAGGCCCCAACAGGGTTGAGCTTCTAAGCTCCAATCCCGTGGCCCCAATACAAACCAAGGCAGCTGCCTGCTCATGTCCCAGGGGAGGTATTGTCCCTCTCCCAGTCCTTCCATCCTCCTGGAGTCCTGGCCATTCACCACACACACACACACATATATATATATATATATATATATATATATATATATATAGGCTACGCCTAAATAGTAGTGAAACAGAGCAAACGTTAAAAATCAATAGACGTTGGCACTGTATCTGATCGTGTTTAGCTCTGACAGGAGAACGTCCCCCGCGTGGGAAGAAAAGCACGTGGCTGTGATATCTCCGACAATCAGCAGCTACCCTCTAAAACACATGTAGCTCTGATCTCACAATCAAAAATATGAAACGTTACTCCTTAACAGTCTGTAGATGATACTGTCTGTTGAACAAACAGGAATTGCTAGCTAAGTACAGGCAAGGTACGCTCCAACACGTTTCGAGAGGTAGACCAAAAAGAACTAAAAAAAGGAATAAACCTGGCAAAATACAGATTCAAATAGCGTATTGAGGAGTATTTTGATAACAATGACCCACAGAACATGTGGAGAGGCTTAAAGATCATAATGGATTATAAGCGTAGCGATCAGCAGGTCAGCTATGACCCTAGTTTCCCTGACATCTTGAACAGTTTCATTGCACGCTTTGATGCATCTAGCAATAGGGAGACTGTACATCTCCCTTGGCTGGAGGAGCAGCATCAGCCTCTAGTCCTGCAACCACACCAAGTGAGGTCCACCCAGAGGAGGATCAACACCAACAGAGCTGCAGGACTGGATAAGGCGTCGGGTAAGACACTGAAAATATGTGCTGATCAATTGGCAGGAGTCTCCCTGTCTGCCTCAAATCTTCCAGTATTGTGCCAGTGCCTAAAAAATCAGTGGCCACCTGCCTTAATCATTACCGCCCTGTGGCTATGACCCAACCAATAAAGAAGTGCTTTGAGAGAATCCTCCTAATGTATATCAAAGATGCCAACCCTGCTGGATTTGACAACCATCAGTTCGCCTACAGGAGGAACAGATCTACAGAGGATGCCGTCTCAATAGTACTTCACACAGCCCTGACTCATCTGCAGTGCCTTAACACTTATGTTAGGATGCTATTCGTCGATTTTAGTTCAGTGTTTAACAGCTTAATCCCGGACAAGTTGGTACAAAACTTCATAATCTGGGTCTGTCCACATCGTTGTGTCTCTGGATCAGAAACTTTCTCACCATCAGGCCTCAGGTGGTTAGAATTGGAGATCGTACATCAGCCACACTGGTTTTGAACACAGGCACGCCACAGGGTTGTGTGCTCAGCCCAGCACTCTTCACGTTATTTACGCACGATTGCTCTGCCATCCATGCCACAAATATGGTTGTGAAGTTTGCAGATGATACGACCGTGCTGGGTCTCATATCAGACAATGATGAGACTCACTACAGAGAGGAGATACAACACCTAGCACTATGGTGCTCAGCCAACGACCTCATCTTGAACACCAGCAAGACCAAAGAGATCATTGTGGACTATAGGAGGTCCAGAAGAACAGAACATGCTCCTATATTCATACATAAGAAGGCTATAATGTGTGTGGACAATATCAAGTTCATGGGTATCTACATCAAATCGGATCTGACCTGGTCTTTGAACACATCTCACCTGGTAAAGAAGGCCCAACAAAGACTTCTTCCTTAGGAAGATGACGTGCTGGATTCTCCTGTTGGCTGCTCACAAACTTCTACAGATCCACTATAGAAAGCATTCTCTGTCACAGTATGACAGTGTGGTATGGCAGCTGCACAGCACAGGACAGGAAGGACTTGGCACGGGTGGTATGAACAGCACAGGGGATTGTGGGAAGTCCTCTCGTAGACCTGGACTCTGTATATGCTGGAAGGGTGCAGAAGAGGGCCAAATGTATAGCTGCAGATCTCACCCATCTGGGAAATGGACTGTTTGTACCACTGCCTTTGGGAAAGCGGTACAGAAACATAAAAACACATACCAGCAGACTGAGAAACAGCTTTTTCCCCAGAGCCGTGAAGTCCATCTGCCCCTGCTGATACACACACATACATCTACCCCTAACCTGCTCCCTGTAAACATGCACACACACTTTCCCTTGTAATCAAACACACACTCGTATTCCTCCCCTGCAGACCCACGCACACAGATCACTGGTCTGTGCAGGCGTACTACCTCAGGAAAAGTCTGGACTTGATGATGTTTTACTGCTGCTGTCTTTTATACTTATTATGTTTATTTTATTATTTATAGTGTATTGTGTATTTTAAGTATTCTGCCTTGAAGCCGAGTCCTACCAACAAAAAATTTCGTTAGGTGTATACATAATGACATTAAAGAATTCTACAGTTAAGTCCATAATTATTTGGACATAGACAGCTTTTTTCTAATTTTGGTTCTGTACATTACCACAATGAATTTTAAATGAAACAACTCAAGATGCAGTTGAAGTGCAGACTTTCAGCTTTAATTCAGTGGGGTGAACAAAACGATTGCATAAAAATGTGAGGCAACTAAAGAATTTTTTTAACACAATCCCTTCATTTCAGGGACTCAAAAGTAATTGGACAAATTAATAACTGGAAATAAAATGTTCATTTCTAATACTTGGTTGAAAACCCTTTGCTGGCAATGACAGCCTGAAGTCTTGAACTCATTGACATCACCAGATTCTGGGTTTCCTCCTTTTTAATGCTCTGCCAGGCCTTTACTGCAGTGGCTTTCAGTTCCTGTTTGTTTGTGGGCCATTCTGTTCGAAGTTTAGTCCTCAACAAGTGAAATGCATGCTCAATTGGGTTAAGATCAGGTGACTGACTTGGCCATTCAAGGATTTTCCACTTCTTTGCTTTAATAAACTCCTGGGTTGCTTTGGCTATATGTTTTGGGTCATTGTCCATCTGTATCATGAAACTCCACCCAATCAATTTGACTGCATTTAGCTGGATTTGAGCAGACAGTATGTCTCTGAACACCTCAGAAATCATTCGGCTGCTTCTGTCCTGTGTCACATCATCAATAAACACTAGTGTCCCAGTGCCACTGGCAGCCATACACGCCCAAGCCATCACACTGCCTCCACAGTGTTTTACAGATGATTTGGTATGCTTTGGATAATCAGCTGTTCCACGCCTTCTCCATACCTTTTTCTTGCCATCATTCTGGTAGAGGTTGATCTTGGTTTCATCTGTCCAAAGAATGTTTTTCCAGAACTGTGGTGGCTTTTTTAGATGTTCTTTAGCAAAGTCCAATCTAGCCTTTGTATTCTTGAGGCTTATGAGTGGCTTGCACCTTGAAGTGCACCCTCTGTATTTACTTTCATGCAGTCTTCTCTTTGTGGTAGACTTGGATATCGATACGCCTACCCCCTGGAGAGTGTTGTTCACTTGGTTGGCTGTTGTGAAGGGGTTTCTCTTCACCATGGAAATGATTCTGAGATCATCCACCACTGTTGTCTTCTGTGGACGACCAGGTCTTTTTGCGTTGCTGAGTTCACCAGTGCTTGCTTTCTTTCTCAGGATGTACCAAACTGTAGATTTTGCCACTCGTAATATTGTAGCAATTTCTCGGATAGTTTTTTTCTGTTTTCACAGCTTAAGGATGGCTTCTTTCACCTGGATGGAGAGCTCCTTTGACCGCATGTTGTCTGTTCACAGCAAAATCTTCCACATGCAAGCACCACACCTCAAATCAACTCCAGGCTTTTTATCTGCTTAATTGATAATGACATAACGACGCACTTGCCCACACCTGCCCATGAAATAGCCTTGAGTCAATTGTCCAATTACTTTTGAGCCCCTGAAATGAATGGATTGTGTTAAAAAAAATGCTTTAGTTGCCTCACATTTTTGTGCAATCGTTTTGTTCACCCCACTGAATTAAAGCTGAAAGTCTGCACTTCAACTGCATCCGAGTTGTTTCATTTAAAATTCATTGTGGTAATGTACAGAACCAAAATTAGAAAAAAGTTGTTTCTGTCCAAATATTTATGGACGTAACTGTATCTATCTATCTCCGTCTATACACCATCCCAGCCTTGCTGTCAGGTAAGGGGATGGGGCACACACACACACCCACACACACACATTCAGTGCATTCAAGGTTTTTGCAAATTTATTAAAAATAAAAAAAACTGAGAAATCCCATGTACACAAGTATTCACAGCCTTTGCTCAATACTTTGTCGATGCACCTTTGGCAGCAAATACAGCCTCAAGTCTTTTTGAATATGATGCGACAAGCTTGGCACACCTATCCTTGGCCAGTTTCGCCCATTCCTCTTTGCAGCACCTCTCAAGCTCCATCAGGTTGGATGGGAAGCGTCGGTGCACAGCCATTTTAAGATCTCTCCTGAGATGTTCAATCGGATTCAAGTCTGGGCTCTAGCTGGGCCACTCAAGGACATTCACAGGGTTGTCCTGAAGCCACTCCTTTGATATCTTGGCTGTGTGCTTAGGGTCGTTGTCCTGCTGAAAGATGAACTGTCGCCCCAGTCTGAAGTCAAGAGCGCTCTGGAGCAGGTTTCCATCCAGGATGTCTCTGTACATTGCTGCAGTCATCTTTCCTTTTATCCTGACTAGTCTCCCAGTCCCTGCCGCTGAAAAACTTCCCCACAGCATGATGCTGCCACCACCATGCTTCACTGTAGGGATGATACTGGCCTGGTGATGAGCGGTGCCTGGTTTCCTCCAAACGTTACGCCTGGCATTCACACCAAAGAGTTCCATCTTTGTCTCATCAGACCAGAGAATTTTCTTTCTCATGGTCTGAGAGTCCTTCAGGTGCCTTTTGGCAAACTCCAGGCGGGCTGCCATGTGCCTTTTACTAAGGAGTGGCTTCCATCTGGCCACTCTATCATACAGGCCTGATTGGTGGATTGCTGCAGAGATGGTTGTCCTTCTGGAAGGTTCTCCTCTCTCCACAGAGGACCTCTGGAGCTCTGACAGAGTGACCATCAGGTTCTTGGCCACCTCCCTGACTAAGGCCCTTCTCCCCCAATCGCTCAGTTTAGATGGCCGGCCAGCTCTAGGAAGAGTCCTGGTGGTTTCGAACTTCTTCCACTTACGGATGATGGAGGCCACTGTGCTCATTGGGACCTTCAAAGCAGCAGAAATTTTTCTGTAACCTTCCCCAGATTTGTACCTCGAGACAATCCTGTCTCGGAGGTCTACAGACAATTCCTTTGACTTCATGCTTGGTTTGTGCTCTGACATGAACTGTCAACTGTGGACCTTATATAGACAGGTGTGCGCCCTTCCAAATCATGTCCAACCAACTGAATTTACCACAGGTGGACTCCAATTAAGCTGCAGAAACATCTCAAGGATGATCAGGGGAAACAGGATGCACCTGAGCTCAATTTTGAGCTTCATGGCAAAGGCTGTGAATACTTATGTACACGTGCTTTCTCAGTTTTTTTATTTTTAATAAATTTGCAAATATCTCAAGTAAACATTTTTCACGTTGTCATTATGGGGTGTTGTGTGTAGAATTCTGAGGAAAAAAATGAATTTAATCCATTTTGGAATAAGGCTGTAACATAACAAAATGTGGAAAAACTGATGCACTGTGAATACTTTCCGGATGCACTGTATATATATATATATATATATATATATATATATATATATATATATATATATATATATATATATATATATATTTATATATATATATATATATATATATATATATATATATATATATATATATATATATACATACACACACACATACATACATACATACATGGATACATTGATTTTGTGTTAGACTGTGATAATTAATTGTTTCCCTAAGTCTTTTGAGCAGTATATATGTATATTTTTTTCCTTTTTTCTTGAGTTTCTGTAGTTTTACCATCCCCTCGCTTACAACTGAAGACTATCTATCTATAGCACCGGGTTATAAAGCAAGTTTTAGGAGCTTGTAGGAATATGGTACTTTTGTTTCAAGAACCTTTCAACGTTCATATCTTTAGCAATCCCTCACCTCTTTTTGAAACATATTAGTAGATGTAACTATTTTCAGCTTCATTTAAGACTGATTGCTCTTCATATCTTAAGCTTTTAGAGGTGGATTGGGAGGGTCTAGAAAAGTTAAAGTTTTAATCAATGTCTATTCTGGGATAGCCTGAAAATGATGCGGTTGATCTAGGGGCTAATAAAAAATGTAATACTACATTTTTATTTATATAATCTTCTACCTTACAATTTTCTGAACCTGCATATTCCAGTAATGATTCTTGGTGTACTTCTTTTGTTATTATCCATCTGTTGTCACAGACAATATGGATTGGCCTACATCCCAGCCAGGGTGAATTGTTCCTTACCTCATCAGAAAGTTCCCATGGATAGTGGGTTTACATATTCCTGGTCAAGATATTACAATGGAAGGACAGAAGGAGACTGCCTCCTGGGGTTATGTCACACACTAACATGACATGGGTGGCAACATCCCTCTGGTGGATCTCCCATGTACATATCCGTTGGGCAGCACTGGAGTTGTAGGTGATCCAGCTGGGTTTCTTAGGGGCTGCCAGGATTGCTACAGGGAGGAGAGTTCCTTGTTTCAAGAAGTGCTTCCTGGGTCCAGCATAAAGGAAGCCGTTTCACCGCACCCAGGCAAACTGGAGTCAGTAGAGGAGTAGGACAACAATCCTCTGGGAAAAAGTAGAGGGGAAAGAAAAGAAAAGAATGGAAGTGAATTGTATTGATGGAAGTGAATTGTATTGTGGAAGGAAGAAACTAATTGTAAAGGTATTGGCTTTAATAAAGAGGGTATTTGAACCCAGGACTTTGTTGACTGTGTAATTGTGTGTAGGTGTCAGAGACACATCCCTCAGTGGACACACTATTTATTAATCCAGGAAAACAATTCATGTTCTTGGGGATTCAGTGCCTAGCCAAGTAGCACTAGATACATTGTGACCAGTCCATTGCAGGATCCACTTACTCACATACACTCACACATAGAGTCACTGAACTGATATAGAGTTGCTAATTAGCTCAACACACATGTCTTTGGCATGCTGGATGTGGTGTCTGAGCATAGAACCCCAGAATGCAAATGTTCTATTTGTGATTGGTCTGAAAAAGTGGGATGGGAATTTTGATTTGTGAACAAGGCATGCTGGGTGCTGATGGTGGGATTGAAATAAAAAGCTGTTGTTTGTTGTTACCTAAAAGGTCTGCTGCTCATTATTTTGGCATTAAAAGCCCTCACGAACCACCACCTTTTCGGTGAGTATGTAAAAGACAGAACACTGGAGAAAGTCAGTGCAGACTTGACACAGAAAGTGACCAGGCTGAGATTCAAACCTGAGACACTGAAGTTCTAAGGCTGCATTGTTAACCACCACACCACCACATTAAACAAAATGTAGGCATCTTGAAGAGTTTATTGGGAGAATAAAGTCAACTTGATTCTCCCAATCAATCCTTTGTTGGAATTTAATGATAGAGGAAAATTGCACCAGAAAATGTCTTCATCTTTGTTTTAAGTTGATTATACCAAGGCATTTTCCAGCATGAAGAATCAAAAACCCAGTTAAAACTCAACTGACAGGAGAAAGAATCAATACGCAGTAGTTTTTGTTATGGGTGAGTAGGCCCTTTCAGAGAAGGATTTGGCAACAAAGTTTTCTTCTTTGTTTCTTTGCTTGTCTACTCTGCATACATATGCTGTAGACTATGCAGAGACTGCAGGTGAACTAAATACCAGACACATGCATTTTTTTAGTTTCCAGTCCTGGATTCATTTGCCAAGATGCTCTAAAGCCAACAGAGGGCAGCCCGCCAAAAAGATCTTGACAAACACATGGTTAGAAAATTCTGAAAGTCATATATTGTTCCTCTATTTGTTTCCTGCACAAATGAGTCATTCACATTCGTGTTTACTTAGAATGACTTCAGGTTATAAGTCTGAGTCATGCAATATCTTCTGAAGTCCTCAAGCAAATAGCATAAGGGATTATTTATTCTGCATAGCAGTAATGGAAATATGTGATCCTACTGAAAGTTATAAAAAGGTGATTTATTAATAAGCATTTCCATTGTATTATTTGGAATGGAGGACTCTAAAATAAGTAGATGTACCAACATTGATGGCAAGCAGGAAAGATACATCTTGTAGTGCCTACTTAGAAAGATGGAGCTCTGGGAATCTGCTTGAATAAGATTAAGGCCAATCAGCAAAAGTGGATAGGACTATCTTCACTTATGTCCTTTAAAGATGTTTCCCATCCTCATCAGACTCACCCTTTATCATACCAAAAGTGGATATTGTTAAAGTGAAATGGAGCACTGAAAGAAGGAAAAGAGAAGTAAAAACTGGGAGATGAAGGTCAGACAAGGGACAGAAAGGGAGCCCAAACCAAAAAAAAGAGCACAGAAAGAATCAATCAATCAACAAAACTAGATAGATAGATAGATAGATAGATAGATAGATAGATAGATAGATAGATAGATAGATAGATAGATAGATAGATAGATAGATACTTTATTAATCCCAAGGGGAAATTCACATACTCCAGCAGCAGCATACTGATACAAAAAAAAAATAAAGAGTAATAAAAATGTAGGTAAAACAGACAATAACTTTGAATAATGTTAATGTTTACCCCCGGGTGGAATTGAAGAGTCGCATAGTTTGGGGGAGGAACGATCTCCTCAGTCTGTAAGTGGAGCAGGACAGTGACAGGAGTCTGTCGCTGAAGCTGCTCCTCTGTCTGGAGATGACACTGTTTAGTGGATGCAGTGGATTCTCCATAATTGATAGGAGCCTGCTGAGTGCCCGTCGCTCTGCCACAGATGTCAAACTGTCCAGCTCCATGCCTACAATAGAGCCTGCCTTCCTCACCAGTTTATCCAGGTGTGAGGCGTCCTTCTTCTTTATGCTGCCTCCCCAGCACACCACTGCGTAGAAGAGGGCATTTGCCACAACCGTCTGATAGAACATCTGCAGCATCTTATTGCAGATGTTGAAGGACGCCAGTCTTCTAAGGAAGTATAGCCTATATACATGAAAACAAAACAAAACATATGCGAAAGAAAACAGAGGAGAAAGGTACTAACATTATATTTTTCTTGGAAGTACTTTTTAGCTATCTCTAACATGAAAGAGAGACAGAAAGTAAAGATAGCAATTTCATCTTTAACAAGGATAAGTGAAAAACCACATTGTTATCTTAAATAAAGAGTGCACTATTACATCACACACTACAATGTCACCCAAATATGTGACTGGCAATATATGCCATTACCATAAACAGTATGGCTTTGGCCATTAGAAATTGGCACTAATGGAAAACCAAGGTGTAAAATATTGTTACAGTCAGTGGCACTTTTGACAGGAACATTCTGGTAAGGCCATATCAGAATTTTCCGACAGACAGACAGACAGACAGACAGACAGACAGCACTTTATTTGTCCCCAGAGGAAAATTTGTTTTTTTACAGATGCTCAGTAAATATAGAAATATTATTATATAAAGATAAAAACAAATATACATCAGAAAGACAAGAAAGAAAGAAAACTAAAAATTACACCTATAGCCCAAGGTATACAGAGTGAAGAAGAAAAAAGACACTTGTAGTGCTTCAGTGTTACTCGCATCCATATCAGAAACACAGTCCTTCAGTCTCACAACTGCAGACTGCTCGATCAATAGTCAATTATCCAGAACAATCAAAAGCAGCAGCACTTTCTGGAGGCTTAGGGAAAGATTGAACAGGTAAGAAAGAACAACAAAACATTGGTCAACAGAGGCTTTAAGAACTCGAGGATTAACTCTAATGGGTTCCATGACTTTTCCTTTTGTAACTTCCTTTGTTATCTCCTCACTTGGCTATCAGTTATTGACAGTCCATACTGATGGTCAAAGTTGGACTCATCACTGCCCATATGAGTTGAAGTGGTTGTACTTGTTGATTCAGTAGGGATCATGTGGGTTGTCTGGCCATTAAATGAAGGTGGTGGTAATTGAAGGATGAAAAATCTATTAAAAAAATCTGTTCAGGACATTAGTTATGTCCAGATTCCCTTGTAATGCATTAGTCCTGGTATTGCTTGAGTTGAGTTATTAGGTCTAGTCCATTCCAAACATCCTTCATGTTATTCTGAGGGAGTTTGTTTTCTGTTGTATCTCTGTAAGTATCTTCCTTCCACTCAACATTTTCTTTAGCCCTCTCTGTATGCTCTTTGGAGCCTCTTTGTCACCAGATTTGAATGTTATTGTCTTCTAATTCAGAAGCCTTTTAGCTCCTTAGTAATCCAGAGCTTGTTGTTTGGAAAGAGAGAGAGAGAGAGAGAGAGAGAGAGAGAGAGAGAGAGAGAGAGAGAGAGAGAGAGGTTAGAAGCATGCACTGATACAGTGCATTGCCACACCCACCATACAATGAACCACCTCAGGATTCCAAATTAGGACCCAAGCACAGCCGTGCAATGTCTAACACTAGTTTTGAAACAGAATTTAATATACAGTAATCCCTCGCTATATCGCACTTCGCCTTTTGCGGCTTCACTCTATCGCGGATTTTATATGTCAGCATATTTAAATATATATCGCAGATTTTTTGCTGGTTCGCGGATTTCTGCGGACAATGGGTCTTTTAATTTCTGGTACATGCTTCCTCAGTTGGTTTGCCCAGTTGATTTCATACAAGGGACGCTATTGGCAGATGGCTGAGAAGCTACCCAACTTACTTTTCTCTCTCTCTCTCTTGCGCTGACTTTCTCTGATCCTGACGTAGGGGCATTGAGCAGGGGGGCTGTTCGCACACCTAGACGATACGGACGCTCATCAAAAAATGCTGAAAGATTATCTTCACTTTGCTCCCTTCTGTGCAGGTGCTTTGCATACTTAAAAGCACGAAGGGCACGTATTGATTTTTGGTTGTTTGTTTTTATCTGTCTCTCTCTTTCTCTGCTCCTGACGGAGGAGGTGTGAGCTGCCACCTTCAACTGCTTTGTGCCGCGGTGCTTCGCATACTTAAAAGCCAAACAACCCTATTGATTTGTTTGCTTTTCTCTATCTCTCTGACATTATCTGCTCCTGATGCGCACTCCTTTGAAGAGGAAGATATGTTTGCATTCTTTTAATTGTGAGACGGAACTGTCATCTCTGTCTTGTCATGGAGCACAGTTTAAACTTTTGAAAAAGAGACAAATGTTTGTTTGCAGTGTTTGAATAAAGTTCCTGTCTCTCTACAACTTCCTGTGTTTCTGTGCAAATCTGTGACCCAAGCATGACAATATAAAAATAACCATATAAACATATGGTTTCTACTTCGCGGATTTTCACCTTTCACGGGGGGGTCTGGAACGCAACCCACGCGATGGAGGAGGGATTACTGTAATCTGTGATGCAGTGGCGGAGTCCCTCAGTGTCATTTGCATGGAACCTCCATATTATTTTCCAGTCTGTCATTTGGAAACAGTCATTGAGAACCATTTCATCCTCCAGTCTCCACTTCTTAAGTACCCTGGAGGTAACAGGTTGCCATCTAATAACACGTTTGTAGATGGGCATAAGATGGATCAGACTGAGGTCAAATGCGTCCAAAGGTACCACAGGTTTACATTTAAAGGCATCTATAATATTTGAATGAAGCAAATCCAGCTTACTGTTTCTTGAAGTTGAACATGACACATACTGATGGAAGTTTGTCATTGTTCCTTCAAAAGTCACATGGTTGAAGTCACCACATATTATAACCACAGTGTCAGAATGATTCATCATTGGAGTGTTGGTAACAGAGTGAATAATTTCTGTTTGAGTCCCCATTTCAGAGGTAGGAATATGAACATTAATCAGGATGATGTAATTCATCTCCCTGGGCAAATAACCTAGACGAATTCCAACAGTTAGAATTTCGATGTTTGAATTACACATTTTAGTTTTAACTGTAATACACTCCATTTTACACCATTCATCATTCACACAGATGACAAGAACCCCTCCTGTCTTTTTTCCATACTGTTGTGGGTTTCCATCTGCTCAAATATGATCAAACATGCCCAGTATTAAAATTGTGTCAGGTATATTGGATTTCAATAAGCTCTTTGCAACACGTAAAAGTCATAGAACCTGTACACATCGTTACCTGTTATAAGAGCAGATGATTTATCCATCTTATTTAAGAGTGATTGAACATTTCCCATTAAACCAGAACTAAGCTAGCCTACAGATTCCCCTTGCTCTCCCTTTGACTTCTTCTAAGTTTGCAGCTTGAGACAAGCCAACTGAAAGGTTTGTGATGACAGTAGCAATATCATTGTAAATGTTCAATCCATTTATCCAATTTCTAGTGGCTACTATTAGTGACAAGACAGCAGCCAGATCAAAGCTAATTTTAACAAAAATCAAAACTAGTAACTAGTAAAATAAGTTTGAAAACAAAAAGAAAAGCAGAGAGAATGTGGAGCTTCGAGAAAAGGTTGCATAGCCCCTCAAAGTATGTGTGCAGACTACTTTAATATAAGCATTAATTTATCAAACTAACGATATTTGTCCCTCTTTTGCTAATGATCAGTGAAACATGCAAGTTCACACATCATTCATGTCACAAAAAATCTATCAAATGATAGCCTGGTGCATGGTCTGTCTCAAATGGCATCAAATCATTTTGGTACTTCAGACATTGTAATGTCTTCATTTCTGGTATTGCTCTCTTCTCATTTTTTCTGTAACCGTGGCTTTATTTAAAGAAGCAAATGGTACTTTTTGTACCTCTTCACTTGTGTGTGCTGCAACCAAGGTTATTATAGTTAACTAAAACTAATATCAAAACTGAAACTATTATTAAAAAAACATTTTCGTAAACTGAAATAAAATAATTAACAAAACCGAAATGAAAAACTAAAACTAAACGAAACTATTAAAGTAGCTGGAAAGACTAACTGAAATAAAATAATAATTTACTAAAATATTTTTAGTTTTCGTTTTTGAATGAATATTCTTGCCGTTAGTCTTTAACCCTTGTAAGTTTTAACTCTAAAACAGAAAGTCATCGACCACGAACCGCCCGCACATATTCATCCAGTGAACGGTGGCTGGTGACGGAGGGCAGCTGTTCACACAGCATTTGCGGTGACAGAGCAAGCTGAGTGCGGGTGCATAAAGCGTGTGAAATAGAAAGCGATATGCGTGCCGCCTTTCTTTGTGCTTGTTGTATATCAAGATGTAATTCAAATGGCTGAAATCAGAATGTACTGGTCAACAAAATGTTTACCATATGGTTGGAAAAATCACGAGTGAGTAACATTTCAGTTTATTTCTCAGGTGTTTGCTTTTTGTTGAGAGCGATTCACCTGCCTCTTCGCAAAGGAGAAATCGTTTTTACTTTCTCATATACGAAGTATAGAGAAAGTATAGTAATCATGAAAAAATTCGACCTCGATATTTTGATGAATCTTGACGTTATAGACTAACCAGTGTCCAACAATACTATTTTTTTTGGAATTGTGTGCGTACGCACGTGCGTGTGTGTGTTTGTGTGTGTGTCTGTGTGTGTGTAAACACGATAACTCAAAAATGCAACTAGATAGATGGATGAAATTCGGCATGTGGTTGTTACACCATAGATCTGTATTAACTTTTGGACCAAATCCATCACCCGGAAGTGGTACTTTACCTGAACACATACTCGATTTTTTTTTTTAATACAGCTGCAGAGTCCGATTTATTCAATTTTACTTTTATAATAATTGTTCAATATATTATTAATTTGATTTGTTGTTGATGGTTCCTTAATGTACATAATATAAAAATATAATCATTGTCTTGCGGTTTATTCCTCAAATATCCATCCCCATATCTGAGTATACAAGAAAGTCTCGAGGAGACCACTCCCGGTTGTTGAAAATAAAATGGCACTGATCGAGACTGACTAGGTCATCATACAAGATCAGCATATTGTTGCTGATCAATCACTTTTGCTTTAAAAACATCGTTTAACAACAAAGCGATACAAACAAAGGTAGAGAGTCTGACAAGTGATGAAAAACTAAACATACTAATGGGTTTTTGTATTTATTCCATATTTATTAATTTATCTTTTTTAGTTCATATTCACAACTCAAAATACCTGATATTGTGAAAGTAATCCATTAGCAGAATTTTAAAATATTTGTCTCCCTTTTTTCAACGTTTTTCTCCCCCTCTCTCAAAATAGATAGTTGAAATCATCATATTCTTTTTGTTCTTAACATCAGCCTTATCATACATATTGCATACCAGGGATTTTTCCTGCCTTGCATCCAAACCTGCTGTGGTAGACTCCAGGTTTCCTGTGATCCTGCTCTGGATAAACAGGTTTAGATAATGTATATGTTGTTCTTAATCTCAGACGCTGTCTCTGTTGTTTTATGCCTATCCGTACTCCTATTACCTGCTCTTGCTCTGCTCATTATGGGTTTACTGTCCTTTATGGTGGTCTATTCAAGACTCACTGCCCTTAACCTTCACACTATATGCTTGTTGTTCTTTGTTTCCCTCAATACAGTTAGGTGGGGTCAGCACACTCATTCAAGTCTAAGAGCCCTGTTCTTCCTAAGCCCCTGTGATTTTCATGAGAAAATATTTTAAAAAGTATAAAATTGTGTAAAATTGTTCATATTCAGTGTCTGGTTTTGATTATGCTTGTTTTTATCAGACAAAAGCAAGACCAGATAATAAACTATGTGGTGTAGTAAGCTTCCACTAACATTAAACTCATATCCAAATCTGTTAAGTGTACAGTTCTGTCTGATTGTGACACAAAACTAACTCTGTAGGCGCTCCATGTCATAATTACTAAAACTAAAACTGAAACTAATATATATAAAAATAAAATAGAAATGTCTTTGTGAAATAAAAACTAAACTAAAACTAAAAATACACAATGAAGGAAAACTAAAACTAAACTGAATTTCCAAGTAAGGTCAGAAAAAATATAGAAATAAAAACTAATATAAAAAGGCAAAACTATAATAACCTTGGCTGCAACGTCTCAACTGGAAAATGCTCAAAACAGAAGTGCAAACATGCCATTAAAAAAACCACAACATCAGATGGTCCTCATTTTCACATCCCATCACTAAACTGGAAAATTCAGGTTGCTCTGGCCACCCAAGGTTATAGAGAACATGACAGGGCTTGAAACACCCGGTCTGAAGACAATTTCACGTATTACACAAGGCAATGTTTTTCTAGATAAGTAAACAGATTGCACGTATGATGGAAAATTGTAAAAAGCTGAGGTTTGCTATAAACATTTTAATAACAAGTTAAATTACTGAGGGAAGTTTATAACTTACCTTTCAGAATATCTATTGGGGCTGCTTCCTGCTAGCCCTAAATGTGTGAAACGCCACTCATCATGGTGTCATCACTGTCCTAATAATAATAATAATAATAATAATAATAATAATAATAAATCGAAACTTAAACTGCAAAAAAAGAGTTTCTGGAGGACAGAAACCTGAAATCGTGACAGATATATATTTTGAAAATGCACATCTAATTGAGTTGCTATAGATGGGGAGCAGGAAGTTGGGGAAAATGAATAAAGACAAGTATAAATTTATGCACATGTAATCAAAAATATCCAGAGGTACAGTAAACTTAAAATTAAATTATGTGTCATTTAAAATAACATGGGTTAGATAAAGTCAAAAAAAGAAAGGAAATGTAAGAACACAAGTCTACAAAAAAGATTGGGCAATCAAATGCTGAAATAGGTGCACTGTAATTGTACTGTTATAAATAACAGCTAAATGCACTTCATCAAATATCAAACCATCCAAAATGTGTAAACTTTCTGAAATAACAAGTCTACTTTAACTGTTTATCTCTATTTTAATTCCTTTATATAAAAAACATTTCTTTATGCTAATTAAGAAGAATATGGAAACACAGTTGGGTCCATTTTTTCCTGAGGAAAGAATTTAGAGGCACCTGAACTGGTCAGAAAAGGCACCTTACAGTATCTGCCAACAAGCAGCCCAGCAGCAACTGTTGCTAAGGAACCTCTGCCAACCAAGAAAAACAGCCCAGAGAGAAAGTCACAGACCAGTGAGCCAGAGTCAGAACATTGATATGCAATGCGTCATCTCTGATAATGGTAGCCAACAAAGCAGGATGTTACAGCATTTATTACTCACCAGTAACGGCGCACTACATGGACTTGAGCATATGTTTTCCTTAATTCTTCAATCTGCCTCAAGAATGATTTAAGATATGAAGAGGTAGGGGAAGTGATGGTGAAGGTGATAGGGATGAGAACGGCACCCATACGCATGCACTGCACGGCCACCCTGCTGATCGCTGCCGAGAGTTGATTCTACAATAAAATAAAATAAAAAGAGGAATAACCTTGGAGGTCAATCATCACACCGAAAGCGGATAATAGATGTCACGTAGTATATGTGTACCAAATTTCAGGTCAATAGTTCAAACGGTTTGAGAGCTACAGGTGATTTAAAATCCTGGACAGACAAACGGAGAGCCAGGTAGCATATTATATAAGAAGATTGTAGAAGTCCGAGGTTAAGACCCTCCCTACTTCTTCCATACTCAGTACATTACTATACAGCAACATATAGATGGCACACTCTTGACAGAATACCAGAAGGGAAATGATAATTATTAATCTAGTTTTTAATTCACATGTTAAAAACTACAGTATATTAATAATATTAGTGCCTTTCTCAATAAAGAATCTGAAGTACTATCAGAAGTTTACTGTGCAGCTTATAGTTTTGAAGAGCACCACACACTAATAGTTAAAGTTCATTCACTGGCCATTTTGTTGTCAAAATTTTGAGTGAGAAATAATGAACGTTGACTGTCCCCCTCAAGCTGGAATTGTTAAATGGAGTGCCACATTGTGATAATTATAGTTCACCAAGACATCATAAACACTTGTTGCATTTTGTCCTGAAGCTGATTAATGAAAGAATATATGGCATTTCAATTTTCCAGATGACAATAAAATGATATGATATACGGTAATAAACAATAAAAGAAGATATCCCAAAATACACATGCTTTCTGTGTGTTCTTTGCACATTCTCCCCATTTTTCTGTCTTCTGTTTTCCAAAACTTGTGATGTTCCTCCAAATAATTCTTTGTTGGGTGAGTTTGCTATTATAAAATGGCCCTGTTTCAGTGAGTCTAGGTATGTAAGTAATTGGGTGTGACCAGTCATACGATTCTTTCTAAGTCATTCAGGGTTGCTCTCTGACTTGCATTCAGTGCTGTTTGGATCGACTTCAGCTCTCCATAACAAATCATGTTAAGGAGGTTTAGTAAATGTAGGTAAGTAGAGTGGTGACATTTGGCAAATATTTCAAAGTTGGGTCCTCACAGTTATAGACATGACTGAATATTGAATACTTTTCCTGGTCAATTGGGTATTTTATCAGCAGTTCACCACAGCAGATACACTGAGCTTTATTCACTGCTTGCCTAAGATCTTATTCAATGTGCCTCAAAATAGGGTCAAAGCACGAAAGCAGTTTGCATAATACATTTACTAATAATGTGAGGAAAGTCATCTGCACACTTTGCATGTATAGTTAATGAAAAACAGTGTGAACATCTCAAGGAGAAAAAGGTCATCCTGCAATGATTTAATTTTTCTACAGATCTGCAAAATCCAGACGATCTAAGGCATAGTCCAAAGCTACAAAAATTAGTGAAACATACACTGAGCTTTGATAAACAGAAAGCATTGGTGTTAACATTTGCAAAAATGTTTTCTTCTGTTTTAAATGTAAAGAAAATATTTCACTATTTACAAAAATGAATCAATCTTACAAAAATGAAAAACTGAATGGATTGCAATCACAGTCTTTTTAGCAGACAATACATTGAAAGCGTTAGTCCCCCCTTTTTGCTCTTCTATTATTGTATTCATTCTTCAGTCATAATGGAAGACCACTGATATTTTAAATTTGGAAAAAAAATAAAAAACATAATGGGGCGGCACGGTAGCGAAGTGGGTAGCGCTGCTGCCTCACGGTTGGGAGATCTGGGGACCTGGGTTCGCTTCCCGGGTCCTCCCTGCGTGGAGTTTGCATGTTCTCCCCGTGTCTGCGTGGGTTTCCTCCGGGCGCTCTGGTTTCCTCCCACAGTCCAAAGACATGCAGGTTAGGTGGATTGGCGATTCTAAATTGGCCCTAGTGTGTGCTTGGTGTGTTTGTGTGTGTCCTGCGGTGGGTTGGCACCCTGCCCGGGATTGGTTCCTGCCTTGTGCCCTGTGTTGGCTGGGATTGGCTCCAGCAGACCCCCGTGACCCTGTGTTCAGATTCAGCGGGTTGGAAAATGGATGGATGGATGGATAAAAATATAATGCATGTGTTATGTCCCAACCACGATTGCTCCACTCTCTTGGGTTCAAATTCATGTTTTATGTTTCGTTTATTAATATTTGATACTTTGATTTATGTTGTTTACGTGCATTATTCTTTATTTTTGGTTTTGTCTATCAATTTAGGCTGCCTTTGTTAAGTTCCATGAGTTTTGTGGGTGGTGTCACCATCGCCACCAGGAACTGCCCTATAAAACCAGAGGGTCTACCTAGTTTCGAATACACTGAGGAGTGTTGAGTTTACTAGAGTTTATTGTTATTTTTTAAATTATTTGATATTTGACCTTTTGCTCTGTTTTTGACCTTGCCTTGGATTTCTGCCCTGGGACTTTGCTCGACTTGGATTGCCTTTGCTTCAGGTAATCCCTTTTGCCTTTGTTTGTTCTACGAAGCTTGCTTTTTTTTTACTGAGCACTGTGTTAAGAATTTGTTTTTTTAAGTAAGACTAGTAAAATACCCGCGGTTCGCAGCGGAGAAGTAGTGTGTTAAAGAAGTTATGTAAACATATATATACATATACATATATACATATAAATACATATCTACATATACACATATCTACATATACATATATATAAATATATACATATATATATATATATATATACACATACATATACACACACATATACATATATACATATACACATACATACATACATAGTTGCGTTGTAACACGGGCTGTGATTGTTACATGGGAGGGAGACGACAAATCACAGCTTCCCGCTTTCTAATCGGGCCTGTGATTGGTGCTTTGACTGATGCCCAGATCCCACAGTATCTCCCCTTAGGAGAGGCGTTAGGCAAGTGTAATTGAATAGCGGTGCTGCAAGTTTAGCTTTACACCTATTTTTAAGGCTGATTGACTGAAAGGGGCTTTCATGAAAAATGTTAGGGCTTTGCTACAGGATACACCCTCCACAAGTTAAGGAAGTAAAAATAAAGGTATATATTTCTGTTTTATTTAAACCTTTTAAGTTTGTATGCGGGCGGTATGGTGGCACAGTGAAAGGTGCCAGTTAGGAGACCCGGGTTCGCTTCCCTGCGTGGAGTTTGAATGTTCTCCCCGTGTCTGTCTGGGTTTCCTCCGGGTACTCCGGTTTCCTCCCACAGTCCAAAGACATGCAGGTTAGGTGCATTGGCGATTCTAAATTGTCCCTGGTGTGTGGGTGTGTGTGCCCTGCGGTGGGCTGGCACCTTGCCCGGGGTTTGTTTCCTGCCTTGTGCCCTGTGTTGGCAGGGATTGGCTCCTGTATTTAGGATATAGCGGGTTGGATAATGGATGTATGGACATTTGTATGCATAGCCCCATTTGCCCGTTTTCATTTTTTTTCTTTCTTCAATAACATTTCAGCAAACCCGGAGCTTGTCAGTTCAAATCCTGGTACTGACACCACTGTGTAACCCTGAGGAAGTCACTTCACCTGCCTGTGCTGCAAAAAACAAAAGTAATGTAACAAATTGTACCTCAGATGTTGCAAGTTGCTGGAATAAAGGCATAAGTCAAATAGATAAATATGTATTATACACATAGGAACTATTCATTTATTTTCAGTTAAGTCATCTGCAGCAAACCTTTATAAATGAGGGTTTCTCCTTTTTAGATAGTGCAAACTGTTTCTTCTTCATTGAGGTTTTCTCTTGGAGAGCTTTTTTCATTTCATTGAAAATTAAAGCAGCAGCTACCAAAATATGTAGCTTTCTTATTAATTTTTCAACATTGTGTAAAATAACTTTATAAAGTAACATAAAAGGTTTAAATACTGGTTATCCTTTTACACTAAAATATTACTAAAGAGATACAAAAAAAGTAAAATGCATATGTTGTTTTTCTTTAAGGAGATTAAATATTACTGAAGAAAGAAAAAAAAAAAACTAAAACAGCCAAATGGGGCTATGCATACGAACTTAAAAGGTTTAAATAAAACAGAAATATATACCTTTATTTTTACTTCCTTAACTTGTGGAGGGTGTATCCTGTAGCAAAGCCCTAACTTTTTTCGTGAAAGCCCATTTCAGTCAATAAGTCTTAAAAACAGGTGTAAAGATATTGACAATAAGCTACACAAACCCACCAAGACATGGAATCGTTTAAATAAAGGTGCTGCGCTACCTTCTTCCAGATCGGCCCCAAGGCGTTCATATTTTTCCAAAGCAGTTCTGGTCTCCATCGGCATCTGTAGCTGAGTCGAAAAACACCATCCCATACTATTAGTTAACGATTAACACATTTCTATATGTATTGAAAGCATACAATACAACTGATAATATGTTGCGCTTATTTATCTGGTGTACCGACATTTTTGTGCGTTTAACGGCTGAAATCCAACGTGGTTTATGCCCTTCAGAATGAAAACAGTTTGCATTTACCTTTTTAATAAAAGGCGAGCTTTTAAGCCTGGGAAATCACCCCGTAAATGCACATGTTTAATTGCACATGTGTTAATATGTATGCTTACACACTGTTTCTTCTTCATTGAGGTTTTCTCTAGTATGTAGATCGGGGTAATTACATTCACGGCATTCGTAGTCTGAATCACAATCTGATTGTATGGGTGGTTACCTACCAGGTAACGCTTATGGTTGGCCAGCAAGTCAGCTAACATCAGCCACGGTGCCTTCAGTTGTGAGAAGCAGATCATAGAATGGTTGAAAATAGTTTACTGTCAAATAATGCAAAGAGTACGCGACACGTGTTTCGCCCTAATTCTTGGCTCATCAGGCGTACACACTCACTGCACTCGCTTACGGGAATCGAACCTCAGACATCAGCGCTAGAGGCGAAGCCCCTAACATTGCGCCACGGCGTGTGGTTCGTTTATTTGACAGCATTTAGATCGGGGTAATTACATTCACGGCATTCGTAGTCTGAATCACAATCTGATTGTATGGGTGGTTACCTACCAGGTAACACTTATGGTTGGCCAGCAAGTCAGCTAACATCAGCCACGGTGCCTTCAGTTGTGAGAAGCAGATCATAGAATGGTTGAAAATAGTTTACTGTCAAATAATGCAAAGAGTACGCGACACGTGTTTCACCCTAATTCTTGGCTCATCAGGCATACAAACTCACTGCACTCCCTTACGGGAATCGAACCTCGGACGTCAGCGCTAGAGGGGCTTCGCAATGAAGTATTGCTTTTAAATTTTAATTAAGAAGAAAAGAAAACCTTTTTAAATTGAGGGAAAATATACCAATAACAATTTGTTAAGGATCTGTTTTTTTTGTGAAGCTGCCTTTACACAGCCTGTCCGCTGTTTTATAAACGAACGCCATATAAGGCTGTCCTTTCTCCTTCACAGTCAGTTCACGTGATTACGTGTGAGCCGTGATGACGTGATACGCAACCCCGCGTCCCACGGCCAGCGAGCTGCAGTCCATTACTGTATATGGACAAAAAAGAGGTTCCAGTTATGACCGTTACGCTTTGAATTTCGAAATGAAACCTGCCTAATTTGTAAGTAAGCTGTAAGGAATGAGCCTGCCAAATTTCAGCCTTCCACCTACACGGGAAGTTGGAGAATTAGTGATGAGTGAGTGAGTGAGTGAGTGAGTGAGTGAGTGAGTGAGTGAGTGAGTGAGGGCTTTGCCTTTTATTAGTATAGATCCTACATGTGCCGTTATTACTAGATGGGTTAATTGTTGATATCACCCTCTAGTGGAACTTTTAGGAACTCTTAGTCCTTGACTTCATTCACTTCAGCTCTAATTTCTACTTGTATTATACTATAGTTTGTTACAATTGCACTGTGTCAGTAGGTGAAACTGTTTAAATAGCTACTTTTTAAATTTATGATACATTTTCATCTGTAATTCCAACAATAAAGTGCTGGTATGGAATGTATTAAGAGAAGTTTGCACATAAAGTGTTAATGGTGGCCAATCATGAAATACATTTGCTTTGATTACAGTAATCCCTCGCTATATCGCGCTTCGCCTTTCGCGGCTTCACTCCATCGCGGATTTTATATGTAAGCATATTTAAATATATATCGCGGATTTTTCGCTGCTTCGCGGGTTTCTGCGGACAATGGGTCTTTTAATTTCTGGTACATGCTTCCTCAGTTGGTTTGCCCAGTTGATTTCATACAAGGGACGCTATTGGCAGATGGCTGAGAAGCTACCCAGCTTACTTTTCTCTTTCTCTTGCGCGGACTTTCCCTGATCCTGACATAGGGGATTGAGCGGGGGGGCTGTTCGCACACCTAGACGATACGGACGCTCGTCTAAAAATGCTGAAAGATTATCTTCACGTTGCTATCTTTTGTGCAGCTGCTTCCTGAAACGACATGCACGGTGCTTCGCATACTTAAAAGCTCGAAGGGCACGTATTGATTTTTGCTTGAAAAACAAACTCTGGCTCTCTCTCTCTCTCTCTCTTTGTCTGCTCCTGATGGAGGGGGTGTGAGCTGCCGCCTTCAACAGCTTTGTGCCGCCGGTGCTTCGCATACTTAAAAGCAAACAGCCCTATTGATTTGTTTGCTTTTTTCTATCTCTGTGACATGATCTGCTCCTGACGTGCACTCCTTTGAAGAGGAAAATATGTTTGCATTCTTTTAATTGTGAGACAGAACTTTTGAAAAAGAGACAAATGTTTGTTTGCAGTGTTTGAATAACGTTCCTGTCTCTCTACAACCTCCTGTGTTTCTGCGTAAATCTGTGACCCAAGCATGACAATATAAAAATAACCATATAAACATATGGTTTCTACTTCGCGGATTTTCTTATTTCGCGGGTGGCTCTGGAACGCAACCCCCGCGATGAAGGAGGGATTACTGTACTTCTAAAATATAATGAGCTGGATTAGAGCTCTCTAGTGTTTGTTAAATAAAGCTAATGTTTGGATTCATGTGGAATTTTCTTATATTAACACTATGCATATTATATCACGGTGGCGCAGTGGGTAGCGCTGCTGCCTCGCAGTTGGGAGACCTGGGGACCTGGGTTCGCTTCCCGGGTCCTCCCTGCGTGGAGTTTGCATGTTCTCCCCGTGTCTGCGTGGGTTTCCTCCGGGCGCTCCAGTTTCCTCCCACAGTCCAAAGACATGCAGGTTAGGTGGATTGGCGATTCTAAATTGGCCCTAGTGTGTGCTTGGTGTGTGGGTGTGTTTATGTGTGTCCTGCGGTGGGTTGGCACCCTGCCCAGGATTGTTTCCTGCCTTGTGCCCTGTGTTGGCTGGGATTGGCTCCAGCAGTCCCCCGTGACCCTGTGTTCGGATTCAGCGGGATGGAAAATGGATGGATGGATGGATATTATATCTCACAATAAACCAAGGAGTCATTTTTTATGGACAGCTAGAATCAAAACATTTCCTTTTGTGGTTTTTAATCTGTTACATTAAATCACATTAATTTGACCAGTGTTAAGAAATGAAGCCCTGAACTCACAGTTTAAATAATTTCTTAACAAGGTCACTTATTAACACAGCTTGTCCCCTGACATGAATCGTAAGCAATATTTAGTGAGCTATGATAATCATATTCTAGGTATGAATTCTTTTGTTGTAAATATACTGTAACATTCTTTTGTCTGAATAGTGAAATATTGACACATCTTTTTAAATTATTTACAGCAGATTTAGAAAGTATTCAGACTCCTTTACTTTTTATACATTTTACTATACTGGTGCCTTATGCTAAAATCATTTACATTGATTTTTTTTCTCCACATTAGGTAAAACTCCATACCCCAGAATGACAAAGAGAAAACAGAATTGTATTTTTTTTTTATGGACTTCTTAAAAATATAAAATGAAATATCACATTGGCACAAGTATTCAAATCCTTTGCTATGATGTTGTCTAATCATCATAATTGAGATGTTTCTGCACCTTGTTTAGAGCCCACTTGTGGAATACTCAGTTCATTGAAAGTGATTGGTAAAGGCCCACACCTGTCTATACAAGGTCCTACAGCTGCCAATGTGTATCAGAGCAAAAACCAAGTCATGAGGCGAAGGAATTGTCTGCAGAGCTTAGAGGCAGGATTGTGCTGAGGTACAGATCTGAGAAAGACTATACAATATTTCTGCTGGATTGAAGGTTCCCAAGAGGAAGCCTCTATAAATCCCAAATTGAATAAGTTTGAAACAACCACAGCTCTTCCTAAAGCTGGTCACCTGGCCAATCTGAGCAATCATGGGAGAAGGGATATGATAAGAGAGGTGACCATGATCCTGATGGTCACCCTGGCTATGTTCCAAATAACCTTTGTGGAGATAGGAGAAGCTTCCAGAAGGTCAACCATCAGTGCAACACACCACTGATCTGACATTTAAAGCAGAGTGGTCAGGTGGAAGCCTCTCTTTAGTAAAAAAAAAAACATGGAAACCCTCATGAAGTTTGAAAAAAGGCATCTAAAGGACTCAAAGACTGTGAGAAACAAGATTCTCTGGTCTTATTAAACCAAGATTAGTGTCATGTTTGAAGGAAACTCATCACCAGTGCAATACCATTCCATTGCTGAAGCATGGTGGTGGCAGCAACATGCTGTGGGGTTCAGACTAGAAGAATAGTTAGGATTGAAGGAAAGCTGAATTAAGCAAAATACAGATAACCTTAATGAAAACCTGCTCCAGATCTCTCTGGACCACTGACTGGGCCAGAGGTTTACCTTCCAACAGGACAATGACCTTAAGCACAAAGCAAAGACAACACAGCAGTGACTTAGAGATAATACTGAGAATGTCTCTAAGTTGCCCAGCCAGATCCTGGACTTGCATACTATTGGTCATCTCTGGAAAGACCTGAAAATAGCTGTCCACCAACGGTCTCCATACAACATGACAGAGTTTGAGAGGACCTGCAGAGAAGAATGGCAGAAAGTCCACAAATCCAGGTGTGCAAAGCTTGTCACATCAGACTTAAGAAGACTCCAGACTAGAATTGCTGCTAAACAATGTCAATGTGATATATATATATATTTTAATTTTTAATATATATGCAAACATGTCCAAAATCTTTCACTTTGTCATTCTGGGGTATTTAGTGTTGGAAATGTGAATTTAAATGATTAAGGTTGCAGCACAACAACATTTAAAAAAATTGAAGGGGTCTGAATAATAACTGAATCCACTGTATTTTAATGTTTAAACCTCACTGCACTTGATTAATCTTGCTTACAGTTCTCTAGTTAAATTTTGACTTTGCACAAGCACACATGCACATTATCTTTTCACATATTAATTACCCTTCTCCTGATGTCTAACAGTGTTTGAAATAGTTAGTAGTGCTGAAGTTATTCTTTAGTTAAGATAAGATGAGCAGCGAAATGGAAAACAGAAAGAAAGTCAGTCCTTACAGCAACCTCTACAGAAGTAAGCAGTATAGCAGCAAGCACAAAAATAACAGAGAGGTAAAAAACAGCAAAGTGTGACAAATCCTTGCATTTTAGGGGCCTATGTGAGCCATGGAGCTATCTGTGTATCAGTAACATTTTTAAAGGTGCTCAGAGTATGTTTATCCATGTTCTCATTCTACTTTCTCAAAATTTATGATCCAAGGGTGAGGAAACTTATTCTGGCAGGATAGAGTACAAGGCAGGAGGTCGTTCACAAATGCAATCAAGCACACAATGAGCCAATTTAGAGTCACCAGTTTATTTAAGTTGCTTGTGTTTAGAATGTTGGTCACAAACAACTGCTGACGCCACAGGCATGCCAACACCTAGTTCCAAAATTTCCTGTTGTGCCAACCTGTATAAACACACACCTTTTTTAACACACCTGGTGTTATGAAATGACTAGCTTGTTATTTAACTTTTCCCGTAAACATTTCTTAAGACAATGGGCCTCAGTTATAGCAGTGTTGGTTATTTGATTTTATCACAACTACTATGTAAATCAAGCACACAATGAGCCAATTTAGAGTCACCAGTTTATTTAAGTTGCTTGTGTTTAGAATGTTGGTCACAAACAACTGCTGACGCCACAGGCACGCCAACACCTAGTTCCAAAATTTCCTGTTGTGCCAACCTGTATAAACACACACCTTTTTTAACACACCTGGTGTTATGAAATGACTAGCTTGTTATTCAACTTTTCCCGTAAACATTTCTTAAGACAATGGGCCTCAGTTATAGCAGTGTTGGTTATTTGATTTTATCACAACTACTATGTAACTAATGAAGTACTTTTCAGTATACAATAGTCTGTCTGTCTGTCTGTCTGTCTGTCTGTCTGTCTGTCTGTCTGTCTGTCTGTCTGTCTGTCTGTCTGTCTGTCTGTCTGTCTGTCTGTCTATCTATCTATCTATCTATCTATCTATCTATCTATCTATCTATCTATCTATCTAAACAGGGACTGATATTATTTGTTCACTGGAGCGCCTTACTCTGGAATATGCTAAATACAATTGATCAATTCCTGCTTTTCCTTGTGCCTTGGCTTTTGTTGATGGTCACTGCAAAATGCAATTTTACATTCTTTTGAATTGAAACAAGAAATTAGTAGTAATAATGAGAATTTTGGGTATAAATATAATTTCACTCTGTAGCTCATCTTGTAAAAATTGTGGCTTCAATCAGATTTGAATTTAATGCTTTGATGTAAATCTGTATTGTTACAAAGTTTTGGAGGGTTTAGATCAAAGGCAGTATACACTGAATTGTGGCTTAATTTAACTTATTACATACGGGATTTACTTTTATAAGCTGCACATTTACATGGCACATGCAATGAATTGAACATTTTAATAGAGGTACACAGTTATGACAACAACAATAACTGATGATTATTGCCTTTGATATTACAACTGAAATAATTAATTACAATGAAAAACGTACCTTGTCTTCATAACTGTATATTCTGTTTTCTCTTAACACCCATTACAGTTTAACCATCATTGTGCAGGGAACCACTTGAATGAATATGAAACTGCCTGATTAGTTGAAAAATATAAAAATTAGTGATTAATAATATTTCTTTTTCATTAGTTACAGTAAAGATACAGCAAATTAAAAAAAAAATTATAAAATTTGTGTTGCTATTGTTTAATACAGTAAATACAGTAAATTACTGATATACAACTATTTATATAATAAAATTTAAGTATAACATAAACATTCCCCCCTTTTTCCCCCAAATTAATGTTCCTTCTGAAAAATTAGCCATCACCACCACTCAGTGTTCAAAAATGTAAAATGTGGGAAAATGTTAAACATGGGAATGTTAAATTGGGGTTCTGCTGTATTAAGAAAAGAATTGTTGCACATGTATGTAACAGTTAAAGTACATTATAAATTCTTCAATGATTCTTTAGAGATTTAGAAGCTAATGTAAACTCGGAAATTCATACGCCAATATCTAAGACCAACAGTTCTCCCGTCAAGTTTGCAGCATAACAATTGATGAGCAGGGGCAGTTTTCAAAGCCGCAACTGGGGGGTGAAAATTGGTGGTGCAGAATGAATAACCAGGATGAAAGCATGAAAACATCAAAGTCTGCTAACCATTGAGCTTTGCATCTTTCTTGAGCTTCGCAGAACTTTCTCTTTCCATTTTACAATGTGATCACAGTGTCTCTTTTTTTGAGTCCAGGACACTGCCTCATCTTCAGTCGTTCGTCCACCCTATTTGTTACTGCTGTTATCCACATGGTCCATCAGCCATTTATGCTGCATCCTCCATTTGCATAAAGCATTCTCTCAGTGCACAAAGAATATATAAATTAGCATAAATTAATATATAATGACAAATAAAGAAATGTGTCAGCTGATTTTCTTTTCTATAATGTCACCAAATTTCAATCAATATCTTCAAGGCATTATTTGAGTTTTTCGGGTATTCAGGTTTTCTATTGTGGGAATGGTTTACCCCTTAGATATATCAAAATTGTCCTGTCTTAGCGGATACCTATTGACCTAAATTTACCATCTTGCCAAATTTCAACTTTTTAACTAAACAGGAAAAAGTGTTTTTGTTGATGAGTGAGTGAGTGAGTGAGTGAGTGAGTGAGTGAGTCAGTCAGTCAGTCAGTCAACTTTGCATTATAGTTATACACTGATCAGCCACACAATTAAAACCACCTGCCTAATTTTGTGTAGGTCCACATCGTACTGTCAAAACAGTTCTGACCCATTGAGGTATGGCCTTAACAAGACCTCTGAAGGTGTCCTGTGGTATTTGGCACCAAGATGTAAGCAGCAGATCCTATAAGTTGTATAAGTTGCAAGGTGGGGCCTTCATGGATCAGACTTATTTTTCTAGCACATCCCACAGATGGTCAATCAAAATAAGATCTGAATAATTGAGGCCAAGTCAACACCTTGAACTCTTTGTTATGCATCTCAAACCATTCCTGAACAAATTTTACAGTGTGGCAGGGCACTTCATCCTGTAGAAAGAAGCCATTGCCTCAGGGAATACCATTGCCATGAGGTTTATGTGATCTGCAATAATCTGTAGGTAGGTGTACATGTAAAGTAACATCCACATAAATGAAAGGACTGAAGGTTTCCTAGCAGAACATTGCCCAGAGCAACACAATACCTCTGCAGACTTGCCCGCCTACCATAGTACATCCTGCTGCCATCTCTTCCCCAGGTACAGTAAATGATGCAAATGCACTCAGTTATCCACATGATCTAAAAGAAAATGTGATTCATCAAACCAAGCCACCTTCTTCCACTGCTTCATGACTCATGTCTGATGCTCACATGCCCATTGTAGGTGCTTTCGGTAGTGGGCAACATGGGTACTTGAACTGATCAGTGGCCAAGCATCCCCGTACTCGGCAAGCTGCA